>NC_138742.1:14276983-14876983 GCF_965113295.1 Leuciscus leuciscus | reverse complement strand
CAATAGGTTAGTAAAGAGTATTGATTTCAAGCTGTAATTAACCGGCTATTTCTCAGAAATGTTCATTCACGTGAAAGCAAATAAAAAGAGCTGAAAATTAAAGAGGAAATACTGTATTGTTAGAATTGACAGATGCTAAAACTGTCCAATCAATCGCACAGTAAATCTATGAGTGCATAAGGGAAAAAGAAAATCCCAAACACAAATGTTTGAAAGGACTTAGGTTAATCCGACCGTCCAATTGCAGAGACTTTTAAAGCTAACCACAAAAACAGCGCGTTTTAAGACGGAGATTTTCCCAAAATATACACACACAGGCCAGCCGCCAGTTTCAAGCTTGCTGTCTGACAACAAAGGACTTGCTGCCCGTGTGCCATCATAAGTCAACGCTCTGTAATTCAGATGAAATTGTCCATGCTTCCCTAAATTTGCTCAGATGAGTCACCACTTTACCTCATGTCAGGGGCATTAGTGACTTCAAAAGATTTTTTTAACAACCGTCTGGAAATTAAATAAGACGTAACCAACTCCAATTCAGCTTTGAAATACAGATTTTAACCACAATGACATCAAGTTTTAGCATGATCCAATTCTAAAATTCATATAAAAATAAATATATTTTTTTCATTTTTTTTATAACTGCAATTTTTGTAACACTGCAGGATTATTTAAAATGATCTAGTTAAAGCAGCCAAAATGTGATGACAATTTCAAAAAACTTGAAACATGTAAATTCTAACCCCACAATTATTGATCAAAATCAAACACAGCTATCTAAATAAAATTATAGCGGTCTGTGGGAAACTTGGGCTGGTTTTTCCTTCATGGATCCCACTCTAGAGACATTGTGGCTTCACATTCTATTGCAAGCACTAATTTAACTTGGCAGGAAGATTCAACCATTCATTCAGTAGCCTACAGTACAGACATGAGGAGGAAAAAACATAAGGGATGACAAAAATGTCAAACCTTTGACTTTGCTGCAATAAAACTAAACAATTATCCCAATGACAGGAGAACGATCCTTTACTTTAACACCTCACACTGTACACACAAAATGCTTAGAGAAAAACAAATATAAAGTCATAGTGCATATTATCCAACTTTCCCAGAGTCTTTACCATAAAAGCAAAACCATGAGAGTCTACAGGCACAACACTCAAAAGACTATACAATATTATGACTTATGTAGGCAATGGTATGATTTAGACACACCACGTTTAAATGCTGGGCAGTTGTAAAACAAGTACTCACCATAAACGTACTCTGGTTGTCTGATTTCTAATGCATTATTTCATAATAGAGCCTTAGGGTTACAGCTGCTGAATGTAAACTCAACATACCTGATCGTGAAGAGCTTGATCTTGAGAGACAAACGCAGCTACATAACCTGCATTTCTGTCCTTACACTACTGTTAATTCGCTCTCATCAACGACTACAGCAACTGTAACATGTTGCCTGAGGTTCTTACGACGCTGACGCTGCTGCTGCTGCTAACAAGCCATACAACACACTGCAAAACAAGCACACATTTCAAGAGTAAACGAAAGCACGTCCGTAGGGCAAGCAGCACTCACCCAAAGCCCCCATTAATCAGCAGCGCAGTGTCCTTCAGTAGCGAAATCACGGAGTGGAACTGTCGCTTGTCCGACAGCGTGTGAGTGTGCGTGTACGGGGAGTGACTGGGCGATGGTTACATTCTCACGCACGCTTCTGATACAGTCACGTTGGTCTTCATGCTTCTTCACGCGCTGCTACTATCCACTGAAGTCGGGAGTCCCCCTAGAGGTGCAGCCTCTCTCTCTCTCTCTCTCTCTCTCTCTCTCTCTCTCTCTCTCTCTCTCTCTCTCTCTCTCTCTCTCTCTCTCTCTGTGTGTGTGTGTGTGTGTGTGTGTGTGTGTGTGTGTGTGTGTGTGTGTGTGTGTGTGTGTGTGAGGAGCAAATGACCCCACATAGATAGTAAAACCAGAAATGTATGACATTGTGGTGACCAGGCAGCCACACGATGACACGCTAAATAGAAATTAAAGCATAAAATGCAAGAAGGTTTCGAATTGGGGTAGGAATATTGTTAGATACAAAATATTAGCTCAGTATAAAGACAATAACATTTAATGGAAAGACCCCAACTATATGAAAAACACTGTCGGGGTTACACATGCAGGATTGAAATGAAAATATCTTTTAAATGTAGGCTAAATACAATTCCTGAATTGAGGTAGCAACTACAATACAATAACGATTTAAGAAATTGGAATTAAAATGAACTGAAATTCAAAGAAAATAGCCTATATAGGCCTATATATTAATATTATTTTATTTAAGTGAAATAACTGTAATTGTTTTTTTGTTTTTTTTTTATTTTAAACATTCATGTCTTGAAAGTCTTAAAATTGAGAGATAATATATATTCCCATATACTGTCCCTATATAGGCTATATATATATATATATATATATATATATATATATATATACTTAATTTCCCCATGTTTTGCTTCAAATCTAATATATCAACAGGTTTCTGATTTAGGTTAGGGTTTAGAAGCAGGGCCAGAAAAAAAAAAAAGAAAAAAAAAAGCGTGTAAGCTGTGTTTGTGTGTACTGAAGGTGAAAGAACATCATGCATCATACACAGGAACATGACAATGTTTCACACATTCACCCTGCTGACACTAAAGATCTTCAATTGTTCTGTGTTGTGTAAACACACACTACCAGCCACAGGGTTGGATACAGTTGACTGACTTTATGGTTCAAACAAACAAAAAAAGGGGGAAATAAATAAATAAACAAATATTGTCTGTTTATGCATTTATTTACAAACATATAATTTTAATTAAAATATTTTTAAATAAAAAAGCACACAACAAGTGTTCAACAAATGGAAACTCATTCAATACTGTTCAAAAGTTGATGGGGGAAGCCTAGTGTGTGCAGAGCTGTTATCTGTGGCTATGTTTAAAGAGGCTAAAATATAATAGTTTTGATTATAGTTTAACATTTTTCTGCTCACATAATTTCCACACTTGCTTTTCTGGCATTATTCTCAAAATGTGGAGAATAGTAGTAATACAGAATGAGAGGTGTGTCCTATCTGTTGACTGGTAGTGTATGTTTTTCATCAGAATAATTACATGACAGAACATTACAAACAGGCTTCTGGCTTCACTACCTTTTAAAGCGGTTGTTCTGGACAATGTTTTCTTTCTGTTTTGCTTATTGGAGTTCCATTGTGAGGCTAGCCTGAGGATTCTACACTGATAAAAACAATATGTGCTCCTGTCTCTCTCTCTCTATGCATGTGTGCGTGTTTGTGTGTGTGTGTGTGTGTGTGTGTGTGTGTGTGTGGACAGTGGCCCCACTATGCAAATAAAGCGTTATTTGTTCTTCTTACAGAACACGTAACCTTTGAGTGCAGTTTGGTCTCCTTTTCGGATCTGTGACTAGTGTTCTCTGTGGCCATGCTTTAGGGGTTGTATCTGTTTTTTACTTTATATTGTGTTTTATTTCAGATATATGACCATATCGCAATACTGGTTTCCGTTATTTAAATCACAGGCATCATATATATTAAAAATGACTATTTGTGAATGCAATCTCTATAACATGATTTATTTATTTTTTATCTTAAATGACTGGAAAAGCATGGAAATTCACTGGTCAAAAGATAAGGGAACATTGAATTTTTTTTAATAATTTTTTTCAGTGTTCTATGAACAAGCACAAAATAAATAGACAGACCATTATAATTAGTCCAAAATATGTCAGATTTGAGACTTAACTGTTTTTCTAATACTTCTAATATAAGCAAACATATGATAAAAATATCCTCAAAGCATTCGCCTCTGCATGTTTGAGTGAGCAAACACTGTAAACATAATGTCACTTTAAATAAACACTTCCTCCCATAACACGAAAGTGTCTACCGCCCAGATCAATAACTGCCCACACAAACACACTCTTTAACTTTCAAATAAACCCTTATCCCACTTTTACAGCAAGAAGAAAATATTTAAGGGTATGAACTTTGAGTTATAGTTGGGCTGTGGCCTTAAAGGCGTAGTTCACGAAATTATAATTGTCATAATTTACTCACCCTCAAGTTGTTCCAACAAACCTGCATGAATTTCTTTCTTTCATTTTGAAGAATATGGGTAACCAAACAGTTGACGGACCCCATCGACTATCTGGTTACCCAAATCTTCTTTGGTGTTCAGCAGAAGAAAGAAATTCATACAGGTTTGGAACAATTTGAGGGTGAGTAGATTATGTCAAAATGTTCCTTTTTGAGTGAACTATCCCTTTAACTATAGTTTCCCTGCACATGCATCCATAGTCCATACTCTCAACACACCTTTACTGTACTTTATCTTTCTGTTCATCTGACTCATCCTTCCATCACATTTACCTTCTGCAACCTTCTGTTGTGACTCAGTTCTGTCTGAAGCTTTAATTTCCTGTCTTAAATCTTCAGCAGCTCCGAGCAAAGCATGAAATTGGAGGTCAGAGGAAAAATTACTCGTCTTCCTTCAGGTTCCATCCATGACAAAACATTGCCATCAGCTTTAGAACAGAAGTCTTATTTCAATGTTGTTGTTCTTTGTTTAGTTTTTTTTTTGCATGTATTTTGTCTCTGTTGGATCAGTGGACATTTAATGGATTTGTCCTGCAGTAACCACACATCTCATTCCTCCTCTCATCCATTTACATTGCTATTAAATAGTCAATGTTTGTCTTTTAATGGTGATTCAATTTTTCCAAGAATTAATGCCACACTGTGATTACATACTACATCTTAATTTAACAATATTTAATGTAAGATTATATATATTGGTATTCTTTTAGGGAAATACAACAAAGGAAAATGCATTTGTAGCAGAAAATTGAAAAAAAAACTTTTTCTAAATAAAAATATGTTCCAAAGCTGTCCATGTCCTGAGAGAGAGAGAGAGAGAGAGAGAGAGAGAGAGAGAGAGAGAGAGAGAGAGAGAGAGAGAGAGAGAGAGAGAGAGAGAGAGAGAGAGAGAGAGAGAGAGAATAATAAAAAACTCAGATGACATGATTATTAAATTTAACAAGAGGAAAACTTTTATACTAATGTTAGAACATAATATTTCTTTTTTATTTTATAACTATTTATTGCAACCAACAGACAAAATATTTTTGTTTGCCTAATACTGCCATCTGGGGTTTGTAAAAAGAATTGCAATAACTTCCTCGGTCAGATGTAGTAAATGAAAACTATGACACTTGTCTTTTCATTTACCAAGTTCAACCTGGGATAGGCCTATATGTTTCATTTTGTTTTCAATTTAGGTTATATTTATTCAATTTAGGTTTTGGATCCGTAATCATCATATTTTCACTGCTATGCAGATGATTTGACAGTTAGGCCTATACTTATCACTCCGAAGTTTAGTCAGATGTCCTCCAGGCATGCTTAGCAGATATAAAAGATATAAGATATCATTTAAAAACACAGAGAAGCTTCATGCTTTTATTTGATCTCATTTGGGTTATTGCAATGCCCTGTTTTTTACTTTAAAACAACTCACTTTCTCATGGCTTCAATTATATTATCTTTGACATATAAAGCACTATGGTGACTATTATTTAGCGGATCTTTTCAGACCAAATGAAACATTTAGATGTCTCAGATATTGTATGTATTGTGGGCTGTTCCAAGATCCAGATATAAAAGGTGACAGAGCTTTTGCAGTGGAAGCTCCAATGTTATGAAATAGCCTGCCAATGGATATTAGATCTGCGGAATCTGTGTCTATTTTTAAGTCTCTTAAAGCTTCTTAGTACAAAAATTAGCCTATAGTTAAAAACTGATTTGTATAGACTAGCTTTTATTACTTTGTGAAGTCTTTTTGTGTGTTTTGGATCCTCTGGTTTGTGTAGTACTGAGGTTGTTTTATTATTTAGCTTATTTAGCTTTATTAAAATGTCTTTTTACTTGATTGTATATTTAATAAAGCTCTTCTTTCTTTTTACCTTTTGTAAAGCACTTTGTATTTTGTACTTTAAAGGTGTTATATAAATAAAATGTATTATTATCATCATTATTATTATTATGTTATGCATGGATAGAATTTGATGGATTAATTTGCTTCATGATTTGATTAATTGTTTAATTCATCATTCACTCATTCTTTAGCAAAATGAGAGTATTGAGTTTGCACTGTTTCACAATGTTCACTAGAGGGCAGCATTAACTAAATGTTGCCTTGTGGTGTCATGAAAAATCCATTCTAGCATAAGCCTACCATTTCATAAACGAGTGTTTTCCATACATAATACAATAGCTCTAAGTGCTCATAATTCTCAGCTATGATAATCTAAGAATATGATGACACTGAATAGCATATATGGGAAAAAATATAGTTTTAGTGATAACCAGTCAGTGTTCTACACTGTAAAAAAAAAAAAAAAAAAAAAAAAAAAAACTTTTTAAGTTGTAGGCTAAATAAAACAAAGATTATTAGACAAGAAAATACGATTTCAGTTTTTATACTTAATAATTATATTATAGGCCTAACATATGTAATATTAAAATGGTTGCTTGTCGTTTCTTTGTAATTATTTGTGCTCGAATAATAATTACATTTAAATTTAAATTCCAAAGTAATATTTACTTTGTGTATCGTTATCTAATTAACTGTTTTAAAAAAAGCATGTAAAATTTACACTACACAGTTCCCCTCCGAGAATTAGGTAATTTAATTTAAAGTAAATTAAACTACAATATTTTACTAGTATGAATCCATTTAACATTTGCAGCATACTGTAGTCTTATTGCACTATGTAGCCTTTTTGTATTGTAACTTTTGTACTCGAAATTAACAAAATGTAAATAATGAGTCAATAGCCAGGCTACATAATCAATTCTTCTTTCAAAACGTATATTTTGTCTTACCCTGAATCAATATGGTAAGTAAGTCTATTATAGGTGTTTATATTTTAGACCTGTGTTGGGATGGTTTTTCGCGGTAAATTGCGTACGTCACTCGCCCAAACGTCTCTTATCCATAAATAGAGAAAGGTTTCTGTCTATGTTGATGTGTATGGTGTAGGCTAGTGCTGAATGATATAGGTTAGTTGTCTCAACTAGCAGAATGGTTGACTTGTAGGCAGCACGCTAATTCTCGAACCTGTGTTTAAAAAACACAGAAAAGAGGAGAGTCTGCTGACAAAAGGAAAACGCTACACGTAATAAAACGAGAATCAACACTGGCTTGCCTTTTCGGAGTGAGAACTGAGGGATTTGAAATGTTGTAAAGGTGACACAGAGATGGCGTTTTTATTACTCAACAGGTGAGTAAGTGTTTTATTGAAGTTAAATTGCTATATTGTAGCTCTCTAACAGAGTTCATTGTAAAGCATAATTTGTTGTGAAGGGTCATATATTCATCCGCACAAGAGCCAAATCACAACCAAAACAATGTTCTTTCGCAAAATGTTTTCCCCCCTCCTTTTTTAATCGTTAGAGGGCCAAGTGTGCTTCTAACTTTCTGAAGAAGTGTTGCAGGTTAGGCTACCACTGGTTTCTTATTATCAAGGCTTTTGTTCATTTCTTTGTTCTGCTGAATACAAAATAAGATATTTTGAAGTATGTCTGTACCCTCTCCCCCTCCTTTACATGTTTAACATTACTCAGGAATTTAAATATAGTAGCTATTTTCTATAAGCGTTACTTAAGAATCCACCAAAAATGATGTAGACTAGCCTTTACTTGAAAACATGCTGTTAAATTTACTAACAATTTCTGAGTGAAGATTGTTTCCTAAATTTTTTCAAGTAAATCCTACTTCACATTTTGTTCAGCGAAGGCTCCTTGTGAGTTTTTGGTCTTACATGTGCATCTGAAAGTTGGTAGTGTAAGAGGAAAAATGTCTGTGCGTGAGAGAGACAGCTTGCAAAAGTCTTTTGTCTTTTTGACATTGATATAACCTGCTTCAAAAGTCAATAGTTCAATCTAAAATAGAAAGCACTGCAAGTCCTGTTCCCATCCAAAGTGCCAGATCAGTGAAAAACGAGAGGAGCTACAGTATCCTTGTGCCCGCACAACCAAAGATATTGACTCTCTGTCAAGCATCATGGGAAGCAGTCTTAGTTCTTGTGTAACTAACATAACATGCCGAGACAACAGCAGAAAACTTCAGTGTGACATGCTACTCCATCTAACATTTTATAATTCTTGTATAATTATTCAACATGCAGTTTTATGACCTCATAATAATTGAGAGACTTCATAGAATATTTGGTCTTTTAAAATGCATTTCAAAACAGTAATTTATATAAGCTTAAAATAATTGGTGTATATAATATGTATAATATGTATATAAATGGTGCCCAAAAGTGTATGTCTATGTTAAGATAGATAGATAGATAGATAGATAGATGGATGGATAGATTTTGTAAGCAGAACTGGATCAGCTTATATTAGAGTTTTATCTCTATGAGTCTTAAAGGACAATGTGAAAAGTGCTGTTCCATTATTTATGAGGAATAGGGTAATCTAATCCTTCCTTTCACCAGTGCATTTTGAATGCTGTCAATGATGAATTTACACAAGTCTGATTCAAACCTGTAACATTAAAAATTAATGTTACCTATGGCCGTTTATTCGGAAAAGAAGCATGAGATCGGCTGCGTACTAGGCTATACTGAGACACAGCCAAGCTTTTTAGTAGGGTTTTCAGCATCAGTCTTGACACACTGGCATGTGTACAGCCTCATGACAGCCTCACAAACATTATGTCAGTGCGTATAAACCATATAACCATATGCAGTAGTGTTGCAGTTTAGTAGTATTAGGACAGTTTCGAATTTTTTTTTTTTTTTTTTTTTGCAATTAAGATCGTTCTCCCTTTCACCGAACAGTCCAGTCATTGCTTGTTGTCTAGTGTTCACTGTTAATTCCCCACTGTATACCATGTGTTTGCTCCCTTGAGAGACAGTAGAACAACACAAACACGTTATGCAACACCTGACTCAGTCCACATTATGTCTTCTGCTTCTTTGTAGTTTATTTTAGACTGCAGCATGAACAGCTGTTTCTCTTGCTATTACTTTTACTTCTGATTAAGATTCAGAGATTTTGTCATTTGTTATGTGTTTTGCTATGCTATTTAGATATTTTTATTTCTTCATTCATTCATTTGCATCCTTTTAAACGGGTGATATTTACAGAAATAGATGATTTACTAGACCTGAGATCTTCTTGGTCTTATTGCTTTTGCATTGACTAAAGAAAACCGTTGTCACAGACCTCAGTTTCAAAAAAGTTTTAAACTCCAAACCCAAGCCCCTAAGAGATTTCATACATAATGCATGCGAGAGGGTTCAACCCAGTGAGCAGGTCTAAGGGACAGACTGACAGACACAAGGACTGAATGAGCTCATAGGGCTGCCAACATCCTGCCAGAAATTTAGCCTTCTCTCTCTCTCACTTTCCATCTCTGCTCTGATAACATTGTGGATTCCAAGCCTCTATTCATGTTTTATTCACATACACCACTCATATGGAACTCAAATTGATGGGCCTCCTCCCTTGCTCTCCATGCCTGACTGTTCAGAGCAACATGTCCTCATCTATTATGGATCTTAGAGATACTGGACAGTGGAAATTAAAAGTTATACGAGAACCACCGTCTCCTGTCTGCTGCTTCTACAGTATGTTCTAGTTATACATTTGATCACTCTCCTAATCTATTGTCATTGGATAAGTAGATTATTTTAAACTAATCTTAAAGAGGAATGTACAATGAAACATACACCTGAACTTATATTTAACTTTTCAATATTTTAGTATTTATAATAATTATTACTGATATACAAAGTCATAATTATATGATCAATAAGTTATGACATATGTTTTTACATTGCTTTAACTCATCAAAATAAGTTAAGCAATTTTCTTCTTTTTTTTGTAAGTTATACAAGATTCATGTTATACAAGAAAAAACTTTTTTTTAAGTCAGTTTAATGTAATTTAAGTCGAAAATACTAAAACATCAAATTTTTACAGTGTGTGTATTTTACGAAATTATTTATTTGTTCTTATTATACAATACAAACAATTTTGACCTAGAAATAGTGCAGAATTTTATGTCATAACTTCAATTTTATATCATTACATTGTTTTGCATCGTCAAAAAACCTTGAGTTTGAACCTGTGAGTTTTCTCTGTTATTTTTGTATTTAATTATTTATTATTCAGGACAACAGTGACTTTGTGGAGCCATCTGTTTTTTTTTAAAACATGCAGTGCTTGTCTAAATCTTTTCCAGAAATGTTTACTACACAGAATTTCTCTTTTTGCATCAATACATGCAGCACAGCTCTGTTAACTAAGCATGTCTCTGTGTGTTTTAGTGTATTTGTGATTTCTCTGCTTTCTGAGTATTTTGTAGCTGTAAGGTTAAGATGCTTTGGGCTGTCACAGTCTGATCAAGAATGTTCTGTCATGCATTTCTAGGCTCAGCAGCACAGAGAACATCTGAGACAGCCCCATCTCACTACAATAGGCTGAATACGCATGGGAGGTATTCAAATATTGGACATAAACACAGAAAAAAGAGACACCTGGCAGCCTAACATTCTCTCCCAAACCACAGAACTGTCATTGGATCAGACCTGTTTTCCAGTACACCCTCAGTGGTTCTGAAACTAATAGAATCAAAGGGTGCTTCAACCAAGTATCATATTTCAGTTCTGAAATATGTCACTTTAGTTTTCAGTGGCATTACATAGGTGCAAAAGTTCTGATATGATTTTTCTTTCTTTCATTTTTGTACAACACAAGAACCAGCTGTTTTAACAGGGGTGTGTAGAACAGGGGTGCGCAGGGGTTTAATATCCACTGTAAATAATTTGTTAAAAAAATAATTGTTTACGATAAAAACTATCGGAAAGAAAAAACATTCTTACCCCATTGCCCCATCATTGGTAAAAATACTATTAAGAAAAGTTATTTTTTTTTGAGCATATTGCCTAAATGTTGCTCTTAGCTCAAGATACATAATGGAGTCTTAACTAAAGTTTGTTAGTATATTTTTTGTTATATATTTTTTTTATAGATCTTTGGCCTTAAAAAGGTTGAAGACAACCTGGTATCAGAGCTAAATGAATGTGGTTTGGACGTATCCGATTGGTTCATATCTGACTTTTAATTATAAACTTTGATATTTTGGCAAATCTAAAAACAAACAAAGGCATGGATCTATTTTTGGATATATAAACTTTACAACATAAATTGACTCATGCCACGAGTCTTTAAACTGAGCCAACGTGATGCTAGAAAAATGAGAGAACGCAGAGGCATAAAGGACTAAGTGGTGAAAAGAGAGAGAGAGAGAGGGAGAAGGGGAGGGAGCTGAGAAAGGAATAAGACAGAGAGAATATGAGATAGATACAGCCTAATGTGCAGGGGGAGGGGGGAATAAGAGAGGGAACCGGAGTTTGATGCTACAGTACACTTCACTTCTGCCCTGGAGAGGGAGCGCACCATGACCAGCTAGCTGTGAGAGTGTGTTCTCTCTCCACACCTCCAACTGAGTGAGTACAGGCACTTCTCTAACCTTTAGCACAAGAAAAATGCTTAAAGGGTGTGTTTAGTTAGTGTGTTCCACAGACTTTGGTATGAATATTTTGTGTATTTAGCAGTATGCTCTGAAAAAGCTTATGATTGACATTTAAGACAATGAAATCTGAATCTCGTGTAAGTGGAAAAATAACCTATTTTACCAGAAATGATGGAGCTTGACATATTCTACAAAGTGTAAATGCATTTTTGTCACTTATTGAGGCCAGAATGTCAGTTTGACACTGCTGAGGTTGTAACTCTTTTTCTCGGTTTCATTTGAAATGGATCTAAATTCAATCCGAAGAAAATATGTTCATTATCATGCAGATTTATGTGGAATATGCATAGATTTTCGTTTTATCATAGTGGAGCTGTTGGCATACTTGCAGGCGCTCATGGAGTTTCCTTTGTGTTGGGGGAAGGAGTGCATTTGGAACCGCTGGGCTTCCTGTGTGGGGTCAATTAAATACTGCATGAGACTAGAGCACTAAAAGCCTGTCCCGTGAGGAGAGGAGTGCTTTGTGCGTGCATGTGTGTGTGTGTGCAATGGAGCATCAATGCGAAAAGCCTTGATTAAATTTGATAAACCAGCAAAGTTTTTAGAGGTGAAGACATGTCCTTTAAACAGTTATATGGAAATTGATGCTTGTTTTCTGTCATTTTACAGGAAGCTGGAATAAAAGTTAGAATGTAGTGCTCTATGACATTGAATAAAGTGTTAAAGTGTATAGTACCATACATTACAGTTTCTGAAGTTTTTAAAAAATCAGACAAATAAAATGTACTAAACATTTCTGTTTTCTGTTTAAGCTCAGGTCCCTTAAAAAGGCTTTAAAAAATTATACAAAATAAAATAAATTAAAAACATTACTAAATGACTAAAACCAGTTATAAATTAATGACTACAACATGTTAAAAGTGAGTACATATCTGGTTTCTTTTTAACCTAGTGCTTAATCATTGTTAATTTGTGACTTTAAATTATTTATTTGTTTTTGTTTTGGATAACATAAGTGACACATACAGTACAGATTTGACATTTTATACATTAATGTTCATACAAACTTAAATCTAAATCTAAAGGAAATTCTTGAACCATCCTTCACAAGGTCCAATCACAGTCTTCAACAAGATTCATTTCATTCTTCAAAAACTCCTGAAGATAAACTGCTCACATTTAAATTCATGGATTTGGAAGATGCTTTTATGCAAAGCAACTTATTTTACATTCAGGGTATACATTTTAGCAATTCATGCTTTCCCTGGGAAACAATCCCATGGCCTTGACCTTGTTAGCACCATGCTTTGCTGTATTAGCACTTCTAAATGCAATAATTTAATTGCATAATGCATATTATTCCAAAACTTTCTCTACTCTTCAGCACTTACTCTTATTCTGTACTGTTGTGCTATTCAAGTACTCAATTGAAAGGTTGCACTATTATGGACTAAATAATCTGCTAAACAAATAACTGTAAATAAAAACATTGTAGATCAGGTTGCCTTTTAAAACCTGTCTTGATACCTAGTTGCTCAGTCAAGCCACTTGATCAGTAGGGGTCAATGCCATAGTGCTGCTATACCATGTTGTGTGGTCAAAATACATCTATAACTCGCATATGTTGCTGTCATCTCATTTGGGTGACTTAGTTACGTCATTCTGGTGTCCATATTCCACTTTCGCTGCTTGTGGTTGAAATACAAGATGCCGTTCCTATTTTTATAACCTTGCGCATATAGGAACTTATCTTTGATAGGAATCGTGTCCTTGGTACAGTAACCAGATGTATGTGAATTCAGGATATAAGACAGATTGAGTTAGAAAAACACTGATCTGTTATTTAAAAATATATATTTAAATAATTTTATTTGGCATTGATGTTTCTAGCCTTGTTCTTATCTGAAATAGAAATGAGAAGTTACCGAAGTCAAGTCCTCACTGACGATCAGCCACACACGAAACACAACTGACATCATGTCAGCTGCTATACTATCAGTGAGCTCAATAATCAATATATATATATACAAGAAATCACTAGCATGCATACAGTAGCATAGTTAATGCCCTGTGAAGGCTTACCCAGCAAGCCCACCTATCTGTTTCTCATGGGCCATCAGTCTATTCCCAGGCAGCCTGTATATACGCACCCAGCAGAAGAAAAGCAAGTAGAGTGAAAGAAAAGCTATATTTAGATCAACAGCACACAAAAAAAAACATGTACCGTCTTTCTCCATTGCTTAGGCTGAGATGGAGTGACATCCTCACTTTCTGTCCCTCCACTCACCCTCATGATTTTCTTCACCTCAAGCTCTATCGCTTTTTCCTCTCACTTTTTTGTCTCCCTCCAAGCTGTTCCCTTGTTCATCAGATACCTGATTTAATTTTGATATCTTTCAAAGATATTTTGAATATTGATATTTTTCAGATGTTTATAAACAGAATCAGGAATGGCATAATTGATTTTGGAAGTTATTTCCCATTAGTATTTGACTTTACTTTTATTATATAAAAAAAACCTCCTAATTATTTATAGTTAATAATTATATTATTTTCAGATTTTAAATCCCAGATTTTCAATATAGCTTTTGGACTCTGATGTACTTCTATTAAATAATTCCAACTATTATGGTCCCTGTTACAGCTGAGGTATGTGAGCGAATGTGGCCTTGTTTGTTTTCAAACTCGCCCACTTGCAAGCATGTGTATTAAGTGTATGAAAGAAAGCACAGAGGTAGCATGGCCTCAAGATATGCAGCTCTAAAAGCCACTGTGGAAAAAGTTGAATGAAGAAAGAGCACATGCTTCAGAGAGAGGGCCAAACAACCTGGGGCAGCCTTGGGCCTCCGTTAGCATGCTGATTTAATACAAACTGAAGAGGGAAAGGGTCCCTATTCATACCCCACTGATTCAGTTTCAGTACCGTCCCATTATGACAGAGTGCAAGCTGACTCGCCTCGTGTTCGTGGAGCGTCCTGCATCATGTTATAATTGTCAGGACAGTAATGCTGCTGTGAAGGCATCCATCCCCGCGCTCATTGGGTGGAACAGATTTACTCTCAGTGGGATCAGGCCTGGAGAGATAAGCAGACAGGGAGAGAGGTTATCTAGATCAAGACTCCCTGGGAGTTTGTGTGAAAATCTTCCAGTGCTGTGAAAGATACAAAACAATGTAATCGCAACGGACCGGTAAATCCTCTTAGTGCTATAACAAAAGCATCACTGCATGAATGCAGTGACCAATAGAGCAGACTGAACCAGTTTTATGATGCTATGAAAAACATGAGCATATGTGATCTTCTTTATTGAACTGTTGTATAAAAGCAACAGTAATGAGTACAAAAGCAATGAGTAAACATTGAGAAATATTTCTTTACTTTGCTTTGTGTATTTTTGCTCTGCCAACTAAAACAGTTCCAAACCAAGTGACAGGAGAATCGCCTGTTGTTCACAGGAATTAATTCAGTGTTTTGGAACAAATTGTTTGAAGTCACTTGTTTCATTGATGAACGAAACAGCCTGTTTGAACGAATCAGTTGAATGAATGATTCAAAGACTCAAAACCTGCAGAAAAAGTTGGAACGCGTCAAAGAAGCGGAGCGATAAAAAAAGAAAAGAACTGGAAAACTGGAACTGCTGTATAAAAGTATTTGGACCACTTATTTCAGTGGTCTCTATTGAAAATGGTATGATCATTTAATGACTTTCGGGTCAAAACACTGATTGTTTTTTTGTTACATTTTTTGGAGTCTATTATTATTAATTTACATAGGATTTAAAAAACACTTAATTCACTTTTAATTCACTGTTCCCCATTATAGGGCACCAAATGCATTAGTGCAATTGGTTTCCCAGCTGTTTCTCATCAGGCAGATGTGTTTGTTTGCATTGTTAATTCATGCACAAGTGAGCTTCAGTCTGGTCCTGATTTAATTTTTGCATTAGCTTCTGGTGTTGGAATCTTCTGCTCATTGGAACAAGCAGGAAATGAAATAATTAGAGAAACCAGGGAACTACTACCATATGGTACATTAGTGCAGTAATCAGATTAATTTACAAAAGGTTTGGCAATTTATTAAGTCTTTTAACAATTGTAAAGCAAAGTGCCAGTGTATTCAAAAACAAAGATCACCGATTGGCACACAGAGACAGACTAAACTACGGCATGCAGTTAGTATGATGAGTGCAGTCTTACAGATTTTGTCTTTACAGATTACTCTTTTTGTCTTTGAATGTACTGAAAGGTTACATATGGGAAGCATTTATGCATATATGTGTAAATAAGATGAAAAAAAATAAGGATAAAAAAGTTGATATAAATGAGGCATGGTCTAAAACATTGATTGGTCGAAAAAAATGGTTACTGCATATTTTAAAAACAAATAAAAACTATTAAAAATAAAAAAGAACTGCATAGTTTGAGTATCCCTGGCATACAGAATGGTAAAAAACATTCATGTATTTTATGTAATAATTATTGCATCCAAATGGATGTGTAGTAAAGTGACAGAACTGCCTTTAAAGGAATAGTTCATCCCAAAACGAACATTTACTCACCCTCAAGTTGTTCCAAACCTGTATGAATTTCTTTCTTCTGCAAAAAAAAAAAAAAAAAAAAAAAAAAGATATTTTGAAGAAGGTCAGAAACTAAACAGTTGATAGGATTCCATAGGATTCTTTTTTCATGGAAGTCAGTGGGGTCCTTCAAATGTTTGGTTACCCATATTCTTCAAAATATCTTCTTTTGTGTTCAGCAGAAGAAAGACATTCATACAGGTTTGGAACAACTTGAGGGTGAGTAAATGATGACCGAATTTTCATTTTTGGGTGGACCACCCCTTTAACATTTCACATTTAGTCATTTAGCAGATGCTTTTATCCAAGGCAGCTTACAAATGAGGAACATCTGTATTTTATCATACAAGAGCCAACAATACCACAAAAACTAGCCTACCTGTTACCTTTAGTATATATATGTGGCCCGAAGCTTCAGTGCTTTCTACAGATGTACAGAAAAAAAAGATGGATTTAAAAACTAAATGTAGCCTAATTAAATATAGGCTATTTATTTTTTACCTATTCAGGCTTGCTTTTCATAATAACAACACTGTGGGCATCATAATGTGACGGGTTTCACAGTATTTCCTGCTGCAAGAGAATGAGATCTCAGTGTCTCGTGTGAGAGGTAAACATCTCCTCCCCCGCAACACTGGCTGCAGAACCCGCAGAACCGCATCTCCAGTGTGTGGAGCAGGGAGAAAATGGAGCCTGATTGAATGTGAGAGCAGGCGGAAGAAAGGCAAGCATCGGCAGAGAGGGAGGGCGTTTGCTCTCAGTGAGCAGCACAGCTCGGCTGCTGCAGTCAGGGCATCAATTTTGTATAGGCGTTGAGTGCAGTGCATCAGAGCTGAGGCTTCGGCTTCTCCTCTCTCTGCCAGCCTCTTTACTCGCGTCTCGCTCGGACACAGAGTGATGGGGGGCGATACGAGCTGTCTCTATAGGCATGTCCGCGTCCGATTCTAGCGCAGCACTGCTCAGCTGCAAGGTAGGGATAGTTTGCTTTCTCTCTCCCTCACTTGCACTTTATCTCTCTCTCTCTCTCGCTCTCTCTCTCTCTCGCTCACTGATTTTCTCTCGCGCGCTCCCTCTCTATTACATTTTCACTCCATGTGATTTTGTAATCAATCAGTGCTGCTTTGGTGAAGTGAATGAATTTTGCATGCATTCTGCCTGGGTCATAGTCTATTAATATCCTCATGCAAGCCTTTTTTATGAATAAATTATTCTCAGTCGAGATGGAGCCTTAGCTTTTCGACCAGCATGCAGACTCATCATATGCATTCAGCTGCATTAAATGTTTAATTGAGAACATGTATTCTCTTGAACTCGCTCGTATCTTTTTGTTGGTGTGCTTTTAAATTGTATTGCAAGCAGGTGATATGTCATAATATTTTTTATTAACCAGGGTCAGAATTATCCAGTTTTAAGGTGAAACATTGCACTGAAAGGTGACCAAAATGCCACAGATATTTATGTATAGGTTTTTATTTAAATGTATCATATTTAATCTATTATAAATGTATTTACATAAACTTAGGTAAATTTTAATTCTTCTGTTTTTGCTTTTATCATTTCATAATTTTATTCCATAATATTATATTTTTGGTCTTTATAGGTTTATTCATAAATTCATAAATTTGTGACATGCTGTGTGTTTTATATTCAATAAGGTAAAAAAACAAACAAAAAAACATTAACCTAAATAAATCCCTTAATATCAATTCCAAGGGGCAAATATGTGTAATAAAATAATAATAATAATAATAATGATAATAATAATTGAACTGCAGTCAATGTAGTTCAGCCTTTCTTCTGATACTGATTATAGACTGATAATATAATGCAAAAAATGCACTGTTGTTGCATGTTGATTCTTCTGTGATCCCTGTTCTCGTCACAATCAGGATCTGTCCTGCATCATCTCCATGTTCAAACACATTGCAGCAGGCGTACAGGAGACTGGGAATCAGATTCTGACAATATGAATGAAAATAGGGCATGAAACTGTTTGAAGTATAGGATAATGAATGACTGTTATCTAACAAGCCTTGTGGACAAGTGGAGGTTCATTGATTTTTCACCCCCTGTTGACCGTGTGCTGCTATTGCACACACAACATTCATATTCACATGTATCTGCGCCAGCAAAGCACAGCAGTTGAAAGAAAATGCAAAATGCAATGTCTTTACAAATATGGGATCGAAAATGTACTTTAAACCTAGAAATAAAATTGAAAAATTGTACATTATGATGACAAGTATGTAAAATTATTACATTAATCATGTGAAAGCCTTTGTACAAACAGTCAGATTTCCATCCTCTGAAGCTCAAGATGCTCTTTGGATCATTCTCAAATCATGATCATCATGTTCATGCAGCTCAAGTGTTGCTGTCATTAAAGCAAAAGGAAGTTCTGTCATGACAACTCTTTGAGTGTTTGGATTTGACAATGTTGATATGTTTGGTTTTGGTGGAATAGATCTGCTACTCTGCTGTTGGCTATTGCTTTTTCTGCAGAGCAAGTACGAGACTTGCTACTACCAATACACAACACACTGCTGTGAGCAAGTAAGACATGCTGCTTCTGCACAAAATAGCATACATTAAAATTGAATTACCCATAGCAGATATATACAGGTGGAGCTGGGGAAGGTGGAGGGTTTCTGAAAGCGCACTGCAATTCCTATAGCAAATGCTGACCAAGTATTTGAAGGTTGAACATGCAGTGAGCTCATTGGCCACTGATACAGCAGGAACCAATCAGCTGTGCTCTATTGAGAATGATGTGATTCCAAGCCGATTAAAGGGATAGTTCACTTTGAAATAAATTTTTGGTATGTTTTAGCTTACCTCAAGGGCATCCAAGATGTAGGTGTCTTTTTTTCCGCAGTAGTTTCAATTTTGATATTTTTAGGTCAAACCGTTCTTGTCTGTCAGTCATATAATGCAGGTCTATGGTCATTATCTCAAAACACAAGCACTGAGTCCAAATTAAAACAATTCCCCGTCGTCCAAATTAAACAATTCCCCATCGTAAGTACACATTGATGGCCTAAGACACGAAACGAGCGGTTTGTGTGAGAAAACGAACAGAATATATATTGTTTTTACCACTTATACACAGCCATGTCGAAGTGATCTGATCTGACGTGTACGCAGACTGGTGCATAGATATATACACTAGATGTCGCCTTAAAGACATTCGTTCCAATGAACTGCCGTAGACAAGGCGACATCTAGTGTGTATATATCTATGCACCAGTCTGCGCACACATCAGATCAGATCACTCAGACATGGCTGTGTATAAGAGGTAAAAACGATATAAATACTGTTCGTTTTCTCACACAAACCGCTCGTTTCGTGTCTTAGGCCATCAATGTGTACTTACGATGGGGAATTGTTTAATTTGGACGACGGGGAATTGTTTTAATTTGGACTCTGTGCATGCTCTTTGAGACAGTGACCATAGACCTGCATTATATGACTGACAGACAAGAACGGTTTGACCTAAAAATATCAAAATTGAAACTACTGTGGAAAAAAAGACACCTACATCTTGGATGCCCTTGAGGTAAGCTAAAACATACCAAAAATTAATTTCAAAGTGAACTATCCCTTTAAGTCATGGACCCATCGGCCTGCGCCATCTAGAGTTTCATGACAGAACTTTATATATAATGCATTATAAAAGTATTTGAATGCATTAATTATACCTTGTAATGCATATTATAGTGTATTGTATGGTCTCATGAATAATTGTAACCACAGTTATTATATATTATAATACGCATCTATTAATTGTTACACCTTTAGAAAGTTTAATGCATTAAAACACATGACAAACAACCAATTTCAGATGTAACAAGGAATCTGCAAACATTTTAATGCATTTTAACTTTTGTTACAATTATTTATGAAAAGATATAATGCATTATAATGTACATTATGAATTATGAATACCTTTTTTAATGCATTATACATAAAGGCTTTAAGTAAAGTGTTAGCTAGCCTTTCACTCAAATTGTTTTGCTGACAATTTTATTTGCAACACAAAATTGTTTAATTAGAACAACTAAAAATAGATGTATTTTCAAAAGTGCTCTTAGACTTTGGACCCCACAGTCTGTTAAAAATGCAAATGAGTGATGCTTTGTAGCTGATGACACAAATTTGATAACATTTAGAGTAAATATTAATAGCTTTATTTAAGCTACATACTGTAAGCATTGCATGCTGCCTTTTCTGGGAATGTCTAATGGATTGAATGTGTGTTACAAGTGGATAAGGTGTTGTGGAAATACTCTTAGCGGATGAGGTTGCTATGCATCGTGTCTTTTAAAGGATTACATTATCGATCCAGGTACTGAGTGAAAAATGGCTTAGTCTGTCGGGTCATCTGAAAACAACTCTGAGTTAATGTAGGTTTAAACTGTGTGTGTAAGGAACACAAAATGCGTGTCACAGCAAGTACACTTGACACACGGTCGAACCCTGCATCACTGTTACCTCCGGTTGATAAAAGTGGCCAAAAAGAAAGAAAAATGTGTTTGATATTGTGTGTTGTGTGTGCTTCAAAGCCCTCCTCTATCTTTCTTTTAATATATTTTTAAACTGAACACATGAAAGAGATGAACATGGTGTAGATCATCCAAGAGCTGGTTCAGGATAGCTTTGTGATAGAGATGCCTCCCATAGCAGGGCTGCCTTTTAATTAACATGTTCATTTAGACGGGAGGTATATTTTAATCGCACATAATAATCTTATCTTAGCTGGTGTCTGCTTAATTATGCTTTATCTCTTTCGACGGTAGGTGTCGCAGACACCTGCGCCCTGCGGCTGCCTTTGATATTTAATCATATCCTCACTGTGTTCTGGATTTTGGAGGGAAAGAGAGCAAGAGAAAGGCTGGTCTGGAGGGGAAATCAGAGGGATGGAGGATTTCAATACTTGTTTAGGGTCAGTGGGTGTTTTGTTTTCGGTGCATTTCTTCTAGGGTCGGAAATGAATGGGGGCTAGGGGCAAAAATTAGGCAAACATGTGGCTGTCGTGATTAAAAGGGAAATGTGTAAATGAATAAAAAGTGTTGACTGCGGCATTACATTTAGATCTGCTTACGTTGCATCAGATTTCTTTTTCCTGTTTTGCAGCATTGTAACCAACCACACATGTTTCTGCTGAGCTTATGAATGCATTTATGTATTCTATTATTCAACATAATTATTGGAATCATATCAAGAGCAATAATCGTCCATGAGGATTTTTGTCATAATTACCTACCTAGTAATTCATTTTTTTAGTTTATATAATTTTTGGTGGCTATTTACAATATGCAGTTGTCATGTAAATAAATGGATGCCAACTTTGAGTTGCATTAAACAGTCTATATTCTGATTGATTAAAGTAATTGGTTAAATGGAAGTATTTGACATAAATATCAACATGTCAGAAGCATTTAAGTTGCCCTTTAAAATGGTAAAATGCCCCTGGAAGTCAAAAGACAATTCTATGTCTTTTATAAAAAAAAATGATTTCACTTTAAGGTGATTTATTGGCATGACAAATATTTTGACATTTAGAATTTCCAAAGTATTTGCAGCAATTGCTGTGTGTCAGAAAAAAATACTAAGTTCTGTCATGAAACTCCAGCCCCCGGTTTCACAGACAATGCATAAGCCTATAGTCCCAGACTAAAATGCATGTTTGAGCTGTTTTAAATGAAAGCAACTTGCACTGACAAATCTTAAAATACGTCACTGGCATTGTTTTGTCTCAAGATGCACATCAGTAATGTTTTATTTTCCAAGGCATGTTTATAAAAGCTACCTTCATGTTCTAAATGAACAAAGGCCTAATCCTGGCTTAATCTAAGCCCTGTCTGTGAAATCAGGCCTAAATGCAGGGTTGCCAGGTCTGTGCAACAAAAGTAGACCAATGGCCAGTCAAAAGTAGCTCAAAAATAGCCCAATGTGATTTTCTCCATCGGACCGCCGAATTCTCCTCTGAATTTGTACATTTTGGGGTGTTTTGGGGGTGTTGGAGTGCTGAAATCGTACTTACGGTGGTGGAAACCTACCCGCGGCAACAACTTGGCAATACTGCCTAAATTGCACAGAATGATGATTCCTTAATACAACCTGAGGACATTTACATCGTTTACTACATGGAACAAGCTGATTGGTTCCTGCAGCCAATGAGCTTGCTGCTCAACATTTAAATAGCTGGGGAGTGTTTACTCCACCCATATAGATATGCAACTGATCATTTTGATATATGCTGTTTGTGCAGCAGCAGTATGTCTTGCATGCCACAGCAATGTATTGGTGTATGTATTGGCAGTAGCATGGCCCTTTACTTGCTCTGCAGCAGCAATAATCTACTACAACAATATAAATAATCAGCAGCAGCAGCACAGCAGATCTATTCCGCCTAGACCAAATACATTAACATTGTCATATCCATTATCATGCAAAAAATCTTCCAAGAATTGTCATGATAGAACTGAAAATAAAGCAATAAAAGGAAATCATATAATTGACAAAGATATATATAAAGTGAATATAATGAATTTACTAGTAAAAGTAAACAAAAGTAATTGTAAAAATAAAATATGAAAGAGCATTTCTCACATTGGACTCTTGTCCTTTTTGCAGAGTTCAGCTGATTCCTACAATAGTAGACCATCGGATTCCGACCTGTCCCTGGAGGAGGACAAGGAGGCGTCTCGGCGTGAGGCCGAGCGCCAGGCCCACCTCCAGCTCGAGAGAGCCAAGGTTACACAGTCAATTACATCTCATCAATAACGTTAACTTTTCTTTGTTTTTTGTTACTTTTCTAATGTTTTCTCCTTTTTTGTAGACCAAACCTGTGGCATTTGCAGTGAGAACCAATGTCAGCTACTGCGGGGCTCTTGATGAAGACTGTCCGGTTCAGGGTACTGCCATCAACTTTGAAACCAAAGATTTTCTACACATAAAAGAGGTAGGAAGCGATCAATGAACTAAATTGAACAGTAAGCTAATGTTTCAGTGTTTTATTGAGCACGTTGTCTCTCATCCTACAGAAGTATAATAATGACTGGTGGATCGGGAGGCTGGTGAAGGAGGGGGCAGATATCGCCTTCATCCCCAGCCCTGTTAAACTGGAGGCCATGCGGATCAAACAGGAACAGAAAGCAGCTCAGAGGTCTGAACTACAATTGCATTTCATCATATCTACTCATCACTGAATACTGTATGGAGACCCATTATTCACACCAAGGACGTTAACTATTTAAAAGTTCGTTTTTAAAATCATTCTAAACATAAAAGAATAGCCACACTACTCCACACTATAGCTATAATGATAACGGTACAGAGAGAGACGATATCATTGGAATCACTGACCGATGAACGATAACAACATTGACAGCCAATCAGAATCCATGCTGCTTTAAAGAGCTTGAGCATTTAAAGCCACAGATTACAGTACATAACTGAAATACGTGCTTATAATAAACCGAATAGAGAATGATATCATGCATTGGTTTGGACGCTAATATAGTTCTATCTTAATAGTCATCATTCTTGGTGTGAACCGGCCTTAAATTATAATTTAAGAATAGTTCACTCAAAAACTTATATATCCCCCTTTCCCATTTTGTTCCACACTCATATGCTATTATGTTTCCATGAGCAGTTAATTTCAATCAACTTATTCCAAATGTGATTTTAGAATTTTTTAGGAAAGTGGGTCTTAAATATCTTTCATTTCTATTTTAAATTTTAATAACTCAAGCATGGTGTTCAGTGCCATGTCAGCTAAAGAAGCTTAAAAACATGAAAAGTTAAATAAACAAGAAGTTAATAGCGAGTAGCGTATATTTTAGAAACAATATCGGCAGTTACTTTTGTGTATTTTGCTTTGTTCGAAACGAAGACAGAAATGACCCTCGTCAACATGCATCAGTGATGATAATTAGTACTGGTTCATTTTTGGTAAACTAACCATAGGTGAGAGATAAACGCTTCTACCTTCAAATGCTGTGATTTGCAATTGTGCTTGCTATTAATAAGAAATCTCAGCTCATAAGTGCCACATTGGATTCTGAGTTCAAAGTATGATAACATACTTTCAGCTGTCCGCATGTCTTATCATATCATTTCTAAAGTGTTCATGTTGTTAACAGGAAAATGGGAGGGAATGCTTCATCTGGGGGCTGGAGGTCTACTCCTCCTTCTGCAGGTGAGAGGTATTTAAATACTCTCACACATCACTGTTTTACTGTACTGCCAGTACTATTGAGCCCCTCTCATTTCCCCTTAGGGCATACCCTGCTTTTATCTGTCCGCATTATTTAATATTTCAGTATAAAATGATTTTGCCATTTTGCACAAAAAACGCGTATTTCCGATTTTCTTAAACACCTTTTTCTTGTTTTCAACAAGCCAAACAGAAGCAGAAGCAGGTAGGTGGTTAAAGATGCTCCCTTGATTCCATAATGCAACACAGTCCCTCAAAAAGTGGTACTGCATATTCACAGTTAGTGTCTGGCCTCTCTGACGATTTGCTGTAAGATATTTTAATGCTGTGTTATTGTAACTGGATCCCTTGAGGCTACTCTTTAGATGTCGAGAAATGTTAGTTAAGATTCAGAACGTGTGTGTGTGTGTGTGTGTGTGTGTGTTGCAGACAGAGCACGTTCCACCCTATGATGTGGTTCCATCCATGAGGCCTGTTGTTCTGGTTGGCCCCTCACTGAAAGGCTATGAGGTAAATTCTGCAGGGTCCAGAATTAACTGCCACCAAGCAAGTAAAAGTTGAGTTTAATGAGTAAATAAAACTTTGCATATGTCATGTTGCAGTTCCTAATACAGTTATTGGCAATGTAAGAATGATAGTATGACACTCGCTGCTGTAAGTGACATGAACCAATCAAATCAAAGACATGTGAACCATTTACTAAGAAATCATCACTCAATCATTTGACTTGTGTGTCTTTTAACCTGTACCTCAATGTAATGACATTATATATTAAGTCACCAAAATTACAATATGAAGAACAAAACAATGTTATTTTAGTATTATTTATTTAATATTATAGCATTTATTAATATTTTGAAGTAGATTTTTATTTATTTTTTATTTTAGTTAGTAATAGAAATAGTCATACTTCATAATAGTGCTTGTCATAAAGTTTTTTAAAGTTTAAGTTATTCATCTAACTATATATATTATTTCAGCTTTATTTCAACTACAGAAAATCATTTTAATAGATTAAATTTTAGCAACACTGGAACGAAATCACATTCCTTTTGCAACAAGTTAATGCAGAGATTGACTCATCTAATATATGATATGATATGCCAGTGACACAATGACCTGCACTGTTTGTCACAAATGAAAGAAAAACAGTTAAATAAAACCATTGTCATGGGAAAAAAGATATATGCAGTTTATACTTATACTTATATTTACATTTAAATAATAATTGTATTGTTTACATTTAATATTATAGTTTTATTGTAATTTAATTAAAATGCAAAATACAGTTTTATGGCCTATGAATAATATTTATGGTCAGTATTTTTATTTATATTTAATCAATAATATTTATATAACTATATATGACATAATTATATTCAATAAAATGATGCAAAATAGTTTCATGGCCCATGGAAGGTAATTATGGTGTGTCATTCACTTTTGGATCCTGTTATATATGACTGTTCAGGCAGTGTAAGATGGTACGTGAGAGGATTCAGGAATGTGAAATATTTAAGTCCAGCTGTGGCACAGAGCTCTGGACACATTTGTCAGTCAGCTCTTTAACAGAGACACCAGGGACCTGCTTCTCCTGCTGACTCTACTCTCTATTTCAGGAGTCATTCATTTTTCACCCTGTGTCTAAATAAAACCACCTCATCCAAATTATATTAGCCTTTTACATTCTTCACAATCCCCTGTTTAGGACTCCTTATTTTCCCTCTAGATTCCTTAGACAACAAAATCACTGGTTATATGTTAACACTATTTATAGCTCAAGACCTGAATGACCTCAGATTGACAGGTTAATTATACATGAAAAGTTTCTGGGGTGTGCATGTTTTCTCACAATCTTCTCTGATACAGGTGACTGATATGATGCAGAAAGCCTTGTTTGACTTCCTGAAACACAGGTTTGATGGGAGGTGAGTGAGCTATAAGCTTAAAGGAACAGTTCACCCAAAATGTGAATTTGAAAAATGGAAATAAATCACTTACTCACCCTCATGTCGTTTCAAACCCATATGACTGACTTACTTAAAAGAAAAAAAGTGATTTTTTTGTGGCAATTTTAAAGGTAAACTATGTAACATCTGGCCCTCTAGTGGTTAAAAAATAAAACTGCATGCATTTTACATAGGGGGTTATTGTTGTGGTTGTGCTTCAGCTCTGCATGACTGTGCAGATGAATAATGGTTATTTCTCTTAACTAAAAAACAAGAGAGAGATTATCCTACTGCCCATAAAACATTCACTACTAGGCTTAAGCGATATAACCAGAGAAGGAAAGGATCTCAAGCTGACTAGCCGAAGAGGTTACTGGATCTATACCCATTAATAGACAAGGTACTTCCTTGTAAATCAATTAAATTAAATCAATTAAAATCCAGCACAGCGCTACAACAACTATAATGAAATGACCCTTCACAATAGATAATGCTTTACAATGAACTCTGTTAGAGAGCTACATATGGCAATTTATCTGTTCAATAAAATACCTTACCTGCCTGTTGAGTAATAAAAACGCCATCTCCGTGTCACCTTTACAACAGTTCAAATCCCTCAGTTCTCACTATCTCCGAAAAGCCAAGCCAATGTTGATTTTCATTTTATTTTGAGCTCTGTCATGTTCTCTTTTTGCCAGCAGACTCTCCTCTGAGAACAGGTGATTGGAGGTTCAGTATTTAGCGTGTTCCATGTCAAGCTTTCTCGCTCATTGTGACAACTAATCTATGCCACTCCCACACCATACACGTCAAAGTATCTGGAGCAACTTTTCTCTGTTTAAGGATATGACGAAACACACACGGGCGAGTGAAGCATGTACGCAATTTCCCGCGAAAACAATCCCGCTAGGTCTAAAATATAAACACTTATAATAGGCTTACCATAGTGAATCAGGGTAAGAAAAAACCCACATTTTGGAAGAGGAAATGATGATGTATTGAATAAGTTACATAGTGTGTCTTTAAATAAATGTATAATTCAGTGAATGGGGACTAGGGCTGTCAAGC
The DNA here is from genome assembly GCF_965113295.1 of Leuciscus leuciscus. Classification (NCBI taxonomy): domain Eukaryota; kingdom Metazoa; phylum Chordata; class Actinopteri; order Cypriniformes; family Leuciscidae; genus Leuciscus; species Leuciscus leuciscus. Next base: position 14,849,572 of record NC_138742.1, on the reverse strand, counting down.
TTCAAAATATTATAATATCATAAAAGTGGTCCATACCTGTGTGCTATATTACGAGTCTTCTGAATGTTTTAATTTTTTTCATGGCAGGATTTCTATCACACGGGTGACTGCAGATCTGTCTCTGGCTAAAAGGTCTGTTCTGAATAAGAAAGCTATCATGGAGAGGTCGAACACCCGCTCCAGTCTGGGTGAGTGACAAACATACAGGGGTAAAGCTAAATAGTATATAAATATAACGAGTGGTAAAGTATTTTTGAGTATGAAGGATCTCATTTGTTGTTTCATTATTAATGTGGTTCCTATTCTCATGTCTGTCTCTCTCTCTCTCAGCGGAGGTGCAGAGTGAGATTGAGAGAATATTTGAGCTGGCTAAAAGTCTGCAGTTGGTGATCTTGGATGCAGATACTATCAACCATCCCGCACAGCTTCTCAAGACCTCCCTCGCTCCCATCATTGTCTATGTGAAAGTGTCCTCTCCAAAGGTGCAACAATATTTAACGGGTCAATAAATCATTTGTACTTCTTTTTAAAAAGCTATAAATGGGTGATTTGTTTACTACAGATTTATGTTAAAACAAACTCAACTTTTGTGTTGTTGTATAAAGGTCACATTACTGTAAAATGGCCTTGGAAACCTTTTGAAATTCCTTTTATTGTAATATAGTCCACTGGAGGCAAGTTTGTAGAGAACCCAAGTGCAGTTTATTTACAGACTGCGATCAAACATAAAACAAAGGCATGGCATGGCCAAAACATAAACATGACAGAACCTTACCCACAGAGGTTACAATGAAACAACACTTGACAAGGACACATGGCAAACATGAGGGCTTAAAGGGATAATCCACTTTTTTTGGAAATAGGCTCATTTTACAACTCCCCCAGAGTTAAACAGTTGAGTTTTACCGTTTTCGAATCCATTCAGCCGAACTCCGGGTCTGGCGGTACCACTTTTAGCATAGCTTAGCATAGATCATTGAATCGGACAAGACCATTAGCATCTCTCTCAAAAAAATGACCAAAGAGTTTAGATATTTTTCCTATTTAAAACTTGACTCTTCTGTAGTTACATCGTGTACTAAGACCGACGGAAAATTAAAAGTTGCGATTTTCTAGGCTGATATGGCTAGGAACTATACTCTCATTCCTGCGTAATAATCAAGAAACTTTGCTGTCGTACCATGAGTCCAGCAGGCGTAATGATATGACGCAGCGCCTGAAAATATTCGACCCTATAGTCTACCGAGCTGGGGACTATTTTCAGACTATTTATAGAAAAATATCGAAACTCTTTGGTCATTTTTTTGAGAGAGATGCTAATGGTCTTGTCCGATTCAGTGATCTATGCTAAGCTATGCTAAAAGTGGTACCGCCAAACCCGGAGATCGGCTGAATGGATTCGAAAACGGTAAAACTCAACTGTTTAACTCTGGGGGAGTTGTAAAATGAGCCTATTTCCAAAAAAAGTGGAGTATCCCTTTAAATACAAGGGACACCTGTGAACAATGAAACAATGAACCAATGACATCATGACACATCAGACAAGGGAACACATGGCAGGATCACATGAGTATAACAGGGAATCACATGACAACAGGTGCTAAAACTATTATTATTATTTGAATTATAAATTTTAAATAAATTAATCATTTTAGACCCATTTTGTCCCTCTATCATTTCCACCATAACCAGCAGTTTTGCCCCTAATATTATTCAGATATTATTATTAAAATATTATCCAATTGTTTTAGCAAGACCAATGAGTGTTTTAAACCACACAAAGTTATAAAACAAAATACATAGAGTTGTGATTAAAGTTACATTTGCTGTTTTGTTAAAAAAAAAATGGAAAAAAATTTGGAGAAGCATGTATATTTACTGTTGAACACTGATAATAGACTAATTAATTTTGTGTTTGAAAAGTGTGCTTATTTTTTCCACAGGGTTAAAAGTTATATAATTCCCTGAAGCATTGCTCCCACTTTTGTCCCTCATTTTCTGTCACTCGTTCTACCTCAGGTTCTTCAAAGACTCATTAAGTCCAGAGGGAAATCTCAAAGCAAACATCTCAACGTGCAATTGATGGCTGGAGATAAACTAGCACAGTGCCCACCAGTGAGTCCCAGTACTGCACATGCATTCAGCTCCTGTTAACAGACATTAAACCGAAGCAACAAATGAACAGATGCAATATCCTGCACTTTTACATACTGTTTATCCTCACTGCTTTGCTCTTGCATTAGGAAATGTTTGATGTTATACTGGATGAGAATCAGTTAGAGGATGCCTGCGAACACCTGGCCGAATATTTAGATATATACTGGCGTGCCACTCACCTGCCAGGCGCTGCCCCCCTGAACCCTCTAGTGGAGCAAAATGTAGTTACACCCCCCTCAGCTAACTCTAGCCAACAGGTGAGTGTTTAAATGTTAACTGCATGGACTTCACTTGCTTAATTGATCTTAAACACTCTCTCATTCTCTACCTTCAGTTCTCAGAGACGCAGGAGCTAATTGAATGAGTACTACCACAAATAAGCGTGAGTGTTGGATCGATTTTCATCAGTTAAGATCATGTGTCAGTTAAGATCATTACCGTCAATGTGTATTTCCCGGTCAGGGTTTATTTTGCATACATTATCTTTTTTATTGTTCAAATAATAATAATAACAACAATACATTTTAAAGGAGCACATGCTCATTTTTACTTAATTCAAAAGTTTTTACACATCAAGAAAAGTATGTTTGAAAAATATTAAAAATAATGTCTTATATCAGACTAATAAAGGTGGTTTCATTTTTATAAATTTTTTACTACTTGCTTTATTATATCTCGGTAATCCACCAATATATATATATATATTTGGACACTTTCACTAGCAGAATAGATTTATGTAAATTCATTCATTTAATTTAAATGGGCATTTCTACAATGGCATCTGAAACCAGTTTTATTTTAGAATTATGTATTCTACTGTTCTTGTATTTATTATTATTTTTAATTAGCTTTTATTTTTATTTTAAAGTTCATAATTTTGTTATGTGCTTTTGTCATTTTTATTAGCTTTTTTAAAATATCTTTATGAATATTTCAATATAATTTGTTTTAGTACTTTAACTTATTTTATTTCAATTAGTTGCCAATGCAACATTTCTAATTGTTGTGTTTTTTAAAGTGTATTTATAATGTAAAGTAATTTTACCTAACAAAAACTCATGTTAATAGTTTTCATTTGAGTTTTATTTAATGACTAACTGAAACTCTTCTTTGACGATATGACCACTAGGTATCAGTGTAACAACGGCCGTATTACACAACAAACAAAAAAGTTGAGGCACTATTAAATAACAAGTGACAGTAAGCTTGTCACTAGGGTGTTTATAACCATAATGATCCCTTTCTCCACTGCTCTCTGACTGTTATAGAGTGACACAGAACATTCCAGAAAGACCCCCAGAATATTCCTCAAAGGCCAGCCACTCACTGCCCCAGAATGAGATGGGGCTCAGAGCAAGCTGCCCCCCCCCCCCCTGATGAGAAAGAGGAGGAGAGGCGGGATGGAGAATGAGATGAGGGCCAGAGGAGAAGCGGACCAATCCCAGCCTCACTGACGGTGACAGCACACACCCTTCCGTGCACTAACACATGTGTCGTCCTTTACATCTCAGGACCACTGCTGCAGGCCTTCAGCCAACACACACACACACACACACACACACTCTTGCTGGTATACACACATTCAACTGGTCTGAATGTCCCTGCTGAGACCCACGCTGAGATCAAAAGGGGTTTTCCCCCAAACCCCTGGGTGGTGCTGTCTGTCCGCCAGGTTCTGCCAGCCTGACTCTTATCTCCGGGGTGAGGCTGGCACTGGCATCAGAGCATCCATACCATGCCCTCACAAAGAAGGGCACCCCATGTCACAACTGCCAGTCAGCTCCCCACGTCTCCACCTCCTGCATCGCTTTTTTAAGGTTTCAGAAGAATTCACTTCATTTAAATGATTAGCTCATAATTAATAACCCAATAAGCTTTATGTAGCACAACTCTCAAATTACAGTTGGGACTATTTGTAACTGAAAAAGATTTTACTTTTCTTTATGTCCTGTTCTCCTTTTCTTGTGTCCTTTTTACTGCATCCACTGGGAATCTTTAGTTTTATATCAACCGGGGTAAATCCACTAGTAACTCATCAGTATTTACAACCACACTGCTCGAATATCACCCTTTCAGATCAATGAAAAGCAGACCACATGAATGTTTACCATACATTTTTTGCCTAGATCTCAGTATTGCAATAAACATCCTAATATGGTATTATTTACTTTGTGGTTCTCAACTGATGGGTTGCAGGTCTGTTCTGATGGGACAGCAGGTGATAAAAAAAAGCTAAATTATATAAATAGTATGGAGCCCTGCACATGATGCAGGGGGGGAAGGGGATATATTGTGGACACGAATTAAGAATTCATTCTCTCGTTTTAGCAAATTGTGGCCACTATTTACTAATTTGTTAACTCTTTGTAGTAAATCGTGGCCACACATTAAGAATTTGTTTCCATTACTTATTACAACATAATTCGTTCCCTCATTTTAGTAAATCGTGGCCACAGTGAATTCATTTGTTCCCTCGTTTTGATTTAACTAAAACAAGGGAACGAATTAGTACAATGTGGCCATGATTTAGAAAACCATGGAACAAATTATGTCGTGCACACTATTTACTTACATTCTCTAGGACACATTTCTCAATACTCTGGTCATTTTTTCTCCTAACCAACTTTAAGCTTGGAACACAAGATAATTTCACATTCAAAATGCACTAAAACTACCAAAACACAATTCATAATTCATACATGTCTCAAATCAACTCTAACACTTGTAAAGCTTTCCAACCAATAAACACACTTTGTCACTCATAAAACACAGACCTAAAAACATTAACAACAGTTAGCATTGTACTGTTTATAATTCATGGCAGTATGTTACATTGTCCATGTTTACATTACAGTTCAAAATTATTCCTAAGTTTTCCCTTTGTATAGATGGTAATGGAATTGAAAGAGCTACATGTAATTGCTTTGATAGTATTACATTTTTTAGATTCAGAATATTTTTCAATATGATATGATTTCTGTATTATGTAAGGTTTTGGGAATGAATTAATGAAGTTATGGGAATGAATAGTTAATTCGTGGCCTTGATATACATATTTTATTTCCTCCCTGTCATGTGCAGGGCTCCGTAATACTGCATCTAACCATTTAATCATGCATAGTTAGGATGAGACAATAAATAGGCTTTTTAACTTTTAAAAAGAGAACACTAAACATCTAATCAAACTATATATGGCTTTTTGGTACAAAGTAAATTTGGTTAATACCAACCTGGATGTGTTGGCTGACATGCTCTCGTCCTTGAAACAATGAACAAACTAAGCAAAGTAAAAGAAATTTCACCCAAACTACATTTATTTGTAACAACTTCATTTGTAATGAAGTGAAACATGGTTTATGCTGCAATGTGCTTTTGTGAATTATTGACTATTTATTTTGATGATTTAATTATTATTGTATTAATTATTGTTTAATTATAATTTGATTCATATTAATAATATTTTATTTTGTATTCATATTTTTTTATCACTGTACATAATCGTACCATTGTTCCAACAGCAACAGTACGATGTATTGCATCAAAACACATTTTCACCACTGTTTAATAACATCCTCTTTTTCTGCATTTCGAGAATCTTAAAACACTGATAATAAGTCCTGCTATTTTTTTATCTTTACCATCAACACTTACATGCATGATAAGTGATGATCTTGCTGACATATCTGCTGCTGAAATTGTTGAGTTTTGCTTGCTGCTGTTCTTCCATGCAATAACAAAGACATTTACCAATTTTATCACACATAACAGAATGACTTATGTCTTAATTTGCAAGACAATCTCTTAACTAAATGTTCACTAATTTTACTCTTTGCATACACGCATATGCAATCCCATTGTACAATGAAGCGCCTAATCATGACTATGCATGACAAACAATCAGACATTTGTAGGAATTCACTGCACTGTAAACTGAATGGGAAGATGCAATGGACATAGAAATGTATAAACCATCACAAACCATCTGCTTGAGTATACAGATTGCACATTAAAATTCATTGCCCTCATCTATATATAAATGCACAAACAAATGACTTTCTGTTAGTTTAAGATGTACATGTACAATATTATTTGCATATATTGAACAAAAATGTTATTTGGGACCATGCTGAATCTTCTGTCAATTTGTGAATCACTGAATATTAAAAGCAACAAGCAAGAGACACAGGCTTTAAAGCACAATGAGCTCTTCCCAATCAAAAATGTGATTGATATCCTTCCAGGTGAATTTTGTACATAGTCAAAAACTATGTCTTTGGGTCTCCAAAGTATATTTTCAAGGCTAATTGTTTATTTTATTAGATATTATGTTGTTCTCTATCACAATTTACTGTATGCAACACTGGAGGAAGGTGAAACTTGGCTTGTATTAATAAAGGTCTATCACAGAATAAAGGGAAATCAATATGAATGCACTATTTTGTTTTTGAGGTTTTCTTTTGGTTTACAATGCAATAAAAGCACTATGTATGTAAGTGTGTAAACCCTCTTCCAGTTGAAACCTTATCATATTGTACTAATGTGACAACACTGACACAGCACTATGTTCTGGGCGAAAAAGAAAGGAAAATAATTTAGAAAAATGTATTACCTGATGCTGAGCAAAAGTATTGTGTGCTCTGGGGAAGAGAAAAAAATATTAAAAATTAAATAAAAAGAATGGTCTCTGGTTTCTGTCCCTTGTGCATTTATTATTGATACATAACATCTTTTTTAAATGAATATTTTACTATAAGAATATAGTTCTAATAACTTTAGACTTGATACATTTATTTTAATTTATCTTGTGTGACAAATTAATTTTTAAATATAGTCAGTTAATGAGGTCATAAAAGCTGCATGCAAAATTATAATTAGAAAAGAATTATAGATGCTGTTCAAAATAGTTTTAGATTAAGTGTATATTATGTCTTACCAGACATGTCAACATTTCAAAAGTAGTTTATATAAACTAACCACCCATACATGTAAAATGGTCGAGGAATCTCAAACATAAATTCCACATTTCCTCTAGAGGTCAGTGCAGGAGCAATTGTAGTGCAATCAGAATGAAAGGAAAATGATGATCTGTGTAAATGCAAAAACACTGCCTTTCAGTTTTTTTTTCTACAGATTTACATTTTTAAAACGTGAAACTGTGCAATAGTTACTTGAAGGAGGATTTCTACCTGATCTGAAAAAAAATATATATATATATATAATTTTTTTTTTTTTTTTTTTTTCAGATCAGGTAGAAATCATTTAATCAGGTTATTCAATGATATTAAAATGTTTTACAGTGTATGCATTTAGCAGTGAGGTCAAATTTTGTCATATATTAGACTCTAACACTCAAAATATGGGAAAAGTTGGGGTCAGGCTAAGCCAAACACTCAGATTTATGCTTGAACATGGGTGGAAACGTAGAGCATTTACTGTAGATGCTTGTAACTGCAGCAAACTAACTGCAGCTAGTTGCATTTACTACAGGGGTGTCCAAACTCAGCCCTGGAGGGCCACTGTCCTGCAGAGTTTAGCTCCTACATGCCTCAACACACCTGGCTGGAAGTTTCTAGGTCCCTGTACCAAATGGCACACTTCATATGCACTTTCGGTCTTGTGGACTTACAATGGCTGCCGTGTGTGCGTGTCCGTTAAGTCTGTGAGACCGTAGGGTGTCCCATTTGTCATTTTAGGCCTCAGAAGGGTGCTCGCGAGCGCCCCCCTTTGTGGGGGTCAGTCCCGACAGTCAAAGCGGCATTACGTCACGAAAGTGCGGACTTGTAGGAAGACACGAGTGCTTAGGGTGCCATTTGGGACAGGGCCTAGTATGCCTAGTGAGACCTTGATTAGCTGGTTCAGGTGTGTTTAATTTGGGTTGGAGCTCAATTTTGCAGGACAGTGGTGGCCCTCCAGGAGCATGTTTGGACACCACCGGCCTACTGTATGAATGTGCTAGATTTGCAGTTCAGAGTATGTCCGGCTTGTTTGTAATTGTGTTTACTACAAGCACCGTGAAGCAGACACACCATACCTCCACACTTTTCCTGCACTGCTGAGTGGGTCACCCTGGAACAGGAACTCATTAACACATGCTAATTAGCTGCCTGCTGGGCCTCTGTCTGCTGCAAGTGGGCGGTTGTGGGTCAGGGGGTGTTGTTAGAGTCTCTCTCTCTCTATCTCTCTCTCTTTCTCTCTCACTCTCAGCTGGTGTTCTAGTAGCAAGAAGAGCTGATTACTGCTGTGGCTTGATATGCTCTCAGTATCACGTTCCCTGTCATCAGAGCATAACGGGGCCTATAGCAAAGCTCAAAGAAAGATTTGGCTATAATGAGAGAGCCGGAGAAAAAGAGATGGTGGTCCGGATCGACTGACCGGAACGTAAAGTTCGACAGAGAGCAATTGCGCTGATGCACTTGACCTCATCGCAGTATTCATCAGATCCACACATGCTGCAGAACAAATGGGCTTTTCCATTTCCATATGCTACTTCTTTTCATTTCTGTACGCTCCATTTCCCTCCTGAGAGGCTGACACTGAAAATGCTTTCATTTTTATCTGCAAATGACACAGCCATCTGTCACACATGAGGGTTTATCTTTATCTCTGGCACTGTCAACAAATGCTAAACGTCCATCTACACAAGTTACATGCATGAAACGACACAAAAATACAACATTACATGTTTATAATGAATAACTTCCCAGCATTATTGTTATGGCATCGCTGAAACAAAAGTCTTTCTTTGTTGCTTTAGCGCATGCAATATATATTTGACCCTGGAAGTAAATAAGTAAATAAATATAGCACATTTTTAAATAGGCTATCTTTCTAATGAAATAAACAAATTGTGAAATTTGTGGATAGTTTGGTCAACACACGTCTAAAACCTTCATAACATAACTTTCATCAGTTTAGATATAATAAAAGTTTCCCAAAAGAGTGGGTTGTTTCTGGAGTCTGGACAAAGGGAATATATATGTCAAATGCACTGAAATATTTCAATATTTGAGGTCATTTCAGAAGGAAATTGGGGGATTCACAGATCATTAAAGGTTAGAGTGTTAGGAGGAAGGACGAGAATGTGTGAACAGTCCTATTGTCCTCATGTCTGTGGCTATTGATGCTGAATGAAAACAAGTTAATTGATTACTTTCGACACAAAGAAAATGTCAGAATATGCAGGAAATCTGGAAAAATTGGCCAAGGGCCTAATTTACTTTGCATGTCAAAGCATTGAAGAAGTAATGGGACCCCGAGCATAATAAAGTGAAAACTATTCTGACCCGGTATGTTAATTTTATGTTGCATGAATTTAGATAAATTATATAAAGCATTTTAATCACAAACATGTGTAATTTGGTTAACACACTTCTAAAATACTTTATGATATTTTCATATCATATCTTTCATTAGTCTAGGTAAAAATTAGATTAGTGGACTTGTCGGTGGAATTATGTTTCTGAACAAAGCGAATATCATAGATGACACCTATAAAGTACATATTTAAATCTTAAAATATATATATGCATGTATGTTGCATATATAAATTATAATTATATATTTATTATATATTTATATTATTATTTAACTTCAATTTTAAAAATATACACACGCACACACACAATATTTCATCTCTTACATAATTATCTTCAATAATGCCATGTGACCATGAACCTCTGAGGTTAAACAGAGGTATAGGAACCCAACTGCAACCTTCTGACACCTTCTTCCTATCTCCTACGGCAGATTGTGTTGTGACACACTGGGCTGTTGATTATTCAGCTCCACCTGCTTCCCTGTGCTTTGTGCCCTGCTGTTACAGCAGGGGAATTCTTCTCATACATACTTCATGTGGTCTCCACCCCTGCTGCGGATACTACAAGCCTTATCTATGATACCACTAACTGTTTCAATATAGGTTGTATGGCATAATAAAAAGGGTACAAAGGCTTCCATTCAAAATGAAGACAAAATATTATAATGCCACCACAGATTTTATCTTGAACATTGTTTGCAGTTTGACATTGTAGGACAAAAACAGAGACAATGTGCATGATAAAACTTACTGATACACATACAATATTAATGTATACTGCTCTGAAACCATTCGATGATGTGAAATTAGACCGTCTAATTTCAGTTTGAAGAATAATTGAATTAGTAGGGGAGGGGAGAAGTGTTTGCGTAAGGTCTATTCTCCTCAGCCTGCTGTCTCTGAGGTGTTTAACATACAAATATAACCTTGAAAGTGTTAGAGCCTCTGTGCCTAGTGTCTATCAGACCACTTTAGCCTTCTGAGACTCCCCGAGGGCTGACATTTTGAACATCCCCATAAGGCCAATAAACTTTTGCCCTCACATTCGTCATTAATTAAACTACTGTGTCCAAAACAAACACAGACTGGGATCAAAAAGCAATTTTCTACAATAATCCAGTCCGTTAGTAGGCTAAACAAAGGTTTCATGTTTTTAGTCAAGGGGATTTTTTAAGAGGAGTCATGCAAGACTTTACTGTAAAATGACTAAACATGTCAAAACGGATACATTTGATCATGCCAATAACAACGTTTTCCGTATTATGGTAGGGGAAAAAACTAATAGCTTAAGAATTAGCTATTGAAATGTTTGGGGACGTATTGTTTGGGAGACATTTGAGGTTGTTGTTATGATTTTAAAAAGACCTCAGAAATGAGAGGAAAACGCTGAGAGAAAGTAGGCAATTCACAGATCATTAACGTAGGCTAGGTGAAAGGAAAGTCGTATAGGTGGAGGGACAACAAGAATGTGTGAACAAACCAATTGACTGGCTTTTGCTGCTGAGTTAAAACAATCTAATTAATTATAGCTACTCGGGAGATAATGAAGACGCCACAATATGCAGGAAAAGCTGATTTAGTTTGTTTGTGATAGACACACATTGATGCAAACTATCTCGAGAGGCTATGTAGGCTATGTGATTATACTAATAAATATATTTGTTCAACGTCTTTTGTAATCTTAGAACAACCCGAGTGTGGATATTTTGGATAACTCATGTATAAAATTAGCATTCTTGTGGAATTTTTTCTTCGGTAGGGATTAGACAAAAGTTTCCCAAAAGGCTGAGTCGTCGGGGAAATACGTTTCCATCCAGACGGAGGAGGAAAGAATGTGAGGCGTCATCAGCATCGTGCAAGGTGATTGGCTGTTGTGCGGCCACATATAAGCCCACAGTCCACAGTTCAATCACTTCAGCTCAGTGTTGTGTATAATCACCACAGAAACCGTTGTGCACTCGCGCATCCTCGTGTCGATCAGTTTTAGGCGTTTTTGTTTTTGTTTATTTTATTCTGTTAAAAGACAGCGTGAAACCATGAAAGAGAGAAGAAACGCACAGCCACTGGTGGTCAGATGTAAACTGGTGCTGGTTGGGGATGTTCAATGCGGGAAAACTGCGATGTTACAGGTTTTGGCGAAGGATTGTTATCCGGAGGTTAGTAACGTTACAGCATTTCTCAAAGAAGCTCATTCCTTAAAAAAATTCTGTAATTATATTATTAATGGTTTTTCCGAATGAAATGTATGTCTAGGTTCTGTCTCTCATGCATGTTAAGAGTAGTTTCATTATGACATGCTTTGGTTACCAAGTCCGTTAGGATTTTACTGGCATAACAAAATAATGCAAACATTAAATCGGTTTACGTAGAGGAACAGTATGTAAAGATTTAAAGTGGTAGCCTACCGCGATTTCTTTCCAAGCATCACATACATGCAGCATCACGTGCATGTTCATCATCAGTTTTAATATGTTGCATCTCTTCCTCAGACGTATGTGCCCACAGTATTTGAGAACTACACAGCCTGTCTGGAGCTTGATGACCAACGTGTTGAATTGAGTTTATGGGACACGTCAGGTAAGATTAAACGGGTGACTCCGTGACTAAATATTAAAATGCATCTAAATAGAAAGTAACATTTTGTTTTGGGCATGTTATGTAACTTGGGCGACATCATAATGTAAATGAAACCGTATGAGTCTCGACATAATATGAAATGTCATGTGTAATGGAGGAAAAACAATATAAGGTCTGGTAATGTATAACAACTTTAAATCAAAATACATTAGTGGGATTCTTGATTGCTAATGTGATGTCAAAATGGGCTAGGAATATATGGCAAGCCGTTTTGTCTTTTATTCATTCCCAGGACATGAATTTTGACTTCAACAATTACATTTTCACTAGTTAAAATGTCAATTCTTGATATCTGTAATTGTATTTTTCACTAGTTAAATTTCACCATAGGCTGCCATTCAAATTTAATTGTTGATATCAGGAATTGATTTCTTACTAGTTGAAATTCCAATTTCACATATCAGAAATAGAATTCTTACTAGTAAAAAATTATAATTTTTCATATCAATAATTATGTGGTTACTAGTAAAAATAAAACAATTTACAACTCAATTGTCAATAGTTGAAATGTTAATTCTTGATATCTGTCAATGTATTTCAACATGTAACATTTGTTTTTTTCTGATATCTGTCAATGTATTTCTGATATCAATAATTAGGAGAGTAATTTCAGATATCTAAAATGGCTTTCTTAACAATCACAATCATGATATCAAAAATAAACATTGACTACATTTACATGTGCACCAATGCAAGTATTTCTAATAAGCAGAGTCAACTTCAGAATAATGTCAGAGTTCATTCATGAAGTTGTGTGAACAACACACGGCATCCGTGTACGTCTGCGCATGTGCACTTTGGTCAGAGCGGTAATAATGAGATTAAGGCGTTTATATGTCTGTTTATTGTGATTAAAATTGGCGTACGCCATAGTTTAATGCGAATATGTTTACTATGATTTAGAGCTTAACCGCAATAGTTTGATCAAAGTATTGTGTTTACATGAGGTAAAGTTTAATTGCAGTATTGCCAAAATCCCATTATAATCGCATTATGAGGGTGCATATAAACGCACTGATTGTCACTAGTGACAATCTAATTATTGATATAAAAAACGAACTTTTTCATAATTCAATTGTTGATATCAAGAACAGACATTTACACTAGTAACCACGTAATTATTGATATCAAAAATGATTTTTACTAGTAAGAACTGTATTTCTGATATGTGAAATTGGAATCTAAGCTAGTAAGAAATCAATTCTTGATATCAACAATTGAATTTGAATGGCAGCCTATGAAATTTAACTAGTGAAAATACAAATACAGATATCAAGAATTATCATTTTTACTAGTTCAAATTTAATTATTAATATCAAGAATTCATATTTCTGTGAGTGATGACATCATTGTTGATGTGAAGAATGATCATTTTAACTAGTAAAAATAAAATAGTTGATATCAAGAATTCATATCCTGCGAATGATTAAAAGTCAAAACGGCTTGCCATACTAGGAGGGGGCATTTTGTGCCATCATATATTAAAATTACAAATAACTGAGACAAATTTTCAGTATTATAATAATGTTGCATCTGTGTAGTTAATATCATCAGATATTCATGCATTTTTGCTTTAGAGTGTATTCATAGTCTAATTGAAATTGTCTGGAGAAAACACTGGAAATTGGAAACCACAGAATTGTTTGATGTTAGAAAATGTACCAGTATCTTGATAGTCTGTAGTCACTGAATTGCTACATTCCTTACAGTTGTTACGAATTGTAGCTGTTTTATATTCTGCTCAAGGAAACAGTCTGGCTTGTTTTGATCTGTGTTGGGCCAAGCCAGTCATGCTGATTACTAAACCTGATTTGAATATTAAACATATTATTTATGCTAATTCTGAAGCAGTGTAGGAAAATGTAAATGTTGAATAATTGTAACAGATGCTCAGTTTGCAATAGAACACCATATAAAAACTATTTTCTACAAAGCATATGTGCATTTGATTAAAAGAGTGTCCGGTGGACAAAAAAATTGTTTTAACATGGTGTGAAAAATGAGTACAGACTCTGTGATCAGAACTTCTGTCTGTTCCAAAAGTAGTTATTACAGACTATTCTGCTTGTTAATATCTAGTTAACTTGAATATCATTAAAAGATTTGATACTTGAATTTGAAAATCCAGTGATTATTTCATCCTCAAAAGTGCCATGTTAATGTGATTGTTTTCAAGATGACTGCTAATAAACCCTGTATGCCCTTAAAGGAGAACTCCGGTGAATTTTTAAGTTAATCTTGGTCGTTTTACCTTTGTGAGTACTGTCTATAGAAAAAAAAACGAACCGGATTGGTGCTTGCAACGCGGAGCTGTTACAGTTAATGCCCAGAGCTCCCATTCAGCTAAAACGGCAGTTATGGGGGCATAAATGTGTCTTTGTCAGTGTCTTTGTGCCTCTTAACAGACACAAAATGCAATTAAAATGTCTGTCCAACATGAACAGGGCCCTTACATGACAACAAGATGCGTTTAGCAACTTAGCCATTGTTTAAACTCACCTAAATAGTGTTTTAGACGGCTAGCTGTAGTCTCGCGCTGAAGTCCCGTGGGAACTCAGTTGTAGCCGGAACACGACGCTCTTCCCACCTGCACTATGTGCGCGATTTTTTCCCCCCCCAAACCACTTCAGCGGAAATCCCGCCCTGCAGCTGATTTCATTGGTTTAGGTTACAGTGACGGGTAGGTTTAGGGATCAGTGTTTGGTGTAGGCAATCTGTAATTGACATGACCAATGAAAACCTTAGAATCAGCTGCAGGGCGGGATTTCCGCTGAAGTGGGTTGGGGGAAAAAAATCACGCGCACTTACTATTTACCTTTTTCCGGCTACAACTGAGTTCCCAAGGGACTTCAGCGCGAGACTACAGCTAGCCGTCTAAAACACTATTTAGGTGAGTTTAAACAATGGCTAAGTTGCTAAACGCATCTTGTTGTCATGTAAGGGCCCTGTTCATGTTTGACAGACATTTTAATTGCATTTTGTGTCTGTTAAGAGGCACAAAGACACTCTTTAGGTTTATGCCCCCATAACTGCCGTTTTAGCTGAATGGGAGCTCTGGGCATTAACTGTAACAGCTCCGCGTTGCAAGCACCAATCCGGTTCGTTTTTTTTTTCTATAGACAGTACTCACAAAGGTAAAACGATCAAGATTAACTTAAAAATTCACCGGAGTTCTCCTTTAATCCCGGAAGTTGCGTGAAGTCAGCCAATCAGATCAGAGCTTGCCAAATCGAGAAAGTACTTTTTTGTCCAATATGCATCAGGCACGAGACTATAGACTATGTCTGTCTTTCTAACAACTGCCGTATATAATCAGTAGTTTAACGAGTACATGATCACTGAGGCAGTTCACATCTCCCCACGGCTTCCCATTGTAGCCTATTGACCTGATTACAATGTGCTGTGTATGTCTACTCCTCACTGCTCATTTCTGAATCCCTAGTAAATGACAGACATGATAACCTCATGTCTCTTTGGATGTGTTGCCAATAGAAGCATCATTAGCACCCAGTAACGTCTGGCTGTCCGCTGACTGTGAAGTGTGGCTGAAAGGACTAGGTTTCTATACTGTGTTTGTCTGTTGTACGTGTGTGATAGTGATTGCTAGCGAGGGAGAGAGAGAGCAAGGATTACGATTTCATGTACAGATTGCTGAATGAAATATGTGCTGTTAATATGCCCCAGCCTTTTGCTCATGCTTTTTGATCTGATTTAGTCTGCTTGGAGACAAGCCAGCTGAGAGAGAGTACGGTTTAAGGGGATGAGTCTGGGCTTGAATGAGGATGAGAGGGCAAACCAGAGTTTTATCCAGTTTTTATCTCTTAATCATGGCTGGTGTTGTAGAATTCAATGTATCAAGTTAAATGGATATTTCAATTCAAACTACTCTCGGATAAAAACGGAATTGGCTGCATCCATAAATTCAGGAAAAAAGATAAATTGATCATTTGGCAAAAACTAAAATGATACTTAAGTATTTCTCACAAAACTATATTCTCCCACCAAGAAGGCAAAATATACTGTAGCAACATCAGGTGAACACTATTAGTATATTATGCTCACCAAAGCTGCATATATTTGTTTAAAAATACAGAAAAAAACTGTAATATTACAAAATAAATGTTTCTATGTAAATGTATTTTAAAATGTAACCTAATTTATTCCTGTGATGGCAAAGCTGAATTTTCAGTGTTCACATGATACTTCAGAAATCATTTTATATGCTGATTTAGTGCTCAAGAAACATTTCTGAGCATTATCAATGTTGTAAACATCGTGCTGCTTAATATTTTTGTAGATACTGTGAATCTTTTTTCAGGATTCTTTCAAATAGAAATCTTTTGTAAAATTATAAATGTCTTTACTGTCCATTGATCAATTTATTGCATCTTTGCTGAAATACTAATACTTTCTTTCTGACCCCAAACATTTCAGTGGTAGTGTATTCATACATATTCATAGTGCTAAATTATGTACGATTACCTTCAGTGCGCATTTAAAAAAGGTTTAATTGCTGCTTTAGTTTTGTACGTAAAATCAAGCTGGTGCCACAGTCATAACCTACAGTAATTGGTTCATTGCACTTTTTCGTTCACTTTGAATTTAATTTCCGCTAAAGAAAATTTGGCTTGAACTCAAGTAGAAATGACAGAAATTGTGACAAGTGAGATGGATTAAAAAACAAAAATGTTATGACATAATAAGAACATTTTACAGTGTGGCAGATTTGATTTGGAGTGTTGTTTTCGGGTTAAATGCTGTGTGCTATTTATATCAGCTCAGTGATGCTGCTCAATGTGAACGCGGCTTCTTATTTGTCTTCTCCTCATTGATTGCGCTATCCTCATCATTGGGTTTCCAACTGCTTTCTTTGAGGCCCAGGAAGGATTTACAGGTGAAAATCAATCCTCTCACTTAATCACGACAGCCAATTGGACCTTCTGCAGGCTCTTAGAAGATGGCGTCTGTATTTCTAATATGGAGGCTATATTTAATTTGCATTGGGGCATTAGCAATGGATTAGGTGGCATTTGCTGTTACGCTGATGGATGTACATTTTTGTGAATATAAATTCTGCTGCTTCAGTATGGGATGACTACACAAGATCGGATGTGTAAAAATAGTGCTCCATTAGCACATTAAAACAGCCAGTAGATTAATGTGCTCTCCAGTGGCCATTGGCAGTTGATGACAGGCACCAATGAGGAAACACCACCACAGCCCTGAGACGGTATTCCCTGAGGGGTCATGGCCAGCCCCTCGCAGTGAGAGAGAGGGGGGATTCTTTGTTGAGCTCCCATCATGTTCTGTGATGGAATCTCTGGGATCTTAAGGAAAAGGGGGGTTGGGGATATGGAGAATGCTCTAGGTTTTGTTCTCATCTCTAGTGGGAAGACGGACAGGGTCTTTCACTTGCTTCAAGCTCCTTTGTGAACGTTGACCTCTCTCAGCCCCCTGCTCGCATCTACACGAGTCTCAGAGCGCTGATTAATTCACACATATTCTACTACATCAGAGTTTACTCTTATTCAGCTTATAAGTTCTGTTATAATATCTGTTGCAGATGCACATATTTAACTACAAGTCAGTAAAGATTTCAAGTACACAAAATAAGGGATGCACAAAATATTGGCCTGACATATGTACATTTTTAATGTTATCGGCCCAATAAGAAAATGTGGCCGATATATTAAAGACGATAAATAATGGATTATTTCCTTCAGCTGAGACACTTCAGATGCGCACTGTTTGCCATGGTGGTTTTGAATTGCTTGAAATATGATTGGAATCACTTCAAAAAAGGAAAATACAGTTAAGTGAGCAGTGTAAGTCTGTCATATAGGCTACATAAAATTATAATGAGAACATTATAATTGTGTGCTTGGGACATGACTTTTAATGGCGAGACTTTTGTTTTTGTAATCAGGCTCTCAAAAATTCTATAAACATTGGTTGGTTATTGGCTTTCAAATATAAAGAATTATCGGTATCGGGCAAAATTTTCATATCGGTGCATCCCTACACAAAATCATTTGTGCTTTATTTTGAGTCAAACATGAATGATAATGATTTACAGATCAATAACCTGTACTAATAACTGATCTGATTGATTCAGTTCATTAAGAGTCTTTTTAAACAGTTCATTAAAATAATCATGTTATTTGTTCTTGAGTTAGTCATGGGTTGTTTTATTGAGCTAGTGACAACACTAAAATGACGTATTGTGTGGCATTATTTTTGCCGCCAGACTTTCTCATCGTTCAATACAGACAGCAAGCTCATTCACTGGGGTAAAATGCGTTCTTCTTTTCATTATATGATACCATCTTCTTCATACTGGAGTGATATTTTCTTTCCCTAGTAAATGACATTAAGCAGTGATAATTGACAGGATCTGTTATCGCGGTCTCATTTAGACTGTCAGAGAAGGCTTAGTCATGAGGGATGAGCATTGTGAACATGACTCCTTTAATGAGTACTGAAGTGAATCATAACCAAGACCACCTTTTCAAGTGACGTTTTTACAGTCCAAACTGTGACGTCAAGCACACTCAGGTGCGCACCAAAAATCTTTAGTTTGAATGTGATTTATTTTTTTCATTATGTTTCAGAACATGTCTGATGAAACTTGATAGTTACATTCATAATTCAGAGTCATTGCTGAAACGCTGCTAAAATAGTTTTCCAAAGATTGAAAGGGATCAGCAGATGGAATGCGCTGCGGCTCTGGTCTGTGCGGCACACAAAAGCAGCCCACTCCACCTCCATCTGTTCTCTTTACAAGACTCCCAAGGAAAAGGCCATCTCATATCAAACACATGCTCACGTTGGCCCACTTTTCAGTTAAGCTAGTTTGCTCCAGGCATGGCTTCACAACAAAAAGCATTTAGTGCAATTGTAGTGACTCTACTCTGCTCTTTTTTTTTTTTTTTTTTTTTACGCTTCACCAACCCTCCGTCTGGTAATACACAGGCAGCATAACATCCTCATCTTGTTTATCCAGGGAACATGTGGCCCAGGGTTGAGAGCGGAGAAGCGGTTTGTTCACTATTGAACATCCCTGCACACATAGTGCAGTTCTGTGATCCAAGACTGCAGGTGGTACATGATTCGTGTTAGGAAGCGCTCCCTGCCAACAGTATAAGTGTCACAGTGTCCTTTTCAGATTTCAAACGGTGGTTTGAGTGAGTTTTGGTAAGCTCACCATGTGGAGGTCTTTGTCTCTGTCTGCTGGGATGTGCCATTTTGTCAAGATTAATTGAAATTGCTTCTTGTCCCTCGGTGTACATCTACATCGATCGCTGCATTAAGATCAACAGCAATTGAATGCAGCCTCACGCCCAGGTTTGTGTGTTCGTGATGTCCCGGTAATAGAGGAAGGAGGCGGTGATCTGTGCTTCAGAGTGAAGATATGTCTGCAGTGTGGCTCGCACTCACTTAAACCCATTCCTGCTTTAACCAGTGATCTCCATAATGAAATTAGGGAAATTGGCTTCATAATTTTAATTTCATGTTGAATTTTAGTTAATTCAAACTTAGTCAACATGACCCTTTTGAGCAATTCTTCAACTAAATGCTCAAAAAGATTTACAAAGTCATGAGTTATCAGTTTGAATCAGTCTGGCAAATTCACTGAATGTACTCCACTCAACATTAAAAATATTTGAGTATATTGAGTAAAGCATTCATCAGACTGATTCAAAACAACAGCTTAAGACCGAGTTTTTTTGAGTCATTCATTGAAAGAAATGCTTATAAGAGTCATGTTGGATAAGTTTAATCAACTTTAAATCAACATGACATAAAATGTTATATTTAACGTATTGTTTGGGGATTTTACTTGATGTTTTCAGATTGGAATCATAAAAAAGAATTATTTTAGTAGGCCTACTTGTGTAAAAGTAATGTTTGAAAAAAATTGTTTTTTTTTGTTTTTTTTTTTTTCAGACTTTATACTATATTCTACATAACAAAGTAAGTTATAAACCGTGGGAGTTTGAGTCAAAAAAAAAGAACCGAATCAACTATTTGGGAATCAGTTAGACCACACTGTTCACACTCTGTGATTTGATTCAATATTAAGAATCAAAGAATCAGTTATTTGGGAATCAACTGGTCGCACCGAAAAATTTAGATTTTCTAAAAAGAAATAAGCACTGATTCAATTCATAAGAGTGACATGTTCTGATGCAGATTTTTTCCCCCTTTTTTTTAAAGTAAGCTCCCTTTTCAACAAAGTTCAATCAATATTGTTAACTATGAGGCTTCTAGACTGCAGTGCATGGCTAACAATTGTTTCACTGACTCTTGCAAAGATGTGAAGACTGTAACACGTGAGGTTCAGGAGGAAAAAATCATGCAAAATCCATCCAGTAAAGGAGATTCTGCAACAGTGAGGTGTATATAAGGCTGTTTACGTCTCCCCAGCATCTTCTCAGTACCAAGTGGGTGGGCACTGCTCTGTATCAAATGATTGATGGGCAGTTAAGGGATGCCTTTAGGAAGACGGCGCTCTGCAGATGGTTGACTCCAAGGCTGTTGCTGTGGAAACAGAGGGACTGGAGGTATTGGGGGGGGGGGGGGCCAACCCCAGCCCCATCGCTCCAGTTGCATAATCCACTGGAAAAAAAGAAATCGAGGGAGAGAGCGAGACACATAGATCAATGAGGATTTAGAGCTCAATTGTCAGTTTCTTCATCTTTAAAATGCCAATATGCCAAGCAGTGAGAGGAAGAGGGCTTTAACAGAATGTATGATGAGCAGGGGAGACTATCTCTGGCCTTTGTCTGCTTCTGTCTGCAGATATATACAGCACATTCACAGACAGTCAGCTATGTATGTACTGGTGTAAAATATTTAGAAGTTAATTTTGTTTTTTACTTATTTTATTTGTACTCCAGTCTATATATATATCACACATCATGTAGGCTACACACACACACACACACACACACACACACACGTACCTACGTACGTACATGCATACATGTGCATATACGGATTCACAGTTCTAACTAATAACACATCTAAATATTCTACAGCGTGTACAGTCGCATAATAATGTTCTATTTTATTTATTCTATTTATTTACTCTATTTATTTTGTGATTCAGGGTGCAGGGTCATGAAACATTATTTTTTAAATCATTTTAACTTAAGTCTTAAACTAAAAACTAAAATTTAATGTTTATTTTGTTAATGTTCCTGGTTTGTGGATTTAAAAAATGCTTGCTGTCATAACTTTGTATTGAAATGTAACGTTTATAAATATTCTCTACCTCTAAAATGACATTTTATTTTCTGCTGATTTCCTCTCTCATCATTGTAGTCATCTCTTCATTAGCATCTCTCTCTTGTTTCAGGATCTCCATACTATGATAATGTGAGACCCCTCTGCTACAGTGACTCCGATGCTGTGCTCCTATGTTTTGACATCAGTCGCCCAGATATCTTTGACAGTGGACTTAAGAAGGTAACTAGATATTCCTATTAATATTCAAACTCACCACTGACCTCAAGAAATCATTGCATTGGGCTTTCTTTACCGTAAAATGTTTTGTCAGGTAACCTAAAAATGTGCTTCGTGTGGGATTATGAAGTTTAAAGGACAAGTTCGGTATTTTACACTTAAAGCCCTGTTTTCAGATCGTTTCTGATGAAATACAATGGTTAAGATTGAACTTTGGACAAATGCTGCTGTCCCGAGAATTTTAGGTTTTTGTGTTAGCACCCCCCCCCACCTTAACAATGGCTGCATAGGTTCACTGGAATAATCCTTCCTAAAACGCATTAAACTTTCGTTTACAAAGACGTGAAACTCACCGAGTGGTCAGGGGTGTTCACTGATATGCTCACACAAAAATCGCTGCAAAAGATGCTTTCCAACAGGTTTTATCGTAGTTTTTGTCCACCTCCATTGATTTGTATAGGACGTGCTGTGAGACCGCAGCACCTTTACGGTATTACTCCGCCGCTTCTTCTTCTGCTTCTTCTGTGTATTCAATGAAATGCCAGTGGTTTGCTTGCAATTGGCAAAGGTGCATTATCACCACCAACTGGGCTGGAGAGTCTATTATTCAAGCTCTCAACGGAAGAATGTACGGGTGTGAGGCGTTTGGAAAAATAGGTCCACAGTTTTACAACGAATGGTAAAACACCTGTTTGAAAGCATCTTTTGCAGCGATTTTTGTGTGAGCATATCAGTGAACACCCCTGACCACTCGGTGAGTTTCACGTCTTTGTAAACGAACGATTTTTCCAGTGCACCTATGCAACCGTTGTATAGGTGGGGGGTGCTACCACAAAAACCTAAAATTCTCGGGACAGCAGCATTTGTCCAAATTTCAATCTTAACCATTGTATTTCATCAGAAACTATCTGAAAACAGGGCTTTAAGTGTAAAATACCGATCTTGTCCTTTAATTTAGAGTTCTTTATGAATGATTCATTTGTTTTTGCTTTTTTACTGTATTTCAGCATTTTTGGGCTGCAATATTTATCACACCATACTTGCCAGAAGTGCTTGGCACTTAAGAATCAAGATTATAATTGTCACTATGCAACCCTATTTATACAGAACAATGTGTTTGCTCTGTAAGATTAATCATTTCTTGCAAAACAATTATTTTATATATTTCTGTCTCTTTGCAGTGGAGGGCTGAGATCCTCGACTTCTGCCCCAGTACTCGTATTCTCCTCGTTGGTTGCAAGACAGACCTTCGGACGGATGTGTGCACGCTGATGGAACTGTCCAATCAGAAACAAACACCCATCACTCATGAGCAGGTACAACCACACATTGTTTCTTTCCACTGTTGCATTGATCTTGCTTACTCAGGCTGTAAGGCAATATTCTCTGTAAATCTGCTTTTTGAACTACACTACCGGGTCAGTAAGATTTTTTTTTGAAAGAAGACTTTTTTCTTTTTCTTTTTTTTTTTTAGCAAGGATGCATTAAATTATTCAAAAGTGACAGTAAAGACATTTATAATGTTACAAAATATTTCTGTGTCAAATAAATGCTGTTGTTTTGGGCTTTCTATTCATCAAAGAATCCTGAATACATTGTATCACAGTTTCCACAAAAATATGAAGCAGCACAACTGTTTTCAACATTTATAATAAATATTTCTTGAGCAGCAAATCAGCATATTAGAATTATTTATGAAGGATCATGTGACACTGAAGACTGGAGTAATGATGCTGAAAATTCAGCTTTACATCAAGGGAATAAATTACATTTTAAAATAGTATATTAAAAATAGAAAGTTATATTTATTTGTACAAATATTTCACAATATTACAGTTTTTCTGTATTTTTGAGCAAAAAATTGCATCCTTTCAAAAACTTTTTAAAAAGATCTTACCGACTCCAAACTTTTGAACAGTAGTGTGTATGTATATATTGTGAAAAGAAGTATTATTATTATTATTAAAAAAAGATACACCATCAGCTAGGTAAATATTTTCTGGGTAATATTTAAAGAATTGCTTTGGAGTTAGTGCAGTGACAGTTAAATACAATGCCATTTCGGAAATAACATGTTCACTTTATAAAATCATACTTAATAGTTATGTATAATAATACAATATATGTTTACCTGGTTAATGGGTACATGAAAACATAGCTGCCCTGTATAATTTAGGAAGGGGGTCATCATAAACCACTGTTTTAAATCTTTAAATCAGACACTTTTCTTTACTTTGGACGCTGTCTTAAAAGGCAACTGCCTATATAGACAACTCACAACATGAACAAAGCTTTTGAATCTATGACCTGTATCTTTGGCTTCTATTAAGAACCTACAGCGAACTGAGTTTTTTGTGCATCTCCTCCCATCACAGGGCTCTGCCATGGCCAAACAGTTGGGTGCCGAGGCTTATCTGGAGTGTTCAGCCTTCACCTCCGAGAAGAGCATCCACAGCGTGTTCCGCACAGCTGCGCTGGCTTGCATTAACAAGCTGCAGCCACTTGCCAAGCCAAGCCCGACCCGCCGGCTGTCCAAACGCCTGCTGCACCTCCCCAGCAAATCTGAGCTCCTGTCCTCCACCTTCAAGAAGGAGAAGGCCAAGAGTTGCTCAGTAATGTGAGTGGAGAACTTCACCCCCCATAACAAAAGCTACACCATTCCCTGCGCTTTGGTCTGGGGAAGGGGGTGGGTTCCGATTGCCACATCATTGACGTGTGGAATCCTTCCTCACCCCCCCAAAGAAACACCTTTCAGAGCAAGTGGACACCTCGCTGTCCTCCTTGTCCTGAGCTCTTCAACAGTGCATATGTATTTTCAGTACTGTATCTTGCTTTTTCAAAACGAGATTCAATCATCAGCCGTCATCTATTCACTCCTTGTTTTTGAGAGATTTGCTGTCGTTGTGCCAGTTGAAGCTCGGAATGATTCAACTTAGGAAACAGATGTTTTAAAAGAGGTTCAATGTAAGCTATTCAATGTATAAATACGAGCTCTCTAGTGTAAGATTCAAAATACATGCCTACAGTATGCACTAATGACTAAATCTGAGGGAACCGATCCAAGGGAATTGTGAAGCCGTTGGGGAGCTGTGTGCGAGGCCTGGGTCATGTAGAGGAGAACGAGGCCCATTTGGCATGATCATGCTGGTCGAATTGGCTGCAGTGCAGGAAGCGAAATGTGATTTTTAAATGGGAACCATTCATATCTGAACACTAAGATGGAGGAATATAGGGAAACAAGGGCCAAAAATATGTGTAAAAAAGACCATTTATGATGCTACCAAAGTCAATTTTCCCTTATCTCCTCTATTAGAACACTGTCTGATATACACATGCTTCTATTTTTAGAGGCAATAGCTATCTGAGAGATAGGATGGGTGTGACTGGGGAATATATTACAGTGATTATCTTAACATCTCCTGCTGCTCTGTAGTGTAGACAACCATGAATTTGTGAAGCGATCCCTGTGCTAGTTCTGCGAGGACTCGATCGGATCGAATTTGGCACGATGAATCTTCTTTCCTTTTTGAAATGACCTCGAGAGATGTGGTAGCACTGTGTTTTCAGAAACTAACAGATTTAAAATAAGAAGGTTGTACATCGCCTGGTTTGAGACAATTAAGATCAGACCAGCTTGGGTTTAGTTTTTCATGCATCTTATGTAGCAATCTCCCATTTCATTGCCTCCATGCTCATTTGCAGCACTAGCAGCAAAACTATTTGTGGATGATATCGTCCAATGTGCTTCTAAACTTGATTCTCAATGGGAAAAATAAAAATGTGTTTTCTTGTGCAAAGTGCTAATCTTGAAGTCTGCTTACCACCACAAAGCAATAATTATGGTTCAAGTGCTTATAATTCAAAGTGTGTACAGTGGCAATAATTAAAACAAAAAAGGCTATTATAAATTCATGCTAATGCTTTGTGGACATGCGTATATTTATGTGGATATACATCAGTGCTGCTGTACAAACAAGCCAATATATTGTGACTCTGTTGAGCCTTTGTTAAAGTAATTAGATGAAAATATGACCATTGGAGTGCAACGTTTTTTTCCCCTCATTTTCAACCAAATAGGAATATTAGTGTTCTGTTCATGAGCATAAGAGCGGTTAATGCATGAGGAGGAGATGGACTGGAAGGAGATTCAGACTGGACATTTTAATATATGGATCAGCTGACCTGATAAGGGCTTTGATGTTTGTGAATCTTCAAGGCCAAACTGGAAATGGAAACAGACTTTTGGAATAAAACCGAACAGGCTGGTCCTGTTTAATGAAAGATATTTTTCCATTTTTTAACTATTGTTCAAATAGTTGTTTTTGCTTTATTTCTGTACACTTGAAATCAATATTTTGTTCAGTGGCGGAAGATGAGACGCGGGCAGCCACTGTGGCTGTTTACAAGCTCCGCCACTGTGATCACACACCAAATTCCTTTTTGCATTGTCTAGTGACTTTGTAAATAAAATGAAAATGAATTTTGGGTGCTAGGGGAGTATGAACAGCGTGTAAACATGTCACATGGCTGGTCATACATTGTAGCTGCCGATTTATGTTTGTGAAGTTCTGGGTCATGTGAGCGTCCCAGATGAAGAAGGACATTCAGTCATTATGCTGCATTGCACACTGTTTGGTACAAATATACTTCAAGCATGTCCTCTAGTTCTTCAGTTGTACATATCCTGTTTTGTAATCTTTGTAAGACATCTAAAAGAATGTCACAAGATTAAATGTTCATGTTGTGGATTGACAAAGATGTGCTTAATGTAAAACTGCTTAGTCCTATTTATTTGGATTCATCATTTGAGGCAGGCAACTATTTTCTGTTTCGTGTTTTACACTGTTTTATTTCAGAATGTTATTTTTTTTAAATGATGACTTCTCCTTTTGTCTTTCCAGTAATAAAGCTTGCCTATGTGTGGCACACACGACCTTGGGTATTGAGTATTTGAGTTTGTTTTGGACTCTACTGTGAACTAAGGCAATTCATAAAAATGCATATTTGCATTATGTGTGTGTGTGTGTGTGTGTGTGTGTGTATATATATAATTTCTCTTTAAATGTACCTCAAGTATCAGCCAAGGAAAACTGAAAAATGTTGCCCCATAATTGTTTCTTTGACTAAGAAAGACATGCTTAAATTGTCTTTGTTGTACATTTATATAGATAAATAATTCCATATCATACTTAAACTTATAGTTGCCTATGTTAAAATAAGGCAGCTTAATTTCTGTAATATTCAAATTCAAAAAGGATCACATGATCCTTCAGAAATCATTCTAATATGATGATTTGGTAAATGGTAGTGCTGCTTAATATTTTGTGAAAACCATTTTTCAGGATTTGATGAAAGTTTAAAATGAGTTAAAAAGAACAGCATTTATTAGAAATGAAACATTATAAATGGCTTTTGTGTCACTTTTGATCAATTTAATACATACTTGCTGAATAATTTCTTTTCAAAAAATCTTATTTTCCCTTACTGTAAATCTATCAAAGAAATGACTTCTTAGTTCACATTTAGCAAATATTGTGTTATTTCTATAGTCTACATAATTCCATTAATAAAATGCTAGCTCTCCTTCTGTTAGCGTCTGTTTGGATGCCAGGTGGGCTGTTGCGTTGGCACGTTCCTTCCTTTCATCAGCCAGTGTAAGACATCTCCCCTCTTAATCACACATTACCTAGATTCCTTGGATACTGAGCTGGGTTGCACATCTGTCTCAAGACACAACATCTGGGAGGGGGTGTGGGGCACAAGCTGCTGACAGTGTCCAAAAGAGGAACGCTGCCAGGAGGACATGAGGTGGAGGTGGAGACCCCGACTCAGCAGCCAACCCCAACTTCAAATTTCACCGGGAAACAGCTCTACAAAGACAACCATAATGAAGTTGCTCATTCGGCGCATGTAAAATGAGGATATCATAATGAAACATGCTAATGTTTCTTTTTTTTTATTACTTTTTGTGCATTCCAAAGTGAGGACTAGCATGACCCAAAGTACGCTGTATCCAAAGTATCTATCTACAGTATCTATCTATCTATCTAAAAAAAAAGAGGTGTGAATTAAACCTTCATATGGTGCGTTCAAGTCAGGCCGTAAAGATCGTATTTACGAGTTGAACGCACATGATTAGTAGCAGCAGCCATGTCACCCTGTAGCCCAAGACCGGTTGCCCACTGAAGCTAAGCAGGGCTGAGCCTGGTTAGTACCTGGATGGGAGACCTCCTGAGAAAACCAGGTTGCTGCTGGAAGAGGTGTTAGTGAGGCCAGCAGGGGGTGCTCACCTTGTGGTCTGTGTGGGTCCTAACGCCCCAGTGTAGTGATGGGGACACTATACTGTCAAAGAGCACCGTCCTTCGGATGAGACGTTAAACCGAGGTCCTGACTCTCTGTGGTCATTAAAAATCCCAGGATGTCTTTCGAAAGAGTAGGGGTGTAACCCCGGCATCGTGGCCAAATTTGCCCAGTGGCCTCTGTCCATCATGGCCTCCTAATCATCCTCATATACTGATTGGCTTCATCACTGTCTCCTCTCCACCAGTAAGCTGGTGTGTGGTGGGCGTTCTGGCGCAATATGGCTGCCGTCGCATCATCCAAGTGGATGCTGCACATTGGAGGTGGTTGAGGAGATTCTCCCTTCTATGTAAAGCGCTTTGAGTGCTGAGAAAAGCGCTATATAAATGTAATGAATTATTATTATTATTATTATTACATGAACGCCACCACAATGTCGTAAATACGAGTGGGATTTTCTTTAAGCCCCGATCTTTATGAGTTGGGGTCGTGTCAGTGAACAACATGGCAGAATACCACAATACTATTTATGGTGCGTTTAACTTCATTTTCTGTAAGTAGAGTTTAAGAACCTTGTTGTATTTTTGTGTAATTAATTAAGATGAAGTAGCCTACACCGCCATACTCCGACGAAAGTGACTTGAGCGCACCTGCCGTCGTGAACACGACTTCCCACATCGTAAATACAAACTTCCCATGAGGACTTAAACGTACGATTAGACACTTGTGATATCAGTGTGGGAGTTTATCAAAAGCGCTGACCTCCTGCCTCAAATATTTGGTGCTTTTGATCCTCTCAACAGCGCTTATGAAAGCATGCTAGAAGGATGTTTATTATTGTTAAATGCCATGCAATAGCCCGCATGCAGTGAAAATACCGAGGATCCCGAGGGTCCAGTCTCACCTCAGCCAGCTCTAAGTGTCCGCTAACACAAAACGTGCTTCCCCAGAAGTAAACATGGCCATACTTACTCATTCGCATGGAGATGGAGTTGTAAGAGTGCATACGTTGATAGTCATAGCAAATTAGGCCAACATCTGGACAGACACAGGGAAAGGAATTGTTCACTCAGCTATGAACAGATATGGTTAAAGGCCACAGGCATCATGGCACAAAACCAGAGAAAATTGCAGGGGAGCTCATTTTAAAGTAGCTTATTTTAAATTGTTTGCTTGTAGATGTCCTTGACTACATATATAAACAACATTTATGGTTATGTAGTGTCAGTGATAAATCAAATCTTCTATCCTCATTCAAATCCCAACTAAAAAACTATATTTTTAGTTAGAGTATTGACTCTGTTTAGTGTTCTGCTGTTTTATATTTGTATGTGTATATGTATATGTGATGCATACTTATCTTTGATTCTGTGTTTATGTCATCTCCTTGTACAGGGACCTGGAGCTTGGGAAAGGTGCTTTATAAATAAAACGTTTTATTATTAGTAGTAGTAGTTATCCATTAGTAGGCTATGCAGACATTTGAGTCTAGAAGAGAAGATATGAAGCGATTCACTAGGAACCTTACCAAGAGACAATATTTATGTCAAAAGTCACATTAAATAGAATATTTTCTAGCAATAAAAGAATTAAAATTAAATAGTCTTTTTAAATAAATTATAGTAAAATAAATAATAAAAAACTAATCAAAATATTTGTTAAATCAAATTTTGGGTAGGCTACTTGGGTAAAACTGAGAGCATTTTATTAATTAATTATTAAATAATTATTGATTATTATGTCTAATTATTATGTCTTCCTATCTTGCTGTAGAAACGGTTCAACTAATGGATGAATAAAAGGTATGGACATTTTTTGGGGGGGGGGGGGGGGGGGGGGGGGTCAGGTGGTTGCTGGATATCTTGGTCATTAAAATTAGTAGTTTTTGTATGGTTTTAATTGCTGGATAGAAGGTTCTCGACTCAAGTATTCATAAAAACATACATGGAAAAATTTTAAATGCAGTTTATATGACTAAGAAAGACATAATGTATTTTGTACAATTAAATAGAAAGTCATGCTGTACCATGTTTTCTTTTTTTTTTTGTCATTAAAATTAATTAACAATTTAAAGACTTTTTTTTTTCTTTTCTTTTTTATCAACAGATGTCAAAAATATGACATTTTGTATGATTTTAATTGCTGGGTACAGTCAAGAAGGTCTAGATCTCCGAGGTGGAACAGCCTGAGTTTTTAATTGATATGTTAACATTAAAAAAGTAATGGGACAGTAAAATGCACCCTATTCATGGTAACGTCCTTTAACCATTCGGTGCACAAATAATTTGGTATGAAATAATCCCCCCCCCCCCCCGAAATATATATATATATTTTTTCAACATTCTACAATGCATCTTTATTTCAAATTGTCTCTGAAAGAACGGTGAGATGCAATCCTTCTAACCAGATCCCTGTTTGGGTGAGTTTGTTCTCCCTCCTGAGGAGGGAAAGCGAGCATCGCTCTGTGATTACTGATGAGCTGTCTGCCTCTGCAGCAGACCCACAGACACTTCCAGTTTCACACAGTCTCTGCCGCAGTGCAGGACCCAGCCAGCTCATCAACACCACTGCTTCTGTCTTACTAAGATCAAACACTCTTTTGTGCCCCTCTCAGTCTTGAGTGTGAGTGATGTTTATATAGTGGGTCAGCGGTGTATGTAAATATGTTTTGTTTTTTTTGTGCAATAATAATGTGACATATTTGATATGGCACTTCATTTGTGAAGGTCCATAAGCGTCAGTGAGCTCTGGGCAGACTAATGAAGCAGACAGAGCTGCAAGGATAACATGTGCCCTGCATTTACCATATAATGAAAAAGATTCAAAACCCCACAGATCAACTATTACTCTCTGATATAGCAGAATCAAATAAACCTCTAAATGAAATGGACTTTTAAAATAAAAGTTAATAATACAAATTAATTTGTTAGTGATTAAATTACACTTCTCATAAATAAAAGAAAATTAATACAAATATTTAATCACATTTTAAAATGTACTGTTGTAAAAACTTTTCCAAAAATAGATGACAGTATTTTTTTATATGGGTGGAAATCATGCGGTAACAGGATTTATTTATAGGATCGAATTAATTAATAATAAATAAATAAAAATACAAAAAAATTGTTTTTAGTACACTGAATTGAATATTAATTCAACAAATTATGTAAAAAATATGACATTTTTGTATGGTTTAAATTGTTGCATATAGTCTGACCTCTGAGATGGGACAGCCCTAAATCAGCTTTTTTTTAATGGAGTATTGACATTAAAAAAGTAACGCAACAGTAAAAATGCACCTAACACAATAGCCAAGAGCATCTACAATGTAAAAAATTATATTATAACTTATGTTTCTACCTTACTGTAACAATTTAAACTTTTTTAATAATAAAAGATTAAACTCGATTTCAGTCAGTTTAATATAATTTAAGTTGAAATGGCTTGCCAATTTGATTACACTTAAAAATATAAGGCAGCGAGTTTTTAAGTTGAAAGAGGTAGTAATTATTTTTTACAGTCTTATAGCAGAATCACTGTTTCTGGGTGGACCAGAAGATTATTATTATTTTTTTTATATTTGCATTTTTCTCATTTAATGCAACATCTTTCAATACAAATGTATCTTATGTCAGCATAAAAACTTAAGTGAAAAGATGAATTGAAAAATGAACTTCACAAGTTTATGTAAAACCTTAATTAGTGAGATAGAAATAATGCAGAATATAAAACTTTTTTTTTTATTTATTTTTTATTTATAACAAACTCTCTGTTCATTTCCTGGTTTAAAATTCATTTTGGATTCCAGATATGTGGACTCCACTGTATATGATTCATATTTATCATAAACCAACTATTATGCTTGATATTAATGTTAACAAATTAGTGTAACATAAATATTCAAGGTTTTTATGTTCTGTTTGTTTCTTTTCTTTCCAAAAATTCTTTTCATAATTACCAAAAACCACTCTTAACGGGAAGATTTTATTCATGGAATGTTAATAAACATCATAAACAATTTTGTTTACCCAAGCAAAATGTCTCTTCCATGTTTGTGCTCCTTTAATCATCCTGCAAGCAGCTGACAGAGTCTGATCCCATAGTCTCCCATGAGCACTTTGTCCACCCACTCTCTCTCTATAGGGCAAATGCACACATGATCAATTGTTCAGCGTTCCTGAAGCTCTGCCAGACTCGCTCTCTCTTTTGTTGTTTTGTAACAGAAGCAGCAACATCTTCCCTGAGTTTCTAGTACACATCCAAACACTAAACGGTACGTCCTGTCCACGATTCAGTCAAGCAAGTCAAGTGTTTCTTGCCCGGATCAGTAATCACAAATTTAGCCATGATTCTTTTCATCTATGTGTATTTATTTTGATGATTTAAACTGCTGCTCATTTAATTAAATATCGGTTCCGATTATAACAATATCCGCATGCCTGCTCTGCATAAACTGAAACAGGATATTGAGCAGCCCAAAGGAAAGACACACAAACATGCAATGATATGCACACACTCGCATTGTGCTTTTCCTCGTGCCATCACTAGGCAACAGTGCACACAAAGGCAGTGCGTTCTGATGTGCAGAATGTGACAGTGTTGAATGCACAGCCGGAGCAAAGGCACAAGTCAGGTTAAATGTCATTGTTCTCATTACCTCCAACTCAAAGAAAAAGAACGAAATATAGTCGAGCACTCAAGCGATGACCAACCGTGTTCTGCAAGTGAATCTGGCAAACAACAAGGAGGGGGGTAAACCGCTGTGTGCTGAACACGGCCAGGATGATTCATGCCTGTCAAACCCAGACAACTCACCCAAATGCACAAATACGCTTTTTCAGTTCAAGTGCCATGATGGGATTAAATGTAAGTACTGTATGCTCTGCGTTGGGGTCACCTTGTCTGGATTTATTTTGCGACAATGACCGCTGACTGTACGTTATCCTGCATTCGTTTTTGCATTTAGAAATGGAAGACGCAGGGCATTGAAATGAAAAACAAACTGCAAGGTCTTGCGATGCATTTTTTTTAAAAGGTTGAACTTATTGTAACTTGAGCCCCGCATTTTTAGAACGGCATGTTATGTGCGAAATTCTGCAAAACTGGTCAAAAGGCCCTTGTTTTTTTTAATGTAAATAATCTAGATGGATGTCTTTGGCCCTGTTTACACCTGGTATTAAGATGTATTTTGGTTGATCAGATCACATGTGGAGAGCGCAAAATAAACAGGGTCTAAAACGTTTTGAGCTTTCGAACGGATTATGTGTTTAAACAGCCGCAAAAGACTGCCTACTCTCTACTGACCTGTAAACATTATGGGAAGCGTGCCAACCAGACGGGATTTAAACTTTGTTGGCTGCCGCTGGAGACCCAAGTTTGGTTTGAAGACAAAAAATGTACCAAGCATAAACCATTCCTGATTTCTAACACACACAGCATTCAGTGTGGTCTTGTGGTTGTCAGAGCAGAAACGAAAGCTGTTGCTCTCCGTGTGTTTTTCCCTAGTCTCCAGGCACGTTCATATGTAAATTGCGCGAGCTGATTTTTCCCATTAGATTGAAAGGTCTGAAAAAGCCCATTTATCTACCTGCCCTCGAAGAAATCAGGACAGAAGTGGTTGAAACTAGACAAAAGAGACGGATTAAAACACCAGGTGTAAACGGATGTTTCTCCCTCGTCTACCTGTGATCCGATTGACCAAAACGTGTCTTAATACCAGGTGTAAACAGGGCCTTTGATAATGTGATCACGTCTCACATATAGGCCAGCAGCCGTATCAGCATGTAGCCCAAGACTGGTTGCCCACTGATGCTAAGCAGGGTTGAGCCTGGTCAGTACCTGGATGGGAGACCTCCTGAGAAAAACCAGGTTGCTGCTGGAAGAGGTGTTAGTGAGGCCAGTAGGGGGCGCTCACCCTGTGGTCTGTGTGGGTCCTAACGCCCCAGTGTAGTGATGGGGACACTATACTGTCAAAAGAGCACCGTCCTTCGGATGAGACGTTAAACCGAGGTCCTGACTCTCTGTGGTCATTAAAAATCCCAGGATGTCTTTCGAAAGAGTAGGGGTGTAACCCCGGCATCCTGGCAAAATTTGCCCATTGGCCCCTGTCCATCATGGCTTCCTAATCATCCCCATATACTGATTGGCTTCATCACTGTCTCGTCTCCACCAGTAAGCTGGTGTGTGGTGGGCGTTCTGGCGCAATATGGCTGCCATCACATCATCCAGGTGGACGTTGCACATTGGTGGTGGTTGAGGAGATTCCCCCCTTCCCTATGTGAAGCGCTTTGAGGACTCTGAAAAGCACTATATAAATGTAACAAATTATTATTATTATTAAAGGTGAGTTCACGCCATGTCATAATTACAGTAACATAATTGCCGTAACAATTCAGAACTGTAAAAAGCCTTCACGTGCTTGTAATTTGTAATTACAATGTGTAAACTCGTAATTTTCTGAGAGCTACGACTTGTAGCACCTGACCAGTGCAGATTTAAAGTGTGTTCGACTTCAAGAGGCACTGTGCAAAACAATCGGTGTGTGACATCAAAGTACCGTGCAAGCGATTCGAAAGCATTCAGAGCTTTATTTAAGGTAATTATGACATGGCGTCAAATCAGCATATGGCGTACAACTTTGAATGTTCTTATGTTTTGCTTTTTTTGTAGCTCTATTCTAGTGCATGACAGTGTTCTAAGAACACTGTTTTTTAATAGGCTACCTCTACCCTAGCCCGGATGCATTGCCAGCCGAACTTAGCCCCGACAACAACATTTTTAGGTCGGGAAGTCATATTCTACATAGTCATATTCTGACTAGAATCTGAGTATGACGGCGTCAGGCTACCTCTACCCTGTTTGTAAATGTAAAAACGCTGTGTGAATGGTTCCTTAAAATGTACAAAACAATTTGTCTTGCAACACTGTAACAATTGTACAGTAATAGTACACGCAGTGTTCAGAAAATGCAGTGGTCGAGGTAAAATAAGTCCATTTGTTTTTAAAAAGCACCTCAAGACCATGTGTTTTTTTTCATTCCACTGCCCTGCAACTCACATCTTTGAACACAAAATTGCATTCTGTGTGAACTGCCCCAAACACGTCCATCTAGCACATATTACATCGAAAAACAATGGAAAAGCAGCGCAGTGGAATTCAAAAACCCATTCTGAGTGTGTGTGTGTATGTGAACAACATGAAATATCCCAGTAGGGGCCACAAAAAGTGTTTTTGCATTCTTCTGCGGTGCTTATCTATTGTTTGACAGACAACTTTGAATGTTACATTTATGTTTTGCATCTTCTGCAGCGTCCCACACGACACAGTTTTCTAAGGGCACCCTTGTGTCCTAGTTGTCGACTGGCAAGTTCGGCAAATTGTGTTTGAATGAAATGACAGAGAGGTCCACGAGTCAGAGAGTCCAAGATGTGATACGAGCAACATGAAAGTAGCTCCATTTCCAGATGAGTGGTTTCATTTACAGCATTTCAATGGACAACAATGAAAGTGAGGAAATAACCGACTGCTGAATGGTGCAATTGACCGGACAGAATAATGTATTCCAGAGAGTTTCTAAATCCCTAAGTGTTTCTTTTACACGGTATAAGTGGCTACAGCTCAGAACAGGATGTGTGGTGTGAACGACTATGAGATTTTTCCCCCCCTCTAGATCCGTAAAGTAACTCTGTGAAAAAGAAATCCAACTCTAAGAGAATTACACTTTACTTTCACCTTGTCAGCAGGATGACTGACCCATCCAGTTCAAAGCACAAAAATAGCTGCTGTATTGTCGGACCGAGGTCCGATCTCAAGGGCAAAGCTCTTATTGAAGGGCTGAGGATCGAGGAATTGGACTGAGTCGGAAGTGATGTTAAATCACAATGACATGCGATTAGGAATCACACTCACTGAACAAGCACTTAGAGGATGTTTCTCCATGTACTCACAAGGAATATATGGGAAGTGAAGCACAAAGTGAGCTTGAAGGAGGTTATGTAAGAAACACACAGTGACTTTACGTTCTGTGCTGCTGACGGAATCCAAAACAAGTCATGTTCTTGGTATTTGGGAGTTGATGTAGCTTTCGTGACGGTTCACTGCGGTTTTTCACTTCGCAGTTGTTCTTTTTGATTTAGTCAAGTAAACATATCAAACTTAGGTTTGCACTAACAAAAAGTACCATGTGTTTTTGACATTTTATTTTATTTTTAGACAATGGTAATATAGTATATGGATGATTAACATGGAATTTAAAAAACATTTTGAAAATAAAACAAAGAAACTATGTAAAATGGAAAAGAAATATTGATAAAACATTAAAACATTTTTAATTAGTAAAAATGTAATTGTTTATCCATTGTTTGGTTCCTATTAGTTCACAGTACATTAACAAATGTTAACAAATATACATTTGGATTTGAAAAATGTTGCAATTACCATTGACTAAGAATAATAAATGATAGAAGTATTGTTCATTGTTAGTTCATGTTAACTAATAAAGCTAATGTTAAAAAACAAGACATTATTGTAAAGTGTAACTGATTGTCATAACCCGGCTCAAAGGCCATGACAAATACGAAGAGGACACGGAAAATTGCCAAAAATAAACATATTTATTATAACAACCTGTCTAGCGCAGGTGTTCCCAATCTGGCTCTAGCGCAGGTGCTGCCAATCTGGATTACGGGCACTGATACCTTCAGAGACAAAAGGAGACTGTAAACTGCCCAACACCACACAGTTAAACACCTAACCATGCATGACCGTCACCCCCCCCCCCCCCCCCCCCCCCCCTTAAAGTCGGTGTTCCCAAGGACCACCGGCCCAGCAGTAACACCTAACAAAACTACTCAATGTATCCAAATAACCTAAATTACATCAATATGACACAAAGTAGATACATGACCTCCGTCTCAGCCACTTCACCTGGAAACTTCCTCACTTATCCTCAGTAACCCTGATACCTGAAAAGCAGATTAGGAAAAATACATACAGAAGAAACAGATATATGACAGTACAAGAGACATCATCAACTTTGGAACTCATACTAATCCCCATCAATGCAGAGGAGCACGAGAAAGAGCATCTGCCATAATATTCTCTGACCCCTTTATGTATCTAATATCCAGGTTATAAGCCTGGAGAAACAATAACCACCGAGTCAATCTCTGGTTGGGACATCTGAGTGACCGCAAAAAAGTTAGCGGATTGTGGTCAGTATAAACCACAATTGGCTCTCCTGCTGCTATATAGACCTCAAAATGTTGTAAGGCCCAAATAAGTGACAACGCCTCCTTCTCAATAACAGAATAGTTACTTTGGTAACTGTTAAACTTTTTAGAGAAAAAACTGACTGGCCTCACCAAACCCTGGTCATCCCGCTGGAGCAAAACGGCACCTGCTCCCACCTGACTGGCATCCACTTGAAGCATAAAAGCTCGATCAAAACAAGGAGCTGCTAGGACGGGAGCAGAACACAACAACATTTTCACATCATCAAAGGCTTGTTGACAACAAGTCGACCAATCAAATTTCATCTTGGTCTTGAGCAGTTCGGTAAGGGGAAACACCACCGTGGAGAAGTTTTCGCAAAAACCTCTATAATAACCCACTAAACCCAGGAACCTCTGAAGTTCCTTTTTTGTGGTGGGTTGTGGATATTCTGCTATTGCCACGACTTTGGCCTGGACTGGAGCCACACGGCCCTGACCTACCACACGGCCAAGATATGTCACTGTGGCCATGGCAAAGCTACATTTAGCCAAATTGATGGTAAGGTGTGCTTCCACCAAACGCTCAAACAATGAACGAATGCGCCGGAGATGTGAGTACCAGGTGTCACTATAAATGACCACATCATCAAGATAAACAGAACAGCCTGTCAAACCAGACACTACATGATTCATCAACCGCTGAAATGTTGCGGGGGCATTCTTTAACCCAAATGGCATCACCTTGTACGAATACAAATATTGAATATTCTGCAGTATTTGTAGGTGACTAATGAAAAAAAATTATAGATTTTTTCTCAAATTTTCACTTATGGTTATGCTGACAATCATTTGTAATAAAAATGTTGGCATAAAACAGAAGCATTTTCACTTGTAGATTCCACTGTATATCAAAATACCACCACGGTAAGGGTGGTTTCCATCTAAGTCCATAAAATATTCATCATCTCATCCTGCAGCAAGGTCTGTTTTGACTTGGTGTTTGTGTGCACATCCTCTATATTTTTATGAGCACTCCATCTTTCTCAACAGCAGATTGATACAGACCAAATAACCAAGAGCTCTCACTTTGTAGATTTGTTTCTCCTTAAAAACAGATATAATCCTTGTCTTCATGCATTCTCACAGCAGTAAGTCCGTTGTCATGGGAACATGAAGACGTACACAGGGAGAATGTTTCCTCGTTCCAATGTCTTTATCCAACAAGATATAGAGAGTCACTCATCCATGCATCCATGCACGGTGTGAATATTAACACTGATGTGAAGAGCTCCTCATACATTTTTCATAGACTGAAACGCCGAACAATCACATAGAGAGATCAGACAAAGAAAATCAGATGAGAAATGCCACCTGCTGGCATTGCTTAGTCCATTGTATTCATTATAAACGCACTGTATTCTAATCATGCGGCCAAAGCATATATGTTCAACCCAGAACCTCTAGTTTACCTAAACAGAGCTAGATGACATTTACATGTCCAGGCTGCACAGGTCATGGCATTTAAATCATCTGCAGCTGTAAGTCTTTCAGCCTGACCTATTTCTGTTTAAGCCAAGTCGGACACACACCAGCATAGACACAGACACAACAGACCGAACACACACACACAGCAAAGTGTGTGGAGCAAATGTGAAATAATGAGACTTTTCAGGTGACTGGTGTTGCCTAAAACCAACAGTACCTCATGGTAACCGCTTCTAGTGATATAGCAGAGTTGTTTAGAGTTCCATCAATACAGCTCCACAGGCCATCTCTCCAATCTTCTGCACGACTCATTAGGCTAAAGGCCTTGCTAATGGTGGCCATGTAATTGGAGTCATAAATAAGGCAGCCCAATCCAGACATGTATCACCAGACAACCAAAAAAGGAATGCCTGCAGCAGATAAAAGAGGCCTTATTAACCAATGCCAACGCCAGGCCACAAAAAAAACATCTGTCCTGGTACTATCATGAAGTGAGAAGAAATTATTTTCGACTTGTTTTGCTCAAATTAATTGACTATTGTCAATTAATCGCAATGATTCGGAAAAAAAATAATCGCGATTCTGGCTGCCGTAACTAACAGTGAAAAGTGTCATGCAGCATTCTGTTTAGATCTAGTAGTCTACCGCCACATCAGATGATTACATTTACAGACTGTTTTTGCAGTTTTGAACATTGTAGCTAATCACAGACGAGTCTGCTAAACGCATCATTGCAAAGGCCAATCAGAGGTGTTTAAATTAGTTACAAGCCCAATATCATCCTGCACTCTCGCAAATGCTCTCAACATAAATAATAAGAGTAGACATAGAAATGATATTTAGGAGTTTGTGCAAGTACATGCACTCACATTTACCGTTGTTCGGGGAATTTTTGTTGGAGAAATTCAATTATTTCAATAGAAATCTGTGCGATTGGGAACTTTGTGTGAGGGCAAAAGCTTTCCACATGCAGATTTCGCATCGGGTTCAGTTGGTCATGCAAGTTTGACCTGTTGACCAACAGACAGACAGCTGCTTTAAAAGTGACTTTGGTGTGAGATGTGCTTCATACATACTCTATTGACAATTGTCACGCGTTGCTGTAATGCTGCTACCTTAAGCGGACTTTTTTTTAAACACAGTTATATGTTTTTTGTTTGTGTTTTTTAATATTTAATGTATTTTTATATAAAATTAAGTTAGCAAGGGAAGGTCATTAAAATTGGACTTAAACGCAGCCAATGAATGAGAACACTGGCAAACAGGAACAGGGAAAATGAAACCAAACACAATGAAACTCAAAAACTCCCGACAACAATAGACATTGGACCTTTTTTGTCAGCGAAATTTTGCTAATGTGACCGCACCTTAACCTATGATTATAATGTAGTTTTTAGAGCATAAGGTATATAATTTATTCACAATTTGAAAAAAAAAAAAAAATTTGTGCTGCTAAGAGGACCAATGTGTACTTGACTGTTGAGTCTTGACCTTGAAATGTATAAACAACAATATACTATTTCAGAAATGTTTTCACCTTATTTTGGATGCATAGCCAACATTATGTAATGTTTCAGATCAATAGAAATAATCAACAATTTAGATTTTTGTCAATCATTTCAATTTTCAACCCTAGATAATTCTGGTGAAAAAACTAGGCCTACAAGTCCAAAGCTTTGTTGCTTTAAGGTGCTGGAAATCTGCAACCAGCAACCATGCTTGAAGATGCTATAACACAAACTAACTTAGTGACTCTGACACAATAGATATGAACGAAAACATATTAGTTTGAGTGGGTGGAATATGAAAGATGCTTCTTATGACATGTGCAGTGATTTACACTTATGACATTTGCAGTGACATGTATGCCTCTGCAGTAAGTAAATTATAGACAACAATGTTTGCTGTCCTGATGACTGCATTGAAAATGATATGCCAGACCAAAGTGATGAAATGGAACACACATTGAAGTTTGTGTTTAACCAATAAGAAATGAGCATCACTATTCTGAGGTGACTGTGAAAGTTGTAAGATTCTATGTACAAAGGATTTATGGAACTTATTTTAAGGTAAGTAAAATTTCATGACTGGTTTATAATTTGATGTTGAATGACATGCAGAAGGATCATCTGAATCAACATATCTTTTGGTTTAATTTGATATACCACACAAGCTTTTTATTACAGCAGTGGAATACAGTTTAGGAATTTAATTTACAGCCAATAAATATGAGAATAAAATTGACGTTTCAGATACATAGCACAAAACTTGTCTTCCCTATTCCCTATGCCCAGAAAACTAGATCTAAATGTTTTACTGAAATCAATCATTAACATTTAATATAGTGTTAAAATTGCATGGATTTATGTCATTCAGTATTTCCTTCTTCAGTACCATCACAGCTCTATCATCCTGCAAGCAAACGATTCCTCTGTGACCCCCTTTTTACCCACTCTGTGGACATTAGCTTTCTAAATAAGAATAGTTTCCAGGGGTAATTACTGATCACCATTTTTATTTCTCTTTCACAAAGAGCAATGATGATTATGCTTTAACTCTCATAAGTGGCAACATAGGCTTTTACTAATTATGAACTGTTCGAGCAAGAGCCTTCAATCTGTCTTTTGGAAATCCAGCCAAAATGCTCTCGTGCCCTAATGGTGAAGTCTGTCTGTGAATCTCACAGGAATCTAAAGGGCCTCCTCTGCTAAATCTTGCAGAAGAAAAGCCATATGATGATCTGAACCAGAAGGTACAAGTGCCTATGCATTACATTCTTTGAGTCAATGCTAGAAGACAGATACAAAGAAACTGAAGCACAAAATCACCTTGGCACCGTCAAGTAAACTGCCTGAGGCTCATGGCTGTGGGAAAGAATCAGCTTGTTTTTCCAGATAATTATTATGTATTTAGTACCCAACTGTTACAAGTACAACAAATATAAATTATGTATTATGAATAAAGGATAATACACAATATCTGACAACAATTCTTTGCGTAATTTAAAGGAAAAAATATTTAGGAAAAAAAACCTATGCATATAAACAATTTGTCATTCTGCAACTACACTGTTTTAAAGTTGACATGAAACTGAAAGTTTTTTCTTCCCTATTCTTCCATATCCTTCCATATCTGTGTGAAACAGCTTCTCGAACAAGACAATAAATGTATGGCTTTTTTCCATTGGGAATTGATTGGGTCGTTGTTGCCTGCTATAGACCTTAGTCAGGATAGCCCCATTTTTTTATTTTTGACAGGAATGAAAACGAGGCTGTGAGGGACAGAATACAATGTGTTCACGATTATACTGTTATTTAACAACAATCTTTCTGAAAAAAAAAAAACATTCAGTAGACAAAAACTCCAT
Organism: Leuciscus leuciscus; assembly: GCF_965113295.1. NCBI lineage: Eukaryota > Metazoa > Chordata > Actinopteri > Cypriniformes > Leuciscidae > Leuciscus > Leuciscus leuciscus. Next base: position 14,807,631 of record NC_138742.1, on the reverse strand, counting down.
AAAACAGTTTTAAAAGTTGTGAGTTGTGAAAATTACATTATATAGGACTTTCATGTCTATCCCTCAAAGCCTCATTTTCATCTGTTCATCATTCTTTTGGTTGGACTACTTTGGTTGAGCTGTGTGGTTTTGATTAACTAAAAAGAGCTGATTAATAAGTGTTATTCTTCTGGGAATTGGTTGGACTACCACTGGTTACGCAGCAAGTTTTTGATTCACTCATTAAAGTAATTTTACACTGCGTGCACTCTTGGTTTTTTGTTGTAGCGGTGCATGTCTGTCGCTGAAGGGGCAAACGGTGGTGACGATTCAAGGGGCCTTAGGGGGGCCCCCTGATTTCAAAGATTTCAAAGGGGCTCACAGCAACAACTTGCAGGTACGGCCCTGTTTTAGAGTACCGACCCGAGTATCATTCTCTCTTTTTTTTTTATTAATGCATGAGACTGGAAGTAAAACTGGATTTTGTTTCTCATCCAGGCAGATTGTTAGATAAAGATAGTGCATCATGTTAATGCCTAAGCTATAGAGAAGGTAGAGAGACAAAGAAAGAGAAAGTTGGAGAGAGAGAAACAGCATTTCAAGTCTGCCCGAGTGCAGATCTTATAATTAAAGAGCACCGTGGGGAGGGGGCACAAGGAGCTCTGTGGAGAGGACAAGAGGACAATGCGCACAATGCTAATGCCAGAGTCTCGTAAAAGCACATAACTGATCTACCAGATTGGTAAGACTGAAAAGTAAAAAAAAAAAAAAAAAAAAAAAATTTTTAAAAACAGTAGAGATGCAAATTTTTGCATGTTTCACCATACATGCATTCTGGGTTTGTTGCAATGCTTCCCTGCCCCTCGCAACCCCCACCCTCTCATTGCAGGCAGATGGATAATGACATGAGTGAAATTGCCCAGGGAAATAGATATGACAAACCAAATCACAGAACATACAATTCTGCTTCAAATGTTATATGCACCATTTCACAAGAAAAAATATTATTGGTCAAATTGTATTTTTTCATTATTTAAGGCAAGGATTGCAGATATTAATAAGCAAATACATGTATATTTCAAATATTTATTTATTCATATTTTTTTAATAATCTTTGCTTTGGAAAACAGGATATTCATGCAATGCTACAATATAAATCTCAGAATATCAGCTCACCCAAAAGGAAAATATCAGCTAGATATGTAATCATTATCCATACACGTGTTATTCAGACAAACAAGCACACATTCAGTGCTCTCAATCCTGACAATGAAGGGATAGAAGGAGGAGAGAATAGAGAGAGAAAGGCAAAGACAAAGAGCTCTTCTGCCAATTTTTGTCGAGAGGCAAGCCTGGCCGGGCCAGATGGGCCGGACCGTGAGATGGGAGAGCAGCAGATGTCCAGAAAAGCTTCGGCAGAGCCTCATGGTCCAGCCTGCACATGGGCATCACACACCTGAGCCACTCCAGCCATTCAGCTCTCACTGACGAGTGACGACTAATGGCATAAATGGGAATGAAAAGCTCCTTTTGGTTGAAGTATTACCGTACAGCTCATGCCAAGATTATTAAAGGTCCAGACAAGTACACCATTTCTTTTAAAGTCCTTCCTGTTCCTGACATTAAAACAAGAGCGACTTGTAACACTATATAATTCCATAGAATCAAATGACTTCCATCCATTTGTATCACCTCTGGAAAATAAAAAAATTAAAAAATGAGCCATTCTTTCTCGACCAGACAAATTCAATTTTTTTTTAAATTGTCCCGTTAGTTAATGTTAGTTAATACATTATCTCAAATTAACTAACAATAATACATTTGTTACAGTATTTAATAATCTTTGTTAACGTTAGTTAATAAAAGCACAACTGTTATTGTTAGTTCGTGTCAGGTCAGGTCCATTAAATAAGATACAACTTTTGATTTTGTATCAGTAAATGTTAACATCAACTAAGATTAATACATGCTTTAGAAAAATGTATTGGTAATTCATGTTAAATAATGCAGTAGCCTAAACTAATGTGATCCGTTTGAACCGTTATTGTAAAGTATTACCATTATGGTTTTATTTTTTTAAATACATTTTTTTTAACAGTAACTTTTATTGAAATTTAAAAATAGGTTTTATACTGGGCACATTAATATCCAAATCTATAACATTCCATCTAAACATTTCACTATTTTATGCTGACATTTCAACAATTTATCTTTAAAAAATAAATAAATTGGAGATCCCCTCCCTTCGCAGAAACAAAAGAGTGCTCGGTTAACCTTGCCAAGATCCAGGTGACATTTCCATACTCTTATTTAACACAGAGAGGCAGAGGGGTCAGGGCACTACTGTAGACCTTAAAGCAGATGGGGATTCAGTGCATTGCTCAAAGGCTCGCTGGCATAATCAGAGGAAATGCCCTGAGACACATTTCAGCACGGGTTTTCCAAGTACAGTGCTGTGCTCTTATCATTTCACCACCCGTCACTGCATTTCTGCCAAAAAACCCTCAAGTATTAAAAATATCGCCTGCAGGAAGATAATGGAATGTTTTAGTCTTAACTTAAGGCACTGAATGGAAAATATTCTTGGCGTAGGTTTTTTTTTTTTTTTTTTGACGTCAAAAATCGTGTGTCCAATCAAAGTCTACTCTATATTGGCGCAAAACATCGTTTTTAGACGCTAGCCAAATTAGTTGGATGCCAACATTGACAGGTTGCATCCCCCCATCCTCAAAAATCATAACACAAAATGAATGATAACATGACTGTGTCACATGTTCTCTAAAGGCTTGTCCCTCCAGGTGTTTTGTGCTGCATGTTAGGCTACTGAATGCAGAGATTTATAATAATTATCATAGTGTTGTATACGATTTTTACTACATACGATTTACTGTTCTGGGTGTAATTCCAGACGATGGAAGCAGAGATGGATCCCAACGATGGAATGGGCCTTTGTTTGAAATCTGGCTACACATTCTGGTAGGAAGGCAGAAATGTTGTTTGTGTCGAATAATTGAATACCTTTACCAGGGTTGAGATCCTTCTGTTATCATAATAATGTTATGATATTAATTTTAAGAATAAGAATAGGCTACACGATAACAACAAAAATACACTAGCCTACCTCAGATTTACCCTACACTGCCGTTTTTCAATCCAAAACATTTATTTGCGAGTTTAGTGAAGTGGTAAAATGGCGCCCTCTGTTGAGCATCTTAAAGCACTGCTTTTTTTTTTTTTTGTGCTTTTTTTTTGAAGATTGCATTTACTGCATTACTGATGTCAAGGGTCTAATGATTTTTTCCCGCCAGATATTTCTTCGCAAATTGCTCACAACTGATCCATTGCTAGGCCTAATATATTTCTTTAAAGTATTAAATATAGGGGAGACTTGGGCTAGTAGTAATAAACTGCAGTCAATATTTCTCAGGGTGGGTTTAATTCTAATTGTTAGTTTATGTTCAGAAACATGCCTTAAAGTATAGGCTACAAAAAGGTTATCGAACAATTCCACCGTTATTGCTCAGTAAAAAAGCTATAGTTTATGGCATACTTTAACCTTTTGTGATAAATATGCAGCAACAACAATAGTGAGGCATGTTGTCACAAAAGGAACCCGTTATTGGGGCTTTACAAACAAATTGTGAAACAGCAAAAATATAAAGTGAAACATACTAAAGTACCAAACCATTGCAATGGAAACTGTAATGAATAAATTTAAATGTAGTTCAAATGTAGTATTATGACTTCCTTTTCAGCCAATCACAACAAATCGAATGAATTCAGGTAGATAGTGTCCCAGTCAACTTGAATTCACCCTCCTTTCAGCTATAAGCAATTATAACTAATACCAAGGCATTCTTTAACATACCTTTAATATACTAAAGCTTTTATGGATAATGTTGAAATTACAGTTGATCCATTTATTAGATGTAGTACATGCCTGACACAAAATGTGCTACTCATGATGATAGAGGTGGCGTTAAGAGTAGCGTAAGCAGAAAATAATTCATGACAGCTGAAATTCCTGGCAGGATATCCTGAGAAGATAGGTCATATTAACAAAACAGTGAATCACTGCCATTTTGTCATTTACAGAGATAAACACATGAGGCATTGAGAAGTTAAATGCAGAACACAGAAGTTAAAAACAGAACACTGTCTAACAGAACAGAATCCCTTTATTCAAGTATGAAAATGTAAAGCACATTTTTATTTGTAGCATACAATTCAATTATGTAATACAAATCAACACAACTATAAAGGCAAATTATTTAATTTGAACAATCAGTCATCTGAAGAGGTCTATTTTATAAATCTGATTTTGAAGTGCATAGAATTTTGCATGACAGTAACATTTAAGTCCTACTCATCCTGATTGAATTGGTCCTTCATAACATAAAAGTGGGAGTACGAGAATACGGTATAAAAGAAAAACTCAAATCTGATACTATTTTCTGTTTAAAGATACTGTAAAATGTAATCAACAACACAAAAACCTTCTTAACACAAAGTAAATGTTTTGGTTTGAGCAAAACTATCTGAGACTTGGTTTCTGAAGTATGATGGATTTTGCTTAAAGCTGAAAGAGTGCTATAAAGTTAATGCTTCATAATGATCAGAACACAGTTTAACCAATACTAATGAGTAATAGTATACTGTTACAGGCTGTGACCTTTAGCAGAAGGCACAATAACATTTCAATGAGAGAAATACAAAACAAATCTGATAAAACTGCTTCATGAATGACATCCGCCATTTGGGAGAATCTCACGAACCCGGGTCATATCTCACACAAAAATCAAAAGAAGAAAAAATGTATTTACATTTGGTATTTGGAAAGAAAATAAAGCCAATTATTTGTTTGTGTGTGTGTGTGTGTATTGTGTTAGTTATTATAAACAAGTTGTATAAAATAATTTCAGATATTTAAACTTAAATTTATTTCTTTGAAGTTAAAGTAAAATCTTTAATTTGTGACAAAAATTTTTATAATTGTATTACTGTTTCACTGTAATATAATTATGCTGTTATATAAAAATAAAAAACATAGAGAAAAATGGGTATTAAAAAAAAGCGTAATGGCACTAATAGGCCAAATGCAAAATATAATTTTTTTTCTTATGATTTTAGAGTTAAATGTGACCTGCATGTTTTTGTGAGAATCATTTGCTGTGTTATTGAATTTTTTTCTATTTCAGCAAACTTTGTATGGACGATTTTGCTGATTCTTCACAATAAAATCAGTGCTAGGCTTTTTAGTCTGAGGCATAAACACAATGGTAACAGCAAAGTTTTGAGCTATTATGCTTTTAGTTTGGTTTAAGTGGTTCACACGCCCTTTCGTTTTGACATCATTTTATATATACGTGACAGAAGTTTTCAACATCCAAAATGGATGAACTCAAAAATCTGTAAACAGCATAAAAATACAAACTGGGGGAAACTGAATCCAATGAACAGAAAGCTCAAATGTTATGCACATCTTATTGAAATGAAAGACAATAATGGGAGTTATAAAGGATGAAAGCTAGGACAAACTGTAATCGACTTGCATCTCTTTTACTAGGACCTTATTATTAGAAAGGCCCACAAATAACCTCTCTAGATCCTGCACTCTGGAAGATCAGGCAGAATCCACTTTAAATTCTCATAATAAAAAGATTACCTACATTGCAAAGTGCCTCTTAGTGCTGATTACTAGAAAAAAAAAGTTGTATGGGATTGTCCCAGCTGTACCCATTTAACTGTGCTATGCCATTTGTCTCTCATTTGTTTCCACCCAGATGTTACCATAAACTAAAAAGGTTATTAAGCATAGTTTAGATGGAAGAAACAGAGTTAGAAGAGGGAGGCTGGCAGCCTAGTGATTCTAACCTGACAAAAAAAGGGAAGAGGAAGGTTGTACTGCAGATATGGAAACGTGTACACCTTCACATTCACACTTTAGAAATCCAGTGGGTATCTGAAACTCAGCTGAGAATATTGAACAATCTGTCTCAGTAAAGTGCACCCCAGGTTTGTCCACAGAAATACTGTATTCACTCAGGTAAACTGAAGAACAAAGCTAAACATAAAGATTGAAATTAAACACTGTGAAAACGGTGTCCTGCAGCAGATGACTGTGGCTTGTTTCGACACAGTGGGTTTGTGAAAAGACTGGACAAGCGCACACGTTTGCCATCCTTTTGAAACTTCTCAAGTGCTAGAAACAAATCAATCAGCCGTTATCCCTTTCTCACGTAGTTCCTCTGTCACCCGCACAAGGTATGTAGGATCTGGATAACCAAAGCTGAAAAAAAACAAAAAACAATATTAAGTTAAATTAAATTAAAGCTGAAGTTAGAAAGCTAAAAGTTTCTCTATCCCTTCCATATTAAAAGGTATTAAATTAATTTATAATCCAATTTACAAGTTTACACTAGTGTTCAAACGTTTGGGGTCTATACAATTTGTATACATTTTTTTTTTTTTAAGTATTTAGTACTTTTATTCAGCAATAATACATTCAATTGAAAGACAATTGACAGCACAGACATTTATAATGTTACTAAATATTTATATTTCAAATAAATGCTGTCATTTTGATCATGTGACACTGAAGACTGGAGTAATGATTTGGCTTCACATGAATAAATAACATTTTGAAATATTTACATACAAAACAGTTATCTGAAATGGTAATAATATTGCACGTTTTATTGCACAGTACATTTGATCAAATAAATGTAGCCTTTAAAAAAACGTTTAAAAAAATCTTACCAACCCCAAATTTTTTAACAGTAGTGTATCTCTGCACATCTCTGCATCCTTCATTAATATTATTCTAATGGCTTTGTAAATAAATTGTTTAATGAATGTGGTATTATATGCGTCATTATAGGGCAGGTTTAAAATGCAACACGTTGCAAAATGTTATATTGTGTATACAATATTTACAATATGTAGTAACATCTCTGTCCTTGGCCAGAAAAAAAACTACAACTTGTAAATGTATTTCATATTAGAACTATCACGATATAAAGGTGCTATAGGATGGAAATGTAGCTGGCATCTCCTCAAGCCTCTGTTTGGCTGATTAAAATTAATCAAACAAACATATGGCAACATGAAACGTGGCACAAAAACATTTCCTCTATTTTTTTCTATGAAAACTGATCATGTTTCAGGCATTTTTAAGTCGCTCTGATCATAAAGGTTTAGTACATCGGAATGACTAGAACCTCATAAATCTACAGCAATTTTTTTTTACAATTTAGTGCATCATTTATCATTTGGATTTTTGAATATATCTTTTGGGTTGGCTTTTATCCAAACCAACAGCTTTAAAAAAATAAAAAAATAATGTTCAAGTCAAAAGGCAATTCCAGTGAAGAGATGCCTGTGGTATAACTGATTTTTCCAGATATAATTTAGCAAGCAACTATGAAATTGCATACCATCGTGGTCCGCCCCATATAGAGGTCTTGTGGTGGATATCATTCCAGGTAATAACGTTATGCATGCCAGTGGTCATCGAGGTGCCTATGGTAAAGATCAGGCGCTGCTCAAATGCCCGCCGCAGCATGCAGAGGACACGGTTTCCCTCAGGGCTGTCTGGCAGGTATGCCACCCGGTCTGTGCCTGGGTACCTCACCCCAGGGTTTGGGTGCTCTTGCTGAAAGAATTTTAAAACATAATAGTGTTTGATTACAGTTTTTGTGTGGAATTTTTATGTGCTATATAATGAAATCTGGTCTGTGGTTATCTGAATGCAAATGCTCGGCTGTTGTAATCCGCCTGTAAGCAGTACTTACCGCTTGCAAACCGGGAGGGAAACTGTAAATAATGCATATGCAGCCATAACCTTCATGGCCAGGCAACTCCAGGTCTTGGTCTCTTTCAACCATCATGCTCCCATTGGCCGGCTGGTTCCCGATAAGTTGACCATACACTAGCCTGCACACAGGACATGCCTTCTTTACTTGAAACGCCTGTTCTAAGCAGGACCGACAGAACGCGTGGCCACATTTGTCCAGAGTTGTCTTTTCCACAATTTCACCCATGCAGATAGAGCAAACAGTGCTCTCTTCTTCATGACCGACGGGTAATTCAGCCCCGGTCCTTGCCACTGCCTCATGTTGCATGGGTAAAACCACACAGGTCTCCATGTCTGTGTTTTTCCTGTATTTCTGCTGTTGCCTTTGTGAGCGGCGTGGTTGAGGGGGAGGCGGAGACAACAAGCTCCCTTCCCCGTCGGGCTCCACCGCCGTCACACACGGTAACAGAGAACGTTTCCTCTTAGGAGCTGCCTCCTGTTTGGTCATCTCCTTCCGGGCACAGCGGCATAAGTCAATGAAAGCTTTCCGTGTAACAGGAGAAACCGGCCCATCCATCATCCCAGTTCTGGCCCTGCTGCTTCCCTCCACCGGGGAGAGCCGCACGGCACAGCAGCCGCCACGCTCCCCGCGTCGGATGATGTCAGCGCTTAGTCCCTGCTTGTCCTCGAAGTCGACCAACCAGGGCCGTCCAGCGGCTGCAAGGTAATCCCACACCGCCTGCGACACCAGCACCTCGTCACTGCCCTGCCCCGCGCGCACGCTCATCTCATCAGATGAAACTGGGAGGAAAAGAGATCAGTTTGCAAGAGTGGTTCAAATGGCCAACATTAAAAACAAAATGCAATTATTTAGTGCTTTATTGTGTTACATATGCTACATTTACACTATGCTGTACTATTAGGTACTTCACATTTCCCCCCCAATATTATTGGTAAATAAAATAAATCAACTATATATAGTTAAAAAGTAAAAAATATATTTTTAAAATTGAATAAATAAATGTTATATATTATATACGCATACATACATGTTTCTTTTCCTTTTTTAAAAGAAAAGTGTACATTTTAGGTGTCTGGTCATTATTATTATTTTTACAATACCAAAGCCTTTTAGCTTTTTTAAAAAAACAAAGAAACAAATTTATTTTTAAATTATTTGATGTAGTCTTTCATATTAATTATATGAGGTCTTAAGAATGGCATAACAATTGTACAAAAAATACAATTTAAATGCTAATTAAACCAGTTTGAGATGAAATACTGCTGTAACTGACTGATGTCATGTTAACTTACCAATTACAGTAATGTTCAACCTTTCACCCTTTTTACAATTCTTGAAGTTAAATATTAGCTTGTGCTTGTTACCGGTTCGCTCTTTCCTTGTCAGGAGAAACATATGATGAATAATACACGTGTAATGAGTCAACCCTGCACAAATTCACAATACTTCACACCTGACAAGAGCTGCAGGCTAGCATGCAGATTCTTCTCAGTCAGATCTTACAAGCTCCCTGTATCTCTTATAAAAAGGATTATATTATAAGGGTTAATCATTATAATATAATCTACCCTTTCACAATCCAATTTATTTGTGGCTGTGCAGCAGAAGGGTGGAATATTCTAGACAATGAAGTTTCTTGCATGAATAGGCTGTGCTAAGTATTATCAGCTCGTTCAACACCAACAGGCAGCTGTGCAGAACCACATCTGCTCTGAAATGTGTTCACTGTATAAACAAAGGATCGTTCTGTGTTGCACTACCTGCTCATGAATGTCACTTGATGCTTGCAGTGATTACATTATTGAAACTAAATTACCTTGTGATCCCATAAATTCTCGTTACTTGCAGTAACAGGCCTATTTCCCTGTTTTAGAGAAAATAAATATACAAGTTAGTAGATCAAGACATTGTTTATATTTAGCGGATTGTCCAGCAACCTGACACACGAAGAAAATGATGATGGCAGTTGATTTAACCTAAGCATTTGCTAAATTAAAAACACTAATAAAAAAAGAATATATAATATAGTGACAAAGCCTATTGTGCTCATGTAATAAATTAATTCACCTTCTGTAGTGACTTTGCCGGAAGAAGAGATGAATATAAAGGGAACCTACCGCAACTAGAGAATGCCTGCTTCCACTCGATGAGGAAGTCAACAGACGACCGCTGCATTGAACGTGCCGTAAGAAAAACTATGATAATTCTTGCGAATTTATGCTTGGGATATCCTATTCAAGTTCAGATGACACTTCGCTTGATCAACAGACCAGCCCAGTCTCTTTGTGGTTTCCCAATCCCCCGTCCTTGGCCAAAAGAAGACAACATGCATACAAAGAACATCGTTGACTGTCACGACGAAAGTGTTTTGCCTTTAGCTCCTTCGCGACTCTAACTCGGCGTCTCTATGTCATATTTCGTTATCACATAGTTCGCTTTCAGTAATTACAGTGAAAATGCCCTGAATACACGGTAATCTAGGCAGGAAGTTCGTCACTCTTGTGGTCGTTGGTTGAGCCGGATTAGCGATTACAGGATGTGACCACTGTGTGGCGCTCTTTAAAGACCACATCATCAATCGTCTTGTAAATGTATTGTTTGACCTTTGTGCTTTTTCTGATGAACTCCTTCTGTATATATTCACGGGATAGATATTTTGAATTATTAATCATTTGCAATTATTAATTTATTAACATCACTGCCATTGTTATTTATTTGTTTGTTTGTTTGCCGACACTTTTTGTGTATTGATGCTTTGGCAATATTTTATGCAACGCAAAACATCATGCCAATAACGTACTTTAATATAATATAAAATAATAAAAAAGTAAACACTTAAGTAAACACTAAAACGTAAAATAACAAACAGAGATAGAACTGATAAGAATGTAATTAAATGTGTACCTTGAAATGCAATGTAGTTAAGTCGCTTTGGATAAAAGCGTCTGCCAAATGCATAAATGTAAATGTAGATATATAGATAGATAGATAGATTTAGATTTGATATTATAAAGTCTAACTCTGAATCTAGATAAAGGAAAATAAAAGATAATACAAGAACAAATATTTGGCAATATATCACATTATTTATTCTTATGATTTGTATGTATGTTTGTAGTATGGTCCAGGTTAGGATGATAGTGACATCTTGTACAGTCTAGGCCGGGGCTAGGCGGAGCGAGGTCTGCGTTACTATGGAGACGCATTTGCTCAGGTGCGCGCATGGCGCGGAGCGCGCAGCAGAAGTCGCTAGAAACGTTGAGGTGACGTCACTACGCGCCAGTGAGTAGACGGACACGCGCGATTCCTGTGCAGGGTGACGGAGCGGCGCATAAACAGCTAGTTTCCGTCTTTATGCATGCGCTTTGAACTGACAGCGTAAATTCAAAACACTACCACAGGCGAGAGGACGAAAGTGGCAACGCTTATTTTTGTGTGAACTGAAAGAAGATATCGACATGTGAGTTTGACTGGCGGTGATAAGGATGCACTAACTTATTAGCTAGTTAGCAAATGTGTTCATAACCTCTATCAGGTAACGTTAAACATCAGATTTTCTCACATGCGGCAGTTGTCACATATGGACATTTAAGAGAATACTAGTTATTCTCGGAAAGACGTTTTAAATAGCATAGAAAAACCTTAATCGGTGGTGGAAACAGCGCACATTGCTTGCACAGAAGAGCTTAGCTAGCTGGTTTGCAGCTAGATTGTCAGGGCCTGAAGTTATTGTACAGCTAACATGAGAATTACTACTGCTCAGTTTGCTATTGCTTTATTCTTCTTAATTTAATAATTCATCTGCATGACTGTAGAATGTTCTAGCAATTTCCACGCCCTAGATTAAGCCTTACGCAGATCAAGGTCTGCAGGGTGTTCCCAGCTAGAAAAAAAGGTTTGCTGGTCTTAACTGTTTAAGACGGTCTTAAATCAGCTAGTCTTCCAAGCTGGTGCTCAGCTGGGCAGCCAGTTGCTCTGCTGAAAGGTCTTAGTTTGGTCTCCCAGGCTGGTTCGTTGGATGGTTTTAAAAGGGTTTGGGTCACTTCATCTGATCATGTGGGTTATAAGCCAGCCTCCAAGCTAAACCAGCTGAGCACCACTTTGACAAGACACAGAGACGATCTTGAACTATGTAAGACCAGCAAATTCAGGTTGGACTAAGTTTGCAACAGGCAATAATCATGACCAGAATATCTACATGTCTTCAACACCAGCTCTAAACATTGCAGCATCTTCTGCATTGGTATGATTAAATTAACCACCATTTAATTCTTAACTCTCAATTATGTCAAATTACACTTAGTTGCATTGCATATATACCTTTAGCTTTAGTTCATGCAGTTAAAATACAGTACAAAATATTAGAAACAAATATTTTTTTCAGGGGCTTGGTTCTGTCTTTGTTTTTACTGTAGTGAAGCCCAAGGTAAATTTTTCAGATCCCATGCATGAACCTGCCAGTCAATACAAACTGGTTTCCATGGTAACATCATTTTTGCTCCACCCCCCGCCAGGGCCTCCTGCTCGCACATCTTAATTTAGAGCTGCGCTTTTAGTGTGGAGTTCTTGAGTTCGTCTTTTACCAAATACACTTAGCTGGTTGCTTAGTTCACCATGTTCCCCATTAGAACTAAATATCATCGCTTTATTCCGATGTCATATTGAAGTGTTGTATAACCTTAAATTCTGCATGCTCTTTCAAATATATTGGTTTTAATTCCATTTGTTTTACAGGCAGCCAGCAACTGCCAAGTGGTATGACAGACGAGAGGCCGTCTTCATTGAATTCTGTATAGAAGACAGCAAAGATGTCCAAGTTAAATTTAACAAAACAAAGCTTGATTTCAGGTACATCCATTTTCAAATTGCTATTCCAAAATATAATTATGATCTAATGTTTTTAATGCAATATAATGATACTCAGTTAAAATGTTTTAGTATTTGCATTGCAAATGTGAATGCTTGCCTCTTTAGTGTTTTTAAAGTACAATATAGTAGTTAATTCTAAATTGTAATATGCTATATTTTTTGTTTTAGTTGTGTTGGAGGAACAGATAACATGAAACACCATAATGAAGTAGAACTATTTGAGTCCATTGACCCAAATGTAAGTACTCCACCTCAGGGGTTGTCACGGTACCAACATTTCAGTAGTTCAGTAGTGCCAATACCAGTAAAATTAGCTGTTCTCGGTACCAATTTTGGTACCAGAGCAAAAACTGTTGAATTAAGTACTTACATTTTTTTTGTCTTTTTCAGCGGTGTTAAGCTGGTTCTGACTAATTTACTGACTAGCAACTCAACAGATATGATTGCGATTGGCTATAATGCTCAACGCTTGTTAACCCCCCCCCCCCCCCCCCCCCAAAACAACAACTGTGTAAATAGAAACCTTTGACGCACAGAGAGCGCTCAAACAAACACAAAAGACGGCGTTTGAAAACAGTGTCTATCAGCGGGTACCAAAAATACCTGGTACTCGGTACTACTGATACTTCAGGAATGCTGGTACTGGCAAGGTTTTTTTTTTTTTTTTTTTTTTTACCGACCGGTACCAGTAGTAGCGGTATGTTTGACAACGCTACTCCACCTGATGGTTTCTGGTGTAATTCAGGTTGTAAGAGCTCAATCTGCATGGCTCATGGTGTTCTCACTGGTTTAAGAGGTACACAGAACTCTATTATTCTTTTGCAGGACTCTAAACATAAACGCACAGACAGGTCTGTGTTTTGCTGTCTAAGAAAAGCAGAATCTGGCAAGTCTTGGCCAAGGTTAACAAAAGAGAAGGCGAAGGTCAGTGTTTGGTCCGTTTAAACTATTAAAATGTAACTCCATTTAGCAATAAGATCACTTGTGTTAATTGATGTTTCTCTTGTTCTTTGTGCAGCTCAATTGGCTCAGTGTTGACTTCAATAACTGGAAAGACTGGGAGGATGACTCGGATGAAGAATTGTCCAGTTTCGATCGCTTTTCAGAGGTTCATGTTTACATATATACTGCTATTAATAATCTAACATTTCTGGGAAAATAATAATTGGGAAAATAAATTATATTCATATGCATTTGTTTGATTTTAAAGATGATGAACAACATGGGAGGGGAAGATGACCTACCAGATGTGGATGGTGCTGATGATGTGAGAGAATTATTGAAGACATAATATTAGTTTTAAATGATTGGTTTATTGTAAGTTAGTTAGTTAATAATAACCTAATTATAAAAATGTTTTTATAATTGCGGCATTGCTGAAATGTGTTTGACCTGATTTTATTTCAAATTCCAGGAAGAGTCTGTGGATAGTGATGACGAAAGTACGTTTTCTTAAATTATCTGTCTCTCCTCTGTGACTTTTGTTTTTTTACATTTAGAAAATCTATATAATGTTTGCTGCTACAACTTTATACATTATTAATGATTAAAATATAAAAATGAAATGTATTAACTTTAATTTATTTTCAAATGTTTCAGAAATGCCTGACCTCGAGTGAAGCAACAGGAAACCGTCATGCAGAAGAAAGCAAGAATTTTAATTTAATACTTAAATGAAGAGAGAGACTAAGTTTGAGTTGGTAGCCATTTAAAACTGCATAGTTTTCGGAACTGTTTTTCAAGGTCTTTCTGCAGAAAGTCACAAGGGAGGAATTTTTACTGTTGTGTTGATGGCAACGTTAGCCCCTCGACAATACATACACACTTTACTTTACTGTTCTGCATGGACAATTACGAGCTCTCAATGATGTATTGTGGACACCAGTTATGGTCAGTTTACTCAATGGCTTCTAAGTCTTGGGCTTTTCCTCAGTGTCAGTGAGGTTATTGCATCATGTAATGTAGACATTGTAATTTGTAGTACTGGAAAAAGGACATGAATGACTTTTTCAACATATTCTGCCTTCTCCCTCTCATTCAAACTGTACATTTTATTTAATAATTTTTTTTGTTTCTTTGTGTTTAAGCTCCGATTTCCTCGAAGGAAGCACTGTCTTAAGGTACATGCTTCTGCATTGCCAGCCAAGACATTTGGTTTTCACTAGTGCTGTATTTGAAATCAGAATGGCATATTCAAAACCCTTGCACTGATTTATTGCAAACCCCCATTTTAAGTGTTTTAGCTGCAGTTTTGACCCTCAGATAGGTTTATGTGTCAATCCAACATGTTCAAAGTGCATAGTCATGTCTGTACACACTGCTTGACAAAATAATTTCAGGATGGCAGTTAGTATTTGTTGTTTTGTATCACACATAGACGTGTAGCAGGCAATCATGCACTGGTTTCTTCCATATATGTAAAGACAAGTAATTAAAAATATGCTCACCGCTGTACAGAAAGGGTAACTTATCAACAGATTTAAAAAACATTATCAATAGATGACCAATTTGTGTTTGCACTCTTAATATCAATGCAGGTGTGAGTAAAAGATGAAAAGATAAAATCATGAAAAAGATGTTGTGACCTGTCATTTCAGGTTTATAAATTTCAGTTTGTTAAAAGCAGTGAGGTTTTTGTCTACATATTTCTAATAAACTGTCTCTAAACAACACTTTGGATTTTCTTGTCCTATGTTTGTACATCATTTTGGATAATTTTCAGCAGTGCGCGATATATCATCCAATATTGTGTTTATTAAATTATAATAGCAGCTAACATTGTCTGGTTTTGGCAGCAGATTTATTCACAATTAACCCTCAATTCTAAATATGAGATTTATCGTGAACACTGTTAAAACAAATATTTTAATATGGATTCATCAAATCGATGACAGGACCGCATTTGTTTGTGTATTCCTAAAAAACAGGCTTCTGAGGTTCCGGAACATTTTGTCCTCGCTTTATGAAAAGAGAGCAATTGTGCTGCTCCCACAAGATGTCGCTATAGTTCCATTTCTGCTGAACCCCTTTCTTATACTGTCTATGTGCTGAACAGGCCTGCAAGAATGAATCTGCACTTTGCGTTTTTGAGAAGTGATACTACATTGGACGGGACTGCATCTGTTTTTAAAGCTAAAAGTCTGGGTGAAAACAAAACTCGGTGTATTATAGAGTTCTTTAAAGTTTTGCTCACACATTGAAAACGTTCACCATTCCACAACGTCTTTATTTAATCAGTTATTCAGTATTCATCCCAGAATTGATGAAATTACTTTTTATTCACCATATTATTGTTCTACCACATTAGGTGGATGGATCCAGGGATTCCAGGCAACAATTTCCTGATCATACTAATGGTTTGGGGTCTGGGTTCTAGTTGGACCACTAATGTAAGAAGGTAAGGTTTCCATTCAGCACTTATCTTCAGCCCTGAGGTTCTGTGCAAAAAGTGGCTCCTAGCGGCCAAATTCTAAGAAAATTCTCAGAGTCATGACGTTTTCTTAGAATTTCCCCTAAAAGTGACACGAAAATCCCAGTTAATATAAAAGCTATTCCTCAAGATTCCTAGTGCTTAAAAGGGCTCCTAAGGCGAGATCTGCTAAGAGCAGGGAAGAGGACTTTTAGTGGCTTAGGAGTTCCCCTAAGCAGCTGCACAAAACCTTTTTTTCTCCATTTTCTGTGTTTGTAGGATATTTGTTAACAAGCCTTCATAAATAGACCAGCCAGCAATCACAGACATTGATTAAAGCTGAGCCGTGTTACCCTCGTTAAGACCACACTGAGTTGTAACGTTGCAATTTCTACTTCATTAAGGACAGCCCCTTGAGATAGGCCATCTTGTTTTCAATGGGGTCCATATGGGAGTGAAAGAACAAAATATGCCAGCTAGGATATTAATATGAGCAAATAAGACATGAATCATTATTTGAACAGGGTGTAATGAGCTTAAGTTTTCACATATTTTAGATTCTAATGTTAGGCTATAACCCCTACAGCGTACTATTCATTTTCCAGATATTTTCTTGAATGTGAAATATTATTTACAATTACAGTCTGGATAAGATTAGAGTGTATAATTATGTTTATTGATTTGAGGGTACATCCTTTGCTCATTATCACCAAAAGTTCATTTTCATCCAACTTGTAGGATCAACCAATCACGGCTTTTGAAATGATGACTCATACCTAGCAACGGGGTCAACCACACCTCCTCACTAAGATAGGATTTTCCATCCATTCCTTGCTCAGAGTTCACTGAAAATGTTCTGGAATCACTTCTAAGCTAAAACTCCTGGCAAGGAATTTTTAGGTTAAGTTAGGAGCTCTCTGAGAGGATTCTCAGAATCTTTAGGGATACGGGCCCTGGAGTCCAGAAATTACAAATTTCATAGAAATTATAATAATATGTTATATATATATTACTATTACTAATATATTATTATATTATATATTATAATAATATTTTGTAATATAATTACAAAAGATGACTTCAACTGTGAAAGGATGTTTTAAATCAAGATTTACTTGATAGGCAAAATTACTTAGGATATTAAGTCTTGCTTTCTGAAAACAAAATTAAGTTAACGTTTCCTTAAAATAAGAAAAGAATATCTGCCATTGGGGTCAGAAATATAAACTTAATTCAAATGGAAAACAAGATTATTTTTCTTTCCTCACTGATAGACATTTTTGATATTCTTGATTTAAAAATGTTTAAATATTTGTATGGTAGGAAAATCTTCTTTTTTTATTTTTTTTTATTGTAATGAGCATATGCTGTTTTAACTGACTGTCTGACATTTTTATTGTGCATTCAAAATGAAACCAGGTTCTTCTTAATAACTACCCTAAATAACTTAATACAGAAGATGGAGATGTAATGACGGATGAATGGTATCTGGAGGGACTGTATGTTCAGATCAACAGTTGATCTGTAAGGTCTGGAATATTTTAGGGGGTTGAGTTCCCTGAGCTAGCGTTTTGTTTAAGACAGTGGTGGTATGGGAGGTTGTGGAGGGTTGTGTTGGTGTCAGCAGTCTGCACCAGAGGTAATAGCAAAGTCCTCACGCAAGCGGTTTTAAGCTGTCTCTCCTGTGCGACAAAAGGCGGCTTACGGACACATGAGCAGGCAATGGCGTGGAGTAATCCTGCCCACAATAGATGTACACAAAGTCGGTTACTCTGAGCCGGCCTTGCAGAGCTACTGCAACTTGCAACCCAACCGGATCACCTGCTTCCACAGAAAGTGCAACTGGCCTGGTTGGTTATCTCACCAAACATGAAATTGGATATAGAGGGGGTCAGATATATGATACCTTGATTGCTTAGCTAATACCCATCTTTGGTTAAGGAAGTGCTTTGCCTTAAAGGACCACATTGTAATTTCCTACAGTATGGCTGAAAAGATTATAACTGAAAGAACTTGCAATCTGATATTCAATGTTTTCTAAAATTGTTATAGAAACAGTTTACACTTTGGCTTTTAGAACAGTTATCACACTTCTTGTTCTAGTAACATTTGCAAATAAAGCACCTATCATTTGAGACAATGGCCCGACCACACACACACACACACACACAAAAAAAAATTGAATCAAAGGCAACAGAAACTGTTGCGGCCAGCATTTTTGGTTCATCCCAAATGAAAGAGCAAAAGCACAAGCGAAGCAGTATCCTTTCACTAGACTAGCTCACCGTGATTGCCCAGAGAAGAGGCTCAGTGTTGCCCTCACCCCACTATCACCTCCTGCCACCAAACATGGATTTTCCAGAGCTTTAATGGGCCTCAGGCCAGCAGTCCCGCCAGCACACACAATGTAAAACTCTGCCTAATCAGTTCTGCACAGAACCAACTGGCTCTGCCTTGACCAGGGAATGGAGGTGCTACGGCAAAGCCCTCATTGTGTGCTGTGGAAAAGTCACTATTTCATGCGGTTACAGTAAAAATGGTTTCACAAGCGTGCGATTTGTGTGGTATGCTGTGCGTTGATGATGACACAACTATTAAATACCACAAGCAAAGTGTTTGAAATGAAAAAGTGGCACAATGTGTACTAAAATGCATTTGTCAGATGCATTTATCCAAAGCTTAACATTGAAGTCTGTATTTTAAATGCAATGTGTATCACTTTGAATAAAAGCATCTGCCAAATATTATATTATATTTTTATTATAATTATATAATAATGTTTTATTTTATTTTAAACCGAAGCAGAATAAAACATCTGGCAAATATTATATTTACATTTATGCATTGTGCATAGACAGCCTCATATGTGATATTTAATTGTGTTATTTTATTTTGATGTTGTTACTAAAAAACCCATAGACTTTTCTTGTCCTGTGCATGTGGAGTGTTAGTTATGATAGGTTACATCCATGTGAGGCTTCCTTCTGTTGTATGAGAGGGTTTGTTTCTTTGTGTCAGCACTTAATCCACACTGTGAAGGGCTCTAGACCCTTTTTGGGGCCCTAGTGTTGTAGCCGGGGCCAGAGAAGAGGCCGTTCCTAAACACTGTTCTCTGTTGTGGGCTGGGATGGGATG
This sequence comes from Leuciscus leuciscus, assembly GCF_965113295.1. Classification (NCBI taxonomy): domain Eukaryota; kingdom Metazoa; phylum Chordata; class Actinopteri; order Cypriniformes; family Leuciscidae; genus Leuciscus; species Leuciscus leuciscus. The sequence goes on along the minus strand of NC_138742.1, from coordinate 14,788,422 downwards.
TGACAGTGATTCTCAGCAGCTGTTCTTCTAAATGTCATCATGTTCCCACATTTTATAAATTCACCATTTCCCTTTCGCCTGATGTTCAAATATTTATATTTCTGAACATTTTCATTAATGTCTTTTATGACTTTTCTCATCCAGTTTGAGATGTTTATTTTTAGTTGAAAACTAAGTTCAAAGTGAATTTCCCACCAAGATTCGTTAACATTTCACCGTACCTCAATGGCAAAAATATTGAAAGCTTTACGGTGATGATCATAAGCTAAAAGGTAGCGCAGGACAGAAAAGGGTTAAGAACTTTTTGATTTGTTGTTTTTTCTGCAGCCCCCTCCCACAATTCAGCCAAAGGATTATAGTGTCACTGAGGGTCATAGTCGTTATAAATACCCCTGTGGCCTCTCACTTTCCCATCAGAGAGGTTGAATGTCTGCAGGACATGCTCATCATTTGTCTATCCGTGTTCTTTTATTAAATATCATCTCGAACTTTCACGTAGATGCAGAGATCACCTGCCAGTTTCACACTTAAGGTTTTATGACAAAAACCACAAGATAGAAATTAACGGAGCAAATGATTTCAGTCTTGTGAAGCAGGGCTGCTTTTCACGCGAACTTCTTTGTAGGTTAGAGGCATTTATGCTTGGTTTTCCATAGTTTATACGCCTTTGTGTTCAAAGGGAACACATCCAGATCTGAGAGGAAGCTCTTGGAGGTTCTTCTCCTTCTCACTCTAAAGTCCCTCCATATTTTTTGGCATCGTCTCTGAGTTATAGCAGCCATGTGGGAGTTCCGGTCCATGTCTTTTTGGCGGGCTGTGTTTGCCGAGTTCTACGGCACCATGTTCTTTGTGTTCTTCGGGCTGGGAGCAGCTCTGCGTTGGACCACCGGGCCACACAACGTGCTCCAAGTTGCCTTCTGCTTCGGGCTGGCAGCTGCCACACTCATCCAGTCCATCGGCCACATCAGCGGTGGCCACATCAACCCGGCCGTCACGTTCGCCTACCTGATCGGCTCGCAGATGTCCCTGTTTCGTGCTTTCTTCTACATCTGTGCTCAGTGCTTGGGCGCACTGGCTGGAGCCGCTGTGCTGTATGGGGTCACGCCAAGCAATATGAGAGGCAATCTGGCCCTGAACACGGTAAGAGGGTGCATTTGAATCAGTGAGTTCATTAGTTAAAATAATGGCTTATTTACAAGTGATACAAACTGATTGACCAATGGTTTGAACCAGAGATGTTTAAAAAAAGATCATTTCACATGAAAATAATAGTGGACAATAAATGTATATTGGATAATTTTTTGGCAGTTTTTCCTACAGCGTATGCGTATATATGCTTTCAGCTTCAGCCAGGCATCAGTGTGGGAATGGCCACCACCATAGAGATATTCCTGACTCTGCAACTCGTAGTCTGTGTCTTCGCTGTGACGGATGAGAGGCGAAACGGGCGACTGGGGTCTGCTGCCCTGTCCATTGGTTTCTCAGTGCTTTTGGGTCACCTGCTGGGGGTAAGAGGCCATCCACAGGACAGATTCAGTCTTAAAAGCAGCTCACCTAAAAATTTAAATTTTGTCATAATTTACTCCTGTATTTACTCCTGCTCCTCCTCCTACTCCTGTATGCCCTTATTTCTCAAGTGTAACACAAAGACTTGACGTGACATGAATCTCATTGCAGATGTATTACACTGGAGCTGGAATGAACCCTGCCAGGTCTTTTGCCCCTGCTGTGCTGTTTAGGAACTTTATTAACCATTGGGTGAGGCACATTTCCATCATATTCAGATGAAGAAACATTTTGCGTATTGAATCATAAACGTAACAGTTTTCTGTCTGTTCTGGTAGGTCTACTGGGTGGGCCCTATGATCGGCGGTGCTATGGGTGCCCTGCTGTACGACTTCATGCTCTTTCCACGCATGCGCGGCCTGTCCGAGCGACTGGCCACACTCAAGGGCGACCGGCCTCCCGAGGCCGAGGCCCAGCAGGAGACCAGAGGAGAACCGATTGAGCTCAAAACACAAGCCTTATAAACACTGCCAGGAAACTTTGAATCCCTGAAGCATCATATACGTTCGATCATTTCACACACCTCATCTTCACACACCTCCAACATACCAACAAAGTTTGCCATGGGGAGAATCACACACACACTTCCAAAGGCAATCGAGACACTATAACCCCTTCCCAAGGACTAAGAATGAGGGTAAGATGAGGACTTCCTGCTGAGGACTGCGCTCTGTACCTCCAGGTATAGGGAGCGAGATCAGGTGGCTAACGCCGCTCAGGGGCACCTCTGTCGTTTCTAGTCTACTAAGAGTGAACTACGCTAGAAGTGGACTTCTGCATGCTTTCCAGTTTCACAGGGTTTAAATCTCACACATTCATTTCATTTCAGTTTATTTTTTCTTTGATTTTTCAGAGATGTGACACGTGTACAATATTATTAGCATTTTGCAACAGATTTCTTTACATTCTACTTACAGTCGACATTATTCAGTTGTGCTTGGTGTGTGTGTGTGTGTGTGTGTGTGTTTTCCAGTTTGGCTCTTCCATTTCCACCATTCGCCTTGTGTTTGTATCAATGCAATGTTCTTTTTTCTATCTCCCAAAATGAAGGAAACATTCCTTTAAATCTTGGGTCAGGTGGATGTTCATTCACGACTAAAAGCTTCATAAATCCTTTGGGAATTTGGATCCCTCTTCTAGTCTGTCTCAAGCTGTTGTGTCGTTTAACTGTGGCCTAATCGCCCAGTATGTGTTTCTTTAAAAGAAGCACAGTCACACATAATTCATTATATATATATATATATATATATATAAAACATGCAAAACTCAACTAGTCTACATAACTGTTATACCATAACTTTTACCTGATACAAGCACTTGATCCCCCCCAACCATGTCATTTTCAAAACTACTGTTTCAGGCATTTTCAATGAACTTTTTCTGCCATAAATCTGCATGCATAAATTTTCTGTTTAGATTAGTGGGTTTGGCATTATTTTGTGTGTACACAGCTAAACTTAGGCAAAAGCAATGATATTTTGTCTCGGGCAAGAGAATATTTGTGTAATTCATTGTAAAAGAAATTTAAAACCTCACTAATGAGCAAAATTGGTTCAAAACATCATGGATACAGTGACCGTTCCTGGAGAGGGATTTGTTAAGGTAATTTAGTTACCTCTTCCTCATTGGCCTGCGATTAGAGGATTGCTGAGCGACTGAGATGTCTGGATTTAAATGCACATTAATGTTCTTGTAGCATTTGGATCTGATAGAATGAAAAGGCAATTACTCCACCCAGGTGTTCTGTCACTCTTTTCCTCTCTGCACTCTTTCCACTCCTCTACTAGTGTCTTGTTGTTCAAGATCTGACTGAAGGGAGACCAGAGGGCTCACCATAGGGCTCTGTAAAATCAGTTATCATTTTGTCATCAAAGTCTTGTGTAAAATGTAAAGATGACCTTTTTTGACTGTTGAAGCTAGCTGAGTATAAATAATCATTTCAAGTTAGTAATTGTCTCTTCATTGGTAATTTAATGAGGGTGGAGTCTGAAATAATGCCACAGTGCTTATTTCATGAACAATTTTTGATTTCTTTTTTACTCTCTTTAAATTAACAGTAATCATCGTTCAACGCAAAATTATGAAACATGAGACAATCATTTATTATGTAGAAATCCAGAACTATTGAATTATCAGGCAAGAGTCTCGAATGGTATTTTGACTTTATTTATCAGATTCTTAACATGGAAATTTGAATATTTCTTTGAAAAAAAAAATCATATATACCTGCTTTACATATTTAGTCACATGTATTAAATGAAAAAAATTGCAACTTTGACATTTTTTTAATGACAAATGCATTAAGTGCTTTATGCTCTTCTTTGGCAGGTAACAGGATTTTGATGAAATCTTCAGGATCAATAATCAGGCAGGAGTATATCTAGCACAATCATACGTTAGAGCTCCAGAAAGAACATCCAAATAGACAACAGAGACGAAATTGTGTTGTATTTCCCAAAAAGGACTAACTACATACAGACAGTTACAGGTGGTACCTTTGAAAAACATCCCATTTGATATTTTCCTAATCAAAGCACTATGAAAGATTTATATTTTACAAGATATAGAACAGTATTGTTGAATGGCAAAAAAAAAAAAAAAAAAAAAATCACAGTTTATGGAAAGGAAAATGTAGCCTATATTACATTTAAATTTTAAGAAAGTTGATGACTTAAAGCACTAAGGACTAAATACAGAAGAGGTGAACACATAAAACACTGTAGAGTATGTAGAGACAGTATTATGTCTACTTTTTATATGAAAACTTACTGTTATTTTGTCCACACAAGATTCATACTCATAAATGATGTAATGAGAGGTTTGCGAAATTTAGTTATATATCATATGGTGCGTTTAAAGGTGGGGACACAATTAACGACTGTAAGGCCTATTATGAATGTAATTTGATACTTACGACTGATCATGCCCAAACGCGCGGGGTCAGAGACAGTAGCGTTCAGTCGGTGTTCACAGTCGGTGTTTAAAATCTACTCCATTCATTGGAAACAGTCTATAAGTGTGTTCAGTTCAGTCTTGGAATGTTTCAGCTAGTCGTTAAGTGTGTCCCCGGCATTAAGGAACAAATGATACAAGACAGAGTTAAGTAAAACTCACAAGTGATATCCAGTTAATAAAACTGTGATTTTAGCTTTACTAGCCAAAGCGGACTGTAGAATCATATGAATACTGAATATTGAAAATGCCATTACAAACAACTCATGCAAATAAAAGAGCCGATTGAAAAACTGTTTATATGGAAAATGATACAAAAGTAATAATTGCATATCGTTTAATAAAACCTATGCCTATGTCTAAAAGAGAACATGTGATGCTTCACTTCACCAAATCGGTGTCTGTGCCCTGAACAATCTGTCTCATTCAGGACATTGTGTGTAAAATATTGTTAATCTGCTCTGGTGACATAACCACACTGAAATATACTAAATATGTTTTTTTCTGCATCATCATAAAAAAAAAAAAACTTCTGGTATACAAAAATGTTTGCGTTTAATCTATTTGGTCTGTCAATGGAAAATACAACCACTTGATAGTTTCACTTGTCAGTTACAATGCTGCTTTGAAGAGTATTCATAAGACTGAAACAGGGAATGACTAAGCAGTTTAGGTACTACAAGCTAATGCGCAAAAGCTCTTTTTGCCAACACTTCACCTGCTTTCTCATAGAAATTATACAAGTTGCTATTAAACATTCCCTATGATTATTGACTTAAACACACTGGTCCTTTAAACTGCATGTTTAGTGTGTTTTTTTGTTTGCGGGAGGAAGCGAGTGTGATGCCTAGTTGTTATACAATCCATGCGATAACTTAATTGTAACAATTAAGTAATTTTTACAATTAGATAATTTGTAACAAATGGGTAATGTGTCCTTTTAGGACACGTGAATTAGTCTGGAAGTTCATGGAGCCCCAAGCCATCTGATAGCCCTTCTCCAACAAGAACAGAGTGTACCTCTTAATGATGTACCTCTTAAAATTGATCCAAAATTCCCTCCAGCGAATCCATGCCCATGGATTCATCTGAGGGAGCTGGTGGCCTGTAATAGAATAAAGAAAGATGAGAATGTTAATAAAGAACAGCTGTGTGATTGATGCCAAGACATTAATGCTATAGTTTACCTAAAGATTAAAATTTTGTCATCATTTACTCATGTTGTTCCAAACCTGTATGCATTTCTTAAATACAAGGGATTTGCATATAACATTAATGTGACTGTGACTTACATGGATGACGAGTAGATTGATACTGGAACAGGCACGGGGTCTGACATATATGTGGGTGTACAATTACTAGGATGCCTGGGAAGGGCAAAAGAACGACAACAGTCAACATTGTTGTTTATTAAAGAAATCAACCATTTAATTCAGCAAGGAGGCATTCAATTGATCAAAAGTGACTTTTAAAAGTTTTCCTTTAACAAATACAATGGTTATATTCATCAAAGAGTCTTGGTTTCACCCAAAAAAAGGTTTCCAAATCAGCATATTAGAATGATTTCTAAAGGATCATGTGACACTGAAGACTGGAGTAATGATGCTGAAAATTCAGCTTTACCATTACAAGAATAAATTACATTTTACAATTAAAAAAAACTGTACAAAAATGGCTATTTTAAATTATAATAATATTTCTCAATATTAGAGTTTTTACTGTATTTTTGATCATATAAATCCAGCAATGGTGAGCCTAAGAGACTTCTTAAAAAAAAAAAATTTGAACAGTAGTGCATTTTATTTAGTACTGAAAACTATAAAAAAATGTGTGTGTGTGTGCTTAAAGTATTTTGTTGTTAGCTTAGCAATGTGATAAAGATTGTGAGCTCTTTTAAGCTTAATATGCCCATTAACAGTGTTTCAAATTGGAGACTGTTTTGGCTAGGATGCCTCCAAAGCTTGTCATTGATGTGTAAGTTTACAACAAAGCCTTCTGATCAAAAAATATGATCGACATTTCCATTCCTACATGATCCACGAGCAGACAGATGTGAATGAACTTCCGAAGCCAAAGTAGAATTATACTTACGGTGAGAAATGACTCGGATTCCTATGGAGAGAAAAGAGGTATTTTAAACACCACACAATTAAGACTTTTAAAAATAACTATACTGCAACAATGTGTACATCTGAGGATGTTTGATTGTTTCATTGAAGATCTGATTGCTCCAATACGCACATGTTTGGGCCATAGCCTGGGACCATAGATTGGTCATAGAAATCCTGCGGGAGGTCAGTCTGAGGTGGTATGCTGGGAGTGGAGGAGCTAAGGTCTCCTCTTATCATGAAAGAAAACAAAATTATGTTATTTCCCTGTCCTAATATAGAAGCAGTTCTCTATATATACCCCAAGTTATCATAAGAAAATGGCTCTGTGCTCATTAAATTATGCTTCACTTTATAAAATCTTTGAAACGTGATATACATTTACAGCAAAAATTTGACTTACGGGTTGACTACGGTTGTTAGTTTGAATGGCAGGTATCCATCAGGATTAGGGGGGGAAAGCACTGTTTCAGGACACAAGAAAACAGAAGCATAAAAATTGGACTGTTTCTGTTATGCATACTTTTTAAAGAAATATTCAAATATACAGATACATTTTGTGCATTTTCTCTTTTTTGGTGAAACCTTAAAATATAGATATTATCTTTAAAAGATCCCATTACTTGCCTGTAAAGAATTTCTTAAATACATCAGTCTTTACAAAGTCTGGATACACATAACTGATGCAACTAATATCCCGTATGCGGTCACCAAGGCCAGCTGAGTCCAGATCCTTCTTGGTGAAAGGTTGGATATTCTGGATTTTCCTGCCTCCATCTGAGCAGCAACAACAATGACATACATGTTATTACTTTTAAATGACACAGTTCTTGAACATTTTATCTCAATCCACTCACATTAGTACATATTTTACTAACGTAATAATTTTCTGTCGGGAATCATTTTTGTTGACTTAACTAACAGAGCAGTAGATCTGTAGTTCCCAGCATGCTTTGCATGGGACTGCATTAGGCGATTCAATGTTGGAAATTAGTTGGAAATGTATGCGTTTTTCAGTAAAGACAAAAGACTTGGCGGAGAAAGATGAAGACAAGCTTGCAGGGGTGGGTTTAAGCAGACTAAAATATTGGGGACTTCTTGCATATATAACTAGAAAGAAGTCTGACAGAAGATGCAGTACTTTTTGATTAAAAATCCATTTGTAAATCATTTACAATAAGATCTATAACATGCACTTAGAAAATAGATAGGGTGAATTTTCATTTCATGCCAACTTTAAATTGTAAATATATTTTACTGTATTTCTGATCAAATAAATTAAACGTTTGAGCATAAGGGACTTCTTTTGAACAGTAGTGTATCGTACAGTATAAATATTCGAGACTTACTATCAGTGGGACCCACATAGGCAATGGTGATGCCACCCATTTCTGAGTCACTAAAGCGCAAAAGAAAGGTGCCGTTGGGCTTGTTTTGGAGGAGGACATGAAGATGATGTTTTCCAATGAAGCCAAAGATCAATCTGCAGGGGCAATGAGAAGTAGATTTCTATAGTAGTTCTCTTTAGTTATCTAGTCTAGTTCTCATTAAAGTGGAAAACAAACTGAGGAAGTGTAACTGTACCCTTCACTCCAATAGTCTCTCAGGCATTTCTTCGTAAGATCAATCACCCCTTCAAACCACTGCCAGAAGGTGAAGTTTCGACCAGGCAGAACTTCCTGTGTTGAAACAGTCACAGAAATAATTATTCACACCAATTCGCCAGTCAAACCTTCTGTGAATGTTATCTACAATAACGTTTTTTTTATTTATTAGCTGCTATGGTCTCTAGACTATTTTTTATTTTGTTTAGAAACAGCATGGAAAAATGATATAAATTTAAAGACACAACTTATCCAACATTGTTTCACTATGTAAATGTGGTCAGTGAGCTAATTAAAGCATAACTAAGAAAAATAATTAACTAGTTTGCTGTTAAACAACACATGCTCATAATATTGTAAATCAATGCACGTAAACAAAGTGCAAAATGCAAGTTAGTGGCACCTTGTTGAATTGAGCCCAGGACACCGGTATATTTCCGAAATCTTCAGAAATGTCTGGCTGGTCAAAGATCTTCTGTGCAAGAAAGTGAAGGTTGTATCTGTCCAAGGCCCGCTGCGTCTGCACCTCAGACATGAACTTACTGTTAAGAGCTTCACACATCTGCTTCCAGGGCACACGCTCTGGAATGACGAACGGTATCCTGTTCTGAATTCAGCACAACACAAGGCACATGTTGCCTATTTGTTAACAAAACATTGTAGAGGGTTGACAACAGGACAACAAAAGAGCTGTTGTGTGGTTGTTCTGTGTTACTCACAGACTCAGAGAAGGCGCAGTCCCATATGATGGTCGCCATAGCATTGATTTCCTGACTACCATGTACAATTACAACCACAGGAAGAGAGATTGTCTGGGAGAAGAATAAGACAATCAGTTATTACTGTTACCACACATTTTATATACATCAGTCCCTCCAGGATTTCGTCATCACAGAATTTAATCCAAATAAAGCAAACTATTGGGTTATTGTAATTAACTTGAGCGTGACCGGTGTCTGAGGCACGTGTAACATCACAGCAAGATTTTTTGGCGGACGAGTGCCCATGAGTATAAAAGGGTGCCTGTTTTACACGTCATCAGCCTTTTTTGTCTTCAGGAGCCGTTTTGTTTGTAGCAGGTGATAATCAAAGACAAACTATGGATAAACCAAGCAGCACGTGCTTTAAAAAGTGCGTTTCATGACACCTGCGCATACCCACGATCTTTGCATTGTTTGCTTGGGAACAGAGCACGTGCTTCTAGCACTTGAGGCATGCGTTCACAGTGAAGAAGCTCCTCTTACGCTTTGCCTTCTTCTCGAGAGATGAGGAACAACCATATGCACTTCGCGGTTCGGGTCCTGCTGTTGCTGACTTAAATAGTGGGGATCACAGGTCAAAGAATTTCGCTTTTTCAGTCCTTGTTTGCCAGCTTGAGAGATCTGCTGGATCAGGAAGCCCATTCTGTGGTATCTTTCGATCTAGCAGAGAGCATGTTGCTGGTGCCATCTAGCTCTGAGGAAATGGATGTAGCTAGAGGGGATGTAGAGAGTGAAATTGTTGAGCCCTCTCCTTCCGTCAGGCCCGCATACAGGGAATTGCTGGATGTAGTGGCCAGGGCCAGGCTGAAGCTTGGTCGTGTGAGAAACAGAAGAAAGTGATTTGGGCTAGACTCGATGAGCAATTCCTGGTAGGCCATGTTTGTCCCACGAGCCTGCTGTTTCTTCCAGATCTGCACACTGAGGTGGAGAGATCATAGAGGAGGCCATATTCAGCCTGTATTTCTCCTTTTCCACATTCAAATGATTTGAATACGGACGGTTAATTACGCTGACCAGCTATCTTTTGCAGGGTGAGGCATCTTCGTTAAAATCTCCAGTCTTGCCATCTAAACCCGTCCTTCAACAAAACAACCCAGTGGTGGCTTTATTAAAACAACCAAGGTGATGGGTTGCACAGAGTGCTGGCTTTTTGCATCCTTGTCAGGAGAGAGCAGTTCTCAATAGCGCCGAATTGGTGCATATCTTCGGTAAAATGGTTTGTTTACATTTTCTTTCGTCTATAAAGTCTTTACTGTGCTGTAAATCATTTTATTTAATGTAACGCAACATACAGGGAAGAGATGTCAGTCAGCTAAATGCGTCAGTCAGTCAGCATTGGTCGTCTCACATAATAAAAACGCATTTTACCTTGAATAAATAAACTGATTTTTATTCGTCATAATCTAATTCAGTTGGATGTTAAAATTGCTTATAAATAAATGTTCACCTTTTGATTATTACTGTTGCCGTGTTGTTACTCTAGTAATTCTGTGTGATTTTAATTTTCAATGTACTGTATTTTAGGTTCATCTTTAGCTAGCAGCAATATAGTCAATAGTGCTGGGTTGCCAAATAACCAAAATTGGGTTGATATTTACCCAGCATTTTTTGGAGTGCAGATTTATATCAGTATATTTTGTTAAAAAAAAAATTAAAATCAGAATCACTCTCTCTGAGGGCAGTAAAACTTTATGATGGATACTAACAGGCTCATGCATTTAGCGAGGTGTTAAGAGAGAAGTCGCTTGTCTGAGGACATCCTACTCCCTCACCTACTAGATCTAGACAGGAGCTGCCTTAGGGGTTGATGCTGGGTGTATGAAGTTATGTGGGCAATGAAGAGTCCCTCTGACTGTGGGGTCTTTAAGGGGGGCCTTAAGTGCCCCCCATTATAGCCTTGCTCTTGGGCTTCTGGCTGAGGCCTTGCCCGCAAGGTAGGGAGGAAGGTGTAGTTCCCTTGATATGAAGCAAAGCAGCTTGGGTTTTTTTCACTAACGCCTGACAATTTGGACTTGGGAGTAGTGCTACTATATAACTTTTGCAGGGGTGACACGCTTTTCACACGCTTTTGACTCCGAGCTAAGCTCTGTAGAGTAATTTAGTGCTATGTCCAATAGGTTTGTGCATACTCAAAACTTAGTGAGACAAGCACTAAAATAAATAAAAATAAAACTGAAATAAAAATAAATAAACTTAATAATATATAAAAATAAAAACAAGAAAATTACTAAAACTTTAACTAAAATTAAAATGAAAACGGAAAATATAAAAATAAAAACTAATTCAAAATATTAATAAACACTATATATCTGAATGACACTAAAATAACACTGATTTGAGCCAGCTTCCATTTTTGTCTTATTTCAACGATTTCACAAGCTAGTGTGTGTGTCTAACACAATTTTGCATTTTTTCAGCGAAGCAGAATTATGAGTATTTCTATGTATGAACTCGAGGTTCATGTGGGGTGCGGACTGGATCGATTCCATTCCTAGAGCTTTGGGGTGCGGACTGATTGGGCAGTGAACCCGAGGTTACCCCGTGAGTCAGTCCTAGAGCTCCTCCTGTCCCGATTTAAGGGAAAGATTTCCTAGGCGCGCCGAAAGAACACCACAGACACAGTGTAATCACCACGGGAAAATCTCATGAGTAAAACTAGGAGTTGTGAAAAATATAATACACCGGTGTTTTGCCAGATGAGAAGTTTATCTATTTATCATCTTTTTACTCTTTTAATTCCTTTTAGAATTGTTTTAATTTTCCTTGCTTTTATTTTGTGATTATTTTAATTCCTTTCTGTGTAAAGCACTTTGAATTACCATAGTGTATGAAATGTGCTATATAAATAAACTTGCCTTGCCTGCCTTGCCTATGTTGGAGTTACCATTGCATGGGGGACAAGAACCACAATTTCAGTAATTATGCACAAAAATATTTGGTAACACTTTACAAGGTTTCATAAGTTACAACTTGTTAACTACATCAATTAACATGAAGTTATATTTAACTGCACGTCTACAGCATTTACTAATCTTTGTTAATGTTAATTTCAACATTTACTAATACATTAATAAAATCAAAAGTTGTATTTGTTAACATTAGTTAATGCACTGTGAAGTAACGAACAAACAACGAACAGCTGTATTTTTATTAAATAACATTAACAAACATTAACAAATACGGTAACAAATGTATTGATCATGGATAGTTCATGTTAGTTAATATATAAGCTAATGTTACAAATGAAACCTTATTTAAAAGTGTTACCAAATATTTTACAGGTAATTATACTCTTATTGTCACTAACACTAATTACATAAGTACATCATGATTATTGGTGGGTTTATACTGCAAAACACACACAAACTATTATGTCTGTCTGTCTGGATGGATGGATGGATAGATAGATCGTACACACACATACAGTCAACCCAAAATTTATTCAGACACCTTCAACATTTCTCACATTATCAGTTTATTCGCTATAGTTTAGAAAATGGTAATAAAATATGACAAGAACTAAGAGTTATCAAAATCAGTTGATATTTCACTGGTTTTGGCGATCCTTCTGTTACACTGTCTCACAAATGAATAAGGTTGAATTGCTGTCAGCTGTTAAATATAAGTACACAATTAGATAATATCAATTTAGGTCAACCAATTACCAAGCAATGCTTAATTTTGTCCAGTCTGTGGTGTAAAAATGTCGCATTAGCAATTAAAGAAACAACACTTCAGCAAAACATGGTCAGGTCAAAGTGTCTGAATAATCTTTGTTCCCAAATTTGTATAAATTTTACTGTTAGTCCACAGTATGAAGAATCTTTGAGTATAATGTCACAGTTTACTTTATTTTGCTATCCTCACTTACATAAATGAACTATAGTGTCCTGCACCCACTAGTAAAAAGAATATCAAACATTATATCTGGTGTCTGATTAATTTTTGGTTTGACTGTATAATATATAATGATATATTATATAAATCAGTAAAAGAAGAGGGGCAACCACCTGAATGCCATAAGGGCTCTCACAGCCTGTGATGGTTATTTCGGTGTTGAACAACAAAGCAAACTTTTCCTCCGTCACTGATTCAGAGCCTTTCCTGTCAGCTCGTTTGATCTTCTTTATGGACTGAAGAGGAGAAAACATGTCTTATTAGAGTGATTTTTCTCAACAACATTACCTTTACATGACAATATCGATATGACAACAAGATAAAGCAAAAAAAACAAAAAAACACTCTCAATGAGCTGTTTGTGACAGAACAGGGCAAATCCATCTATATTTCACCATCACCCACCATGTTTCTAAAGGTAGCACATGTGCTCTTGCTGGCGGTGTTGTGTTCTAAGAGAGCCGTGTAGTTGAGAAGATCACCAACATTTTCACTAAGTGGAGAAAAACAGACAGCAAATGATTATAAAACTTTTGCATATTTTATATGTGTATATTAGACCTCTAAAATATTGTATCGCCTCTGTATGGTTAACAGCTCAACTGAAACCCTGAATCTGTTCGCTTATCTTGTTGTGCCTCCACTTCCTCTTTAAGTCTGAGAACAGCAACAAAGCCTGTCAAATGTATGACATGCATGACAGCTTGAATGGGTAGATTTCAACAATTGGCAAAAGGCACAAAAGTAACATTACGACACAATTGCACTTAAGTTATAGACCAAAGATGATACTGCACATGCAGTAACAGCACATGCAACATGCTTCAGCATCATATTTTCTGTTCAGTATTGTTTCTTTGGTATAGAAATGGGCATAAATACATGAAAATGTATTTAAAATAAAAATACAAAACGCATCAGTTGAAATGGATCAAAATAAAATACCAAATACTGTATGGAATTTTTATTTATTTAAACACAAATACAGTATTTAGTATTTAATACACAAAATACATGTGAAATTGGCCATTCAGTTTAGCATCACTATTAGGGCCGAAACCTTTCTGGACCTATTCTGAATTTTCATGTAACAACTTAGAAACTTTTGTCTTAATTTCACCTACCTCTACCACCAAATTTTCAAAAAGACTGGGTTTAAGGCTTCTGTGTGCCATTTCTATACCGATTGACCAGCTTACACTGCAGTCTATTTTTACTTGTGGTGAACACTACTTAGGCCCTGTCCAAAATGAAAGCCTAACCCCTTATGAACTTCCTCCGAGTCCACAATTTTGTGACGTAATACTGCTTTAGCCCTGTCCCAAATGGCACACATAATGTACACCTGAGGTCTTGTTCATTAAGTCCACAAGATCATAGGGTTTCCCATTTGTCATTTTAGGTTTCAGAAGGGTACTCGCAAGCGGCCCCTCGATGTGCACTTTTTCCGAGCCTGCACTGAAGCGGGCTCCGCAGCAGACTACCTCACAGTCAAAGTGGCGTTACGTCACGAAAGTGTGGACCGGAGGAAGATCGCGAGGGCTTAGGGCTTCATTTGGGACAGGGCCTTTGACTGTCGGGTAGAAATTTGCTGTGATTGTAAGTTTATTGTAAGTCCACTAGACCGCAAGTGCACATGAAGTGTCAGTGCACGAATACAGAGTATGAGTTCTCTTTTGCATTGCCCCCGCTCTTTTATTCCTTCATGTTAACTGAAGACAAATCTGAATGATGTTCTGTTTTAACCTTACAACCAACAAGTAGAATCGACCACGACATCCTCACCAAATCTTACAGGAAATCAGCAGCCTAATAAAGAGGTTGACTGGCACAAAGTATTTGATGTATTTTCAAAATACAAAAATACTAAGCTTAAATGTGTTTAAATACAAATTACATTTGATTCTTTTCAAAGGCTTTAAAATACAAAATAGTATTTTTAATACATTTATCTGAAATACTGCCCATCCCTATATACATATATATATTTATTCTCAGAAGTCGTTACAAGATAAATTTAATTTTGCATGAGTTTTAAAATTGCAAAATAGGAGAAAAATACTGTGTGATCTTAATTTAGTTAGTATCTGTGAATAACATATAAGTCTATAAAGCTGTCTATATATCTTTCAAAATAATACGGTAACACTTAACAATAAGCCTTGATTCTTTAACATTAGTTTATGCATAAGGCATCATGAACTAACAATGAACAATACTTTTACAGCATCAATTAATTCAGGTAAATGTTATTTTAGAAATACACTATTGTACATTTCTTGTTCATGTTCATTCATAAAATAATGCATTCATTTATACATCTTGAAATGTTTAAAATGTATTAGTATACACTACCGTTCAATAGTCTTGGGTCTATACGATTTTTAAAAATGTTTTTGAAAGAAGCCTCTTAGGCTCACCAAGGCTGCATTTATTTGATCAACAATACAATAATATTGTTAAAATAAATGTTAGAATATAATTTATTCCTGTGAAGGCAAAGCTGAATTTTTAAGCCATTACTTGATGCCATTACAATGATTCTTCAGAAATAATACTAAATATGCTGATTTGCTGCTCAAGAAACATTTTTTATTATCAATGTTGAAAACAGCCGTGCTGCTTGATATTTTTATGGAAACCCATGATACATTTTTTTCAGGATTTGTTTATAAATAAAAAAATTTAAAAAAGCATTTATATGAAAAGTAAATCTTTTTTAACATTATAAATGTCTTTACTGATCAATTGAATGCATCCTAGCTGAATACGGTAGTTGATGTAAAAAATTTACATATATTTAAAACATTATAATTTATTTATATTAATAAATGCTGTAAAATATTGCTCATCGTTGGTTCAATGTATTTAGCAAAACCAATTTTTGCTACCTTACTGAACCATACTGTAAAGTGTTATCCTTAATATAATTATTGCTATCAATTTATTGGCTTAATTTAGTACAGTTAATTATAAAAAAAATATTTTTTACTAAATAAATAACAAAAAAATTAACTTAGAACAATAAAATATATATTTTTCTGTATTTGTGATTCTTAATAGATATGTGTTGTGTGTGTATTTAAATAAGACAGCATACTTACTTGGGTACAATACTTTGTTGTCCCAGGTTTCTTGCTTGCGCCTCAGTAATAATCTGCGCTTTCAATACGACGGGTTTTCCAGGGGCCATCTTCTCTCCCAGCAGATAGCGTACAGTGGCGGAAAACTTGGATTGGGTTTTGATGACTTGGGGAGGTTGCTTGTCTACTACCAATGAACTGAGTTGCCAAGACAAAGAAAGTACAATATCAAAGGCTAGAAGAAAAAGCACTCACATTTTCACAAGATTGCATAATCATCTGTTGTGATTGCATGATGAGTAAAACTACACTGCAATCTCATCTTTCTCAGAACTGAAAGAGGCCTGAATACTTCTGTACGAGAGTCTGGAGCAGAAGTTCCAGGCTTTCCTGCAACGTGTGTAACTGTTCAGCCTCTCCATGGTCCCTCTTCATCAACATGAGCTCCTGCCTCAGATTACTATTCACCCCAAGCAACTGCTCACACCTGCAACAGAAAAGGTAGGAAATAGAATGTGGAAGACACAGAGACAGAAGGCCAACAGGTTGCAAGACATGCATGACAACAAAACAAGGCGGAGTGAAACAAATATGATCCAGAGTACATTAAATATGGGTGCACTTGCTGCAAGGATTCTGTAATGAAACTCTAGATGGCGCAGGCTAATAGGTCCTTAACTCAAATGCTTGCAATCATATCATTCTCTATAGGGCACAGCTGATTGGTTCCAATGAGTTGCATGCTCATTTGCCTTAGCAGTACAACGTGCTTTCAAAAATCCAATGAAATTCAAAATCTAAGATAAGTGAACGGTCTTTCTTATGGTATATCAATATGCGTTTTGCGTGGTCTGCTTTGTCCATTCTTTATGAAGTAACCATACACGAGGTTTAACATCATGTTTCATGTTAACGTCCATTAGCATGTCAAAACCCAAGTTTAGCGTTTTCTCATTGCTAAGAAAGATTCTCTAGCGAAATGAGAGGATAATATATCTAATGTATCTAATGTCAGATGAAACAATTTCAGTATGCTGCATTTAAAGTTGAAACAAGCGCATGGGGGCCATGTCAGCCGTGAGTAAAGACAGTGTACTCACTTATTTATGAATGGGAGAAAGTGCAACAAGCAATATGGCGGGATAGTCCCGACTTTTAATAAAAGAGCCAATCGCCGATCAGTCATGTCAATATGTCACTGCAGCTGCCGTTAGAAGCTGGTTGCTATAGAAACTTTCCTCATACTATTTGCTTAGTTGGTTGTGGGGGGTTTCTTCTCTGCAACGTGATATCATTCATAAAGCCACACATGAATGAGTTCTTATCAGATATGTTTGTGTCTTTTTGGATCAGGCACACATACTGTGGAGAAAATAATTATTTGATCCCCTGCTGATTTTGTAAGTCTGCTCACTTACAAAGAAATGAAGAGTCTATCATTTTTATGGTAGGTTTATTTTAACGGATAGAGACAGAATATCAACCAAAAAAATCCAGAAAAACACATTATATAAAGGTTGTAAATTGATTAGCATTTGATCGAGTGATCAATCCCCAAGCAACCAGCAAGAATTCTGCCTCCCACAGATTGGTTATGTGCCCATGTGGAACACAGATTAGCCGTGTCACTTTAAGAAAGTACTTCTAATGTCCTAATGTCAGTGGACACCTGTCCACAGAATCTTTATCTTCCACTCCAACCTCTCCACCACCATGGGCAATACCAAAGACCAAATGTCAGGGACCAAATTGTAGACCTGCACAAGGCCGGAATGGCCTACAAGACCATCGGCAAGAAGCTTGGTAAGAAGAAGACTTTTGTTGGTGTGATTATTCGGAAATGGAAGAAATACAAAATGAAAAATCAATCGCCCTGTTTTTAGCTCCATGCAAGATCTCATGGAGTAAAGGGTAAAGATAATCATGAGAAAGGTGCGGGATCAGCAGTCACCAAGCAAACCATTGGTAACACACTAACGCCGCAATAGGCCTTTATCTCATTTCCTGGTTTCGGAACGTTAGAAATCGCCAAGCAGTGTACTCGCACTTACGGTGGTTACTTAGTTACCTTTAGATGAAAAGTAGGTCACCAAACTTAAATAAAATTGCGATATAGACCAGTGTCTGTCAATATTAAACCGCATAAAGACTATTTAAATAGGGATTATGCATGTTCTGCGTGTCTCTGTGAATGAATGGCACAGACGCGCTGTTTCATTTACCACACACACACACACTGTTGCCTTTGGCTTGCTCAGTTGGGGATATTTGGGGGATATTTAATTTAATTTTATCAATCAATAAATTCCTCTTGAAACAAACTTTGTTGTATTATTTTAATTTAATACTGTGAAGCTGCTTTGATACAATCTGTATTGTGAAAAGCGCTATACAAATAAACTTGACTTGACTTGACTGAGGCACGCATGACGCTCGCGATGTTTTCAGCCTATATGAGGACATTAATGCACTTCATCAACACGGCCGCTCTGAGAGTCACTTCAGCAGCATTTTAGCTTCATTTGAGGGAGCTGAAACTTTGAGTTTGAGCAAAGAAACCTTAAGGATTTTGAGAGGATCTGTAAAGAGGAGAGGACCAAAATCCCTCTTGAGATGTGTGCAAACCTGATGACCAACTACAAGAAACGTCTTACCTCTGTGCTTGCCAACAAAGGTTTCTCCACCAAGTACTAAGGCATGTTTTGCTTGGGAATCAAATACTTATTTCACTTACTGAAATGCAAATCACTTTAAAACCTTTATATAATGTGTTTTTTCTGGATTATTTAGTTGATATTCTGTCTCTATCTGTTAAAATAACCCTACCATAAAAATGATTGATCCTTCATTTCTTTGTAAGTGGGCAAACTTACAAAATCAGCAGGGGATCAAATTATTATTTTCCCCACTGTAGTTTAGGCCACTAGAGTTAAGCTATTTGGCGTGGTAGCCTAGACACACATAGTCATAGGCCACTAGTGTTAAGCCATTTGGCAAAGCAGGCCCAGGCACACATAGTCTAATAGGCTACTAGAGTCAAGTCATACAGCCCCAAAAAAAGTTTACTGACACACATACACTGGTATGTAAGCATATATGTAGCTAACACCACATAAAAAAAAAGACAAAAGGGACACCCCTTTAAAAAAGGGCGTGGGGGGTACACTAGTACACATAATGCTATACTGCGAGATGCTTCACGTGCATTATATGTACCTCATGGCAGCCCACATGTCTAACGACTAGATCTGCTTGGGGGTATGCACCGTAGGCAGATCTAGTCTGCCAAGACCAAGCATATGCCCCATTTCTTATACTCAAACAAAACTGAAGGGCTAGGCACACATACTGAAGCTAGCATACACGTGGTTCCTATGGGTATTTGGAGCAGCAGCACATATGTTTTGGTGGTGGATCTGCTGGGGGGCTGAATCGTCATCTCCTTTGCTTCCTGCATGATGGGGGATTTTCTATGGTGTACAGTACACTTGGCTTGTATTGTTCAAATCTCATTGTCATCTGCTCTGTTGGGGGGTAATTTATGTACGCTATATTTTAGAGCAGCAGCATGTCTTACTTGCTCACAGAAGCATGTCATGTATGTTTTGGCAGTAGCAAGTCCCGTACTTGCTCTGCAGCAGCAAAGCAGATCTATTCCACACCAAATATATCAACATTGTCATATCCATTACCATGCCAAACACTCAGAGAGTTGTTATGACAGAAATACAAAGTTCTGTAATGAAACTCTAGATGGCACAGGCTCAAACACTTGCAATAATATAATTTTCTATTGGGCACAGCTGATTGGTTCCTGCTGTATCAGTAGAGTAGCCAAAGAGCTTGCGTGCTCAAATTTAAAATGCTCAGTTAGAATTTGCCTTAGCAGTTTTCAGAAATCCTACACCTTCCCCAGCTCTATCTGTATAGATCTGCTAAGGGCAATTCATGTATGCTATATTGTACAGCAGCAGCCTGTCTTTTTCACAGCAGCATGTCATGTATGCATTTGGCAGTAGCAAGTCCTGTTCTTGCTCTGCAGCAGCAGCAGCAGCAGCAGCAAAGCAGATCTATTCCACCAAGACCAAATATACACTCACCTAAAGGATTATTAGGAACACCATACTAATACTGTGTTTGAGCCCCTTTCGCCTTCAGAACTGCCTTAATTCTACGTGGCATTGATTCAACAAGGTGCTGAAAGCATTCTTTAGAAATGTTGGCCCATATTGATAGGATAGCATCTTGTAGTTGATGGAGATTTGTGGGATGCACATCCAGGGCACGAAGCTCCCGTTCCACCACATCCCAAAGATGCTCTATTGGGTTGAGATCTGGTGACTGGGGGCCATTTTAGTACAGTGAACTCATTGTCATGTTCAAGAAACCAATTTGAAATGATTCGAGCTTTGTGACATGGTGCATTATCCTGCTGGAAGTAGCCATCAGAGGATGGGTACATGGTGGTCATAAAGGGATGGACATGGTCAGAAACAATGCTCAGGTAGGCCGTGGCATTTAAACGATGCCCAATTGGCACTAAGGGGCATAAAGTGTGCCAAGAAAACATCCCCCACACCATTACACCACCACCACCAGCCTGCACAGTGGTAACAAGGCATGATGGATCCATGTTCTCATTCTGTTTACGCCAAATTCTGACTCTACCATCTGAATGTCTCAACAGAAATCGAGACTCATCAGACCAGGCAACATTTTTCCAGTCTTCAACTGTCCAATTTTGGTGAGCTCGTGCAAATTGTAGCCTCTTTTTCCTATTTGTAGTGGAGATGAGTGGTACCTGGTGGGGTCTTCTGCTGTTGTAGCCCATCCGCCTCAAGGTTGTGCGTGTTGTGGCTTCACAAATGCTTTGCTGCATACCTCGGTTGTAACGAGTGGTTATATCAGTCAAAGTTGCCCTTCTATCAGCTTGAATCAGTCGGCCCATTCTCCTCTGACCTCTAGCATCAACAAGGCATTTTCGCCCACAGGACTGCCGCATACTGGATGTTTTTCCCTTTTCACACCATTCTTTGTAAACCCTAGAAATGGTTGTGCGTGAAAATCCCAGTAACTGAGCAGATTGTGAAATACTCAGACCGGCCCGTCTGGCACCAACAACCATGCCACGCTCAAAATTGCTTAAATCACCTTTCTTTCCCATTCTGACATTCAGTTTGGAGTTCAGGAGATTGTCTTGACCAGGACCACACCCCTAAATGCATTGAAGCAACTGCCATGTGATTGGTTGATTAGATAATTGCATTAATGAGAAATTGAACAGGTGTTCCTAATAATCCTTTAGGTGAGTGTATAAACATTGTCATATCCATTACCATACCAAACCCTCAGAAAGTTGTCATGACAGAAACAGACAGTAGTAAGTGCCTCAATGAAAACAACGTGATTTGTATGAAATCTTGTCCATGAACCGCTGAAATTCAAAAGGCACAGAGAAACCAAACACTAAAACCATGAAGACAAACCTGTTGAGGTTTTCAAATAACAGCAACAAGATCTAATCACAACATTTAAAAAATGTAAAAAAACAACACTTCTTTTGCATTTTATATTACAATATTTTTCAGCTGATAATCAGTTGATGTCATATTAAAACTTTTGCATAATGTTGGACATAAGCAGCTCATAGTGATAAATAAATTTAATTAAAAAGTTAACAATATGGTTGTAAGGGCATTTCTGTTTACTTTTGTATGATAAACAGTGTTGGTACTGTATTGGGTCACCAATTGACATCTAATCTGAATCCTGAAGTGAAACTAGATCTCTAAGAGAACTATTTTCTTCATGCTCCACATTTAAAAAATGCATGACTAAATGATTCAAAAACGTTAAAAAAAATTATATATACACTACATATATATATATATATATATATATATATATATATACACTATATATGTGAAAAGTGGTTCAATTGGGAGATAAAGTTCAAGAAGAAACATTCAGAATTAGTGAGAATACTGTGACCGTCAAGGAAAAATGCGTGACATAAAGCCCACTGTTCAAGATGGAAAAAGAGGCCAAAGTAAACAAACTGAAAACTGAAAAGGAAAACCAGTTTGGTGGTGAAAGGTTTCACCAAACAAACCTCTTACAGGGAATGATTTTAGCTGATAACATTCATACAGTAATACGACTGTAACAAAAAGGTCCAGTGGTCCTCACCATGTCTGCAGAAAGCCAAGGTTGTCATTGAAGTGCACGCCAATGGTTGCTCGGTGCTGTTCCCACCTCCAGGACTTAATTCTGAGAATAAGACAGGACTGGCACTGCTCCAGGGCGTACACGGCCTCTTGAAGAAGCTGCAAACGCTTCTGTAAACTCGCACAGATATACAAACCATGAAAAACAGCACCATTATAAATGCTTTTGTCTTTACCCTGATGAACTTATTATGATGTTCAAGCATGCATTTGAGCTTTTACCTTTGCACAAACTGAAAAGTTGTACTCAAGCTGCTTTATGCGATTCTGTCTAATGACTTGATCCGAATGCTGTTGATCCAAATCATTTTGAACTGTAGGGAAACAAGAAAAAATGCATTAAATATACTGAGACACCTGTTTGCCTGTGTGCATGTAAGCCCTGTTAATGATAACCCAGTCCAGGGGTTACGAACAGTTCACTTGTGTTGCGGTTCTTCATGGTGTTCATTTTATGTTCACAAATCTATGTAAATTAGTAATCTCTGGTTATCACCTACTACGGAGTACAGTTTAAAACAAGTGGTGTTTGCTTACTTCCTGTATATCATAAAATTGCAACAAGTGACTCTCTCATAAGGTATGAAAATTGCCATCTGGGTCTGCTAATAAAGTCACCTTGTGTCTTGAAAGAGTGGGAATTATCCCCTAATTATGTTGAATAAATTTAGTATGAAGCATTGATCGCTAAAAGGTTAAAGGACAGGTGATTCTGAACATTTGGAGGTGCTGCAAGAGATGTTAACAAGTTGTAGGGCTTTGTCAGAGCCACCGAATTAGACACACCGACTGTTTTTCCAACCCTGCCAATTTGGCATAACCATGGTATTTTATCTGTCAAGCGAAGCATCAACAACTTTGAAACTCTCAGCTCCCTCCAGAGATGAAACCTTTACAGATGTTTACTCTCTACTTGAATCTGCTTTTTGGTCCTATCACTTTTTGCTTCCATTTCCCTTTTAGGATGTTTGGCTGGGCAGTGCAAGAATTTCACACCTTCCAAACTCATAACAAATGCTCCAAGCTCATCTATCACACTTCTGCTTTTCCATATATGGACTGCCCGCAAAATGGTTGACAGACAGGAAGCGCACCTTTTAATTGGCCAATAAAAATTATTCTGAAAGGGATTATATTACACAAAATTTGGAGCACTAACATGTTTTAAGTATTGCAAAACTGTCTTTCCTTCATCCATCGCCCACATGCTAATATAAACAACCTCTGGCAGAAGCTGAAAATGAGCATAGTGCTCTGTTCAACTAGTGGTTAATGACAAATATTATGTTTTTGTTACCTATAGGCTCATAATGAGGAAAAGCAGAAAAACCTAACAGTTTACATAAATATTGTATATAAAAGCATTGTCACACTACAGACTTTCAGTTTTGGCATATCACAACCTTGGATATCAGAAAAACTGGATTATTTTAATCATTATTAAATTCAATTGCAAGATAATCAATCAATGATTTAGGTTAGTCTTTTAGAGGAGCAAATGATGACGTTTTATAAGTTAAAAGAGTTGTATTATGGATTGTAAATATTTGCACATACTGAAGACTATCACTGAAGAGACTTTCACAGCTTTCCTCATTTAATCTATCTTGTATTCCATACAAAAGACTACTACATAAAAGACAGAAAATTTAAACTGACAGCTCATATAAGTGAATGTTTGAGCCTACGCTTCATGATGTATTTTGCATTGCCACACTGCTAATCATGGTGAGACTTGTTGGAGCCTTCATGACGGAAATGACTATTTACACATCTGCTCCTCTAGGGCTATGTCTTATTGCATTTCTCCCTCTTGTGTTGCTGCAAAACTTTCTGTTAACCATTTCACAACAGCCATGCAGACAAAACCATGTGTGCAACCGCACAGGGCCTTGTGCTTGGCCTGCAGTAATACAGTTTTTTTATATATACAAATCATTTTTAAATGGTTGATTTTGACACAACAAAAAAATCCTGTCTCAATTCCATTATGCATAGTCAAGGTAAAAAAACTAAATCATTTTCATTTTCAATTTCAATTTCAAAAGTCACTGTGAGGATCGCTGGATAAAATTTTCAGCACTTCCAGAGATTTTGTGGCTGAGCAGTTTTTCACAGCTAGTGGTTGTGGAAATGCTAATACTACGTGTATGATGATGCTTGTTAAAAATGTATTGCACAGTTACATTATGCAGTAGAACTTATAAAGCTACAATATCTATGTGTGTGTAACCATGATTCATGCACATACATGTCATGTACACATTAGTCTCACTGTCCTCCATCACACCCACCCCAACCCCACGTCAGACCTGTATGTAGCCGTTTATACAGTATATAGGGGTGATTAGGACTTTATAGTTGCTGAGTAAGAAAGTTGTGCTGGCCTTAGAGTGTCAGAGAAAACATGCTCCACAAGATTCAGAATAAACTGACCTTCAGTTGGAAACTTTGCACATAGTTTACATTCTCCCCAAGAGTCCTTTTCCACTGTCATCACTCTGTGACTGGCCAGGTCTTCTTAACAATATGTGACAAGTAGTTACCTTGCTAAGTAAGGGCATTATGACACTTTTCTTTTTAAAGCAGCTTTGAAATAATATGTATTATTAAATGTGATTTAAAAAAACTAAGAATTAAAATACTTTAAAAGCATTTGATGACAAAATATATTGAACCTAGCAATTGAATGTGCTTTGACAGATGCAACCAACAAAAAAGGAAAACATTCAAACAACATGTTAAAACCTGAAAAGAGTTTTATACATATATAATTAATCACTAGATCACCACCATGCAGCACTTCCCCCTCTTTTTCATTTTTAACTAAATCTTTACTGTTTGGGTTTGAAAACACCTTTAATATCCTGAGTGCTTTGAACAAGGCAAGCTTGACCTTGTAGACCTAGATGGATTGATTGTTTTCCAGTGTTTCGGACTATTTCATGAAATATATATATTTATGTCTACTCATTTATAAAATATTTATCTTTCATGAAATGGATATCTTCATAATAAGGAATTATTGACGACATGAAGATGCAGTATCTTTACACACAGTGTGTACAGTGATTTTTTTTCCTGTATTGCTGAAAACTCCCAACTGAGGTGTCTTAAAAGATAACTGTCCACCCTCAGTTTCTTCCCAGCTTTCAGTCTCAGCTGCAATTTCTAATTCTGGGAAGTCACATATGTTCATCTCTCCATTATGAGTTTTTAAGGAAAGTCTATAACTCTGTGGCAAAAACTCAGCTATCTGAGTAAAAATTTTCTGAATGCCCAATTTTCCAGCAAAACTCTCAACTGATATGCATTCACCTTCAGGTATTAAGCCCACAGACTTTTCCTGAGTGATATGTCTTTAAAATGTCCAGGTTTAGAGCGGAGTTAAAAAGCAATGGTTCTTTTCTCAGCCACAAACTTTAGGCATTGTTTGACTCTTGAGAAATCTTGAAAAGTGTCAATGCTTTTAAGAGTGATCTATAAAATGATGTTAATCCTGCAAGATCCATCTTATTTATGTCCATCAGGAACAGGTGGCGATCTAGTCCCATGTTGCCTGCTTTCCTCAATAGGGTACACGCTTTCCCAGCCCAGCTCATGTCCTTCCCATTGAGGAGTCTCTGAGCTACTTGAAGTCTGAAGGTCTTTACTCTGGATCTGATGTCCACTAGGCCTTGTCCTCCTTCCTGTCTGGGCAGATACAGCACTGGAGCCTTTAACCAATGCTGTCCCGACTGGAAAAAAATCCACCAGACATATCTGAATTTGTCTCACAAGGTCTTCTGGAGGTTCAAGGATCATCATTCTGTGCCAAAGGGAAGAGGCTAGGAGGTTGTTACATATCAGCACCCTTTCCCTGTAGGACAGATGGGGCACCAACCATTTCCAATGAGACAAACGCGCACATACTTTCTCCAACAGGCCCTCCCAATTTTGCTTTCTGTACTTAGTTGTCCCCCAAAAAACTCCCAGATATTTAAAACATGCCCTTCCCCATTGTAAACCACCAGGAAGTGATGGACTTTTAGCAACTTGGCCACACCACACAGCATCGCTTTTACACCAGTAAACTTATAATTAATAATTAAGATAAAGATAATTTGACAGATTTCTGGGAGTTTAGAAAATTAATTTCTAGACCTGCCAGGTCTTTCCTTAGTTTACACAATAAGGGTTCAATAATTATATTATAAGGTTGGCCCGAAAGAGAACAGCCTTGTCTAATTCCCCTCTGAACTTTCACAGGGATACTTAGGCCACCAGCTATTTGTATCATACTGTATACGTGGCTTTAGTGTACACTAACCACATCATCAAAATGAAATTATCACCAAAACCAAAGGCCTTTAGAGCATTAAAGAGATAGTTCACCCAAAAAATGAAAATTCTGTCATCATTTACTCATCAAATACTATGGAAGTCAAAGGGGTCCATCAACTGTTTGGTTACCAACATTTTTCAAAATATCTTCTTTTGTGTTCAGCAGAAAAAATAAATTCATACAGGTTTGAAACAACTTGAGGGTGAGTAAATGATGACAGAATTTTCATTTTTGGGTGAACTATCCCTTTAAAGAGAAAAATGTGATCCACCCGATCGAAAGCCTTATAGAATTCACCAGACAATCCATCTATTCCAGGTGTACGGCCTATAGAGAGTCCAATCACAGCAGCCGTACCTTCTTCAAAGGTAAGTTTAGACTCTAAAAAAGTTTGTGCTTTATGGATATACCGGAAGGTCATAAAGCAGCTCGTTTCTACATTGTTCATCTGAAGGCGTATAAACTTGAATAGAAATCCACAGCAATTTTTACGCATTTCCACTTGATCAGAAGTGTCTCGACCATTACAGTCTTTTAAACAGTACATCAATTTCTCTTGTCTTTTTTTATGTTCAAGGTTAAAAAAAAGAAGTAGGAGAATCCATATCTCTTGCTGTTACAAAACGACTCCTTACAAGACCTCCTTTCACTCTTTCATTTAAAACTGAGCTCGGCAGGTTAGTCTTTTCAGTCCACAGATCTTTAAGATTTACAGAGTCATTTACAATCATACTTTGCTCAATACCAATAATTTCTTTTCAAGACATTCCAAAGACTTTTTTATACAAAACGAAGAATGTGATAAATATTGTTGACAAAAAATCCTTATTTGTACCTTCCCTATTTCCCACCCCTGAATGCAATTTTCTCAACAATTCTTCTCACTCTTCCAAGACTCCCAAAAGAACTTAAAATAAAAAAATTTTTAATAAAGTATCTTCTAATAATTTAGCATTAAAATGGCAATAATGACTTTTATGCATTCTTTTTATTAAGTACACTCAAAAGTGAAAAATGTATGATCAGACATTGAGGTGGGAGAAATAGTTAAATTTAGAACTCTATTCCTCATGTTACGTGACATATTTTCCTATCCAAATGTGCAGCAGAAACCTTCTCATTACTAATCTTCACCCATGTATACTGATGTGTAAACAGATTATGTTCTCTCCATTCATCAGATAGGTTTCGATTTTTAAGCACAATACACTCTGTGCATGAGGTTCCTCACTATTCCTGTCCTGTGTAAAGTCCAAAGTACAATTGAAATCTCCGCCTAATATAATGAGATCTCCTTCGTGTTGTTGTCTTAAAAAATCTTCTAATTTAGTGAACAACAAGCGTATTCTCTCTGCACCTATATTTGGAGCATACATATTCACAAAAAGAAAAATAAGATTGCTAATTTCTGCCCTCACAATCAGCAATCTCCCTGGATCAACTTCATTTTTTGACAAGATTTTCACTTTAACAATAGGGGGGAAAAGTATTGCCACTCCAGCACTCAAATTGGACCCATGACTAAGGACTTTTTCTCCTTCCCACCATAGGCCCCATTCAGCCTCATTGCTTTGATCACTGCGAGTCTCTTGTAACAAAAAAACACACCTATATCTGTCAAATGTATAATCTCTGAAAGTAACCTATTCTTTCTCCCATCTCTCATCCCATTAAAATTTAGAGATCCCTCCCGCAAGACTTCCATGAGAAAGAGGGAGAGAAAGAAAGAATTAGCAGTCATCATTACTATTGCGTTTTTCTTTTGCCTTTCCCCTTGTTATACGTTCTTTCCCTGTTTGTTTTCCATGACTAATAACAGTTATGTGCTTTTTTTGTGGCGCTCTTCTGCTGTGAGAGCTCTTCAAGGCTACTTGTTTTCCTTGCCCAAACAACAGAGGCAATAAACTTTTCAAGATCTGAAAAAAAAAAAAAATTTAAAAAAAAATCACCGACTTCTACACCTGCTTTTCCTTTTGTTTCATCTAAAAAAAGAGTTGATCTGTTCAAGAGTATACATATCTTTTTCAGCCACTCTTGACATATCAGATGTATCTGACCACTGCTCTTCATTTCTCAAACTAGCATCAGTACATTGGGACAATTCATCTAGTTCATCAGTCATATTTTCTTCTTTCTTCTGTTTGTGTTTCTTTGAGTTCACACAATCCTTCATCACCACCTTCACTTCAGTCTCAGCAACGCAAACCAGCTGCTCAATACCACCAGCATTTAAATGAACATCACTCATCTCTTCTGAGGCTGCTTTCTACTGTGTCTCAGTTCTCTGTTCTGTATCCTGTTGATATTGGTTCGCATTGTTAACATCTCCACGCGATGTAGACGGCCGCTGATCGTCTTTATGTGGGCATGTGAAACGATTGAGTGAATCATGTACGAGTTCTCTCCTTGATTAACTCAGAACGAAACTTCCAAAATACGCTCCGGCGAAGTCAAAAACATTAAGACTTAGCAGCGGAAAGAAATGACGTGTTGGGCTCTCACTGGGCTTGCTATTTTTCCAAATCTTAGCAACTCTTTCGTGATGACATCATTATTAATAAAAGGTGGGATAGTGGGGTAACCGGAACAAACATTTCCTTAACCCATAATCCGCTCACGGTCAACTGGTTAATCAATGATTCAGATCTCAAAAAACAACAACAGCTTTGTTCATGCGTGAAGCTGAAACTATATTTTAAAAACCTACTTGCTCTCCCACAACTACAAGCAAGTACTAAAATATTTTTTCCTCAAAAACACAGGTATCCAAAGTTTCATTATAACTTGATATGAAAAATTACACAAATGTTACTGTCCAAAAGGATCAAGCTGTCAAAATATGGCATTTTACATTATTAAATCTGGCAGGCGTACCTTCCTAAAGCTTATTAGACATTGTTCAAAACAGATTTGGATCTTCTACCTTGCATGGGCTCTATTTCCTGTTTTTCCCAATTCAAATCCTCTTGTAGCTGATGAAGCGTTTGTCGGCAGTTCTGAATTTCCAAAACTTTGAGCACCAGATTGTCCACATCAGCCTTAGAATCCTCCCTTACAGGTTGTGGGGTGCCATTGGCAGCTGGAGGACCCCCAGGCATGGGCTGAAAGGGTGGGAAGCCCAGTCCCTATAGACAAACACACAGACACAAAGAGCAATGACACAACGGACATTTACATTACATATAACACATAAATGTTCTGATACTTCAGAATTAAAGGTTTTTTGTGCTTACTGCCTGTCCTAACAATTGTCTTTCTTTCCTTAGCATATCTCGAACTGTCCTCACAAGTTCCATGGGTTGTGGCTGGTACACACTCTGAGGAATAATTCATGAGGTTACATAGTAAATACAAACAGTCAGAAATACAAACAGTGTGTCAGATGTCACAAGTCAACATGGTAGGCTGCCAATAGTAAAATGTCTTTCCGTATTGTGATCCATAAGTGTTCACAATGTAAAAGAAATGAAAATCAACACGATTCATGTTATATAGCATATAGTGAATCTTAAAAAAAAAAAAAATTGCAGTGCAATAACTATTGATATAATTAACACAACTGTCCTGGACATCCCACATGGTGATGTAGATCATCTAAAGCAGGAGTTTTCACTTTTTGATGCCATGGGCCCTCAAATATGAGTATTGTGAAGAACTCTCCTCCTAAACTATAATGGCAGCTATATATTTCCATGTATAAGGACCCATTTACACTGTGAGAAAAAGTGTGATGCTAAAGACATTTTTTTATCTGTAAAATTAAATAATTACCTTTTTACATTGTTAAGCAAATTATTAAATATAGAAAATATTTTTTCTACTCATTATTACAGTGAGAAATGTTAAATGAACAAAAATGAAGAGAAACTTTTTCAATTCAATTTAAAATTACACAAGAAATATTGTTCCAGAGCAGTTCTGTAAAATCTTTTTTTCCTCACATTTTCCATGGACCCCAGCCTCAGTTTGAAAACTCCTGTTTTAAGATCATTATTTTAACTGGCTTATATGATGCAGCATCTTCAAGCCAGCAATAATTATGAGTGTTAGGATTGTTGTGCACACCAAGTTCTTGCTGATATGTTGTAGTTTGACCTTCTCCACCACATTAGGGTTTTGTTGGGCCACCTCCTGCAGCAAAAGCACCATCTGATCCAACAGTAATCGGGCCCGGGGCTCCTGCTCCACGCTGTCTACGTCAAATTCCTCCCTAAATCAAACACAGACATGACATTTTTAAGTCATCTTTGGTAACCGTAGGGCCCTATGATTTCCGCGGTGCAGAAACTGCAGACGTAATCACGGAATCCAGTCATAAAAAACGAATTAACTGTATAATGTCGAATTTCAAGGAATTTCTCAGATTTTTGATGAATAAATAAAAAGCAGGACAGTACACTTGAATCAAATCGCGATATAGATTAGTGTCTGTGAATATTAAACCGCAAATAGACCATTTAAAGGGTTAGTTCACCCAAAAATGAAAAATCTGTCATTAATTGCACTCCAAACCAAATCTTCGGAACACAAATGAAGATATTTTTGATGAAATCTGAGAGCTTTCTGACCCCCCATAGACTGCAACGTAATCACCACTTTCAGGCCCATGAAGGTTGTAAAGACATCGTTAAAATAGTCCATGTACAGTAGTTCAACTTTAATGTAATGAAGCGACAAGAGTGTTTCTTTTTTTTTTGTGCAAAAAAACAAAAAAACACAACAAAAATAACGACTTTATTGAACAATTTATCTTCCGTGTCAATCTCCGACGCTATTCACGTGAGCACCACGATGTATGCGTGTGGTGCTGACGCAGGAACCTGCCAATAGAGTGGTGCAGGTATGACATCACTTGCAGGCCAAAACATGGAAACGAGTAAGCATTTTAGCACTTCAGGTTCCATTGTCCTGAAGTCAATTGGATTTTTTTGGTTGAAATATGGTCTGTGGGTTTTTGTGGAGGGAACCAGTGTGATGCAAACTGCCGATTGGCCTACAAAATGATGTCATATCTAAACCACTCATAGAACCCGGAAGCGCTGCACTGTGTTTACAATGTGAACAGCATCAGAGACTGACACGGAAGAGAAGAAATTGTTGAATAAATCATTATTTTAGTTTTTTTTGCGCATAAAAAGTATTCTCATCTCTTCATAACATTAAGGTTGAACCACTGTAGTCGCACGGACTATTTTAATGATGTCTTTATACTATCTTTCTGCGCCTTGAAAGTGGTGATTACATTGCAGTCTATGTGGGGTCAGAAAGCTCTCGGATTTCATCAAAAATATCTTCATTTGTGTTCCGAAGATGAACAAAGGTCTTAAGGGTTTGGAACGACTTGAGGGTGAGTAATTAATGACAGAATTCTCATTTTTGGGTGAACTATCCCTTTAAATAAATCCTGCTTGTTCTACGTGTCTCTGTATGAATGAATGGCGCAGACGCGCGGTTTCATTTACCACACACACAGAAGTACGCGTGACGAGCGCAATGTTTTCAGCCTCTGCCGTCTCACTATATGAGGACATGAATGCATTAACTTTATCTCCAGAGACATTCTGAGTCACTTCATGAGCATTTTACCGTTTCATTTGTGAAAAACTATCACCATATCATAAACACACAGAAACAGGTCTTCACGGCAACCCGTCAAAATAAAAGTTCGGTTTAACTTTAAAAAAAGTTTGAAATTGTGACTGTGAAATATATTACTGTACAGTAGAGTTTAGCTACGTCTCAATGTAATAATACTAATAATACTAATAATTATTATAATAAATTACTATTAAAACTTTAAGGAATACAATTTTTTTCTTCCATGTTTTAATTTTAAGAGTAAAGCTCTGTTGTGCAGCACCTTGTTTAAAAAAAAAAGTAAAGATTTTATACAATTACAAAATAAATTAAATTAATGTTTTATGCCTGCATTTGATTGACATAAAATTAAAATACACAACGCAGACTTTCTGAAGAAAACAAATTATAAATAGTTTTTTATGAATTCAATTAATTAGACATGCTTTTTGATTATTGAAATTTAATTCAACCATTAAAATGGATTCCAGAAAACTTAAAACAGAAAACACAGAATTTGGTTTAAAAAAATAAAACCAATTTGAGAAAATAAATATATAAAACGTATTTCATGGGGCCCTAACATGTACTTTTTTTAAACCTTTAATTCATGATTTCAATTAATTAGACATGCTTTTTGATTACTAAAATGTTATTTAGTCCAAAAAAATGTAAACTGAAAAAACAGAATTTGGAAAAAAATAAAACGGAATTTGGAGAAAAATAAAACGGGCCATATAACTGACAAGGAGCAAAGCCTTTCTAGTCTAGCTTGTCCTGTGCTGTTCTACAACCTTCATTCGTTTTGTGAGTCACTATGACAGAACATGATTCATGAGAAATTCCTAAGAAGTTAAACTACACTAAACTGTAGTGTGCATCAGTTTATAATAAGCACTATTGTCACTCGTACGGTTTCAATTTCATTTATTTCACTTAGTAACCAGTACATTTTAAAGGTGCACTCAGTCATTTGAACTTCATGAAAAGCTTTATCGCTAAGGAAATGAACTTTTTGAAATGTTATACATGTAAATATGTACACTCAGATGAGATAAATACAGTTACATCAGTAGACAAAGAAAAGCTTTTTATGTAACATGAAGTGGGTCACCTCATGGAGGCTGCCATATTGGGATCACATGACCAGCCAAATACTACTCACTTCTCTTATTATCAAACCCTTTCTTTGTGAATAAAATACTTCTATAATAGCATCTATGTTGATTTAAAGCTACCAGTGTCAGTAAAAAAAAAAATACTGCGTCAAACTTAATACAACATAAAAATAAAAGCATGCTTTTAATTTGTAACAGTGATGTCATACCATATCTGATCCTCTATCCAGTTGGCCAGATAATGTCTGACATCCAGAGGGAGTGTTTCTGGGTAGAGTTCATTCAGCGTCTGAGTTGGCAGGTACTGTAACTGCGGGGTCATTTGCGCCCACAGCGCCATAGCGTGCAAACACTGCAACAGTAAAAATCACAACATTACCACCGCATTGAACGAAACGGCATTTTCAATTCCTTGGGAAGGAATCGTTCACTAAAAATGAAATCTATGAAGATTACTAATTCTCATGATGTTCTAAACCATAGCTGTTTCCCATACAAGATCAGTTCATATGACCACATCAGTCAACCTCCAAAAAGCATTGCTATATTCCAAGTTTTCTAAAGTCATCTGATCACTGAATTGTTTCAGTTCAATTTGTGAAGAAATAGTTGTAACTTGTGTGGCTTCAGAATGCTTGGAATACAACTACAAACAGAATGGACAACTTTTAAGGTGGTCCTTTTTGGAGCTTGACAGATGTGGTCTCTATAGACTGACAGTGCATATAATATATTGAAAATATATATAGAAAATATATTGAGTTTTATGGAAATAATTACAGAATTTGGGATGAACCACACACAGATAAGACACTCTTTACTTATCACAAATAAACAAACGAATGATTTAAACATGGTTTAATGCTTTGAATTAGGGACGTTGCTTTTTGCTTTTGCTAGGTTTGCACATCATAATCATACAGAATAGAAAACTGCAATATTTATATTAAAGACTAATAAACATTGTATTTATAACAACTTCCCTATTCTAGGGATGAATTGAACAAACTGAATTGGAAATCTGAATTCTTCTATGCAAAACAAGTGTCATTTTTAGAAATTCAAAAAATAGCATCTGATGACAAGATAATGCTCAACATTTTGTAGCATGCTGTATTTCAGGTTATTTTCTGGTTTAATTTAGTGTAAAGAGCACAGGCAGATGTGTTGGGGAAAGACCAGAGTGTTTAATTACTGCTCTTGTGTGACTTTTGTTTGGGTAAGTGAGAAAAGACAGTATGTCTGTCTTATCTCTCCCCAACATAAGGGGACAGAAGACACTGTATACCACAGAACGCTTGACAAAACAACAGCCCGGCAAACCCAACCATCACTAATATAACAAGTTTGCTTACATAGATGGTAATTTTTAGCACATAAATTAGCTATGCTGCATTGTAAGAAGATAAGAACATTTTATTATGGTGTATACACAAAATTGAATATGATAATGCCTCTGACCTTAGTCATTCTTGTCCAAAACATTTCTTTTAATTTTTAATTTTAATTTTTTTTTTGTAATGGAACTTCATTATTTGTACATATATTTTTCTACATTTAGATAGACAGTTAAAGGAGAAATGCAAATTGTCAGGATCATAAAGCAGAAACCCTTCTTCTAAGAAACACAAACCCAGTAGGCCTAATGTTATATGAGGTAAATGTGTTAACTGTAATAAATAAATGTGATCATGCCATCAAGCATAATTAATCTCATTTATAATAATATTTTGTGAACATCAAAAAGATTTAGAAGGATGTTGTGAGTATGTCGATATTGTATGTTTCAGTGTCCGTAAAATATGTGTAGGCCTATACTTCATACAAATTCCAATGAAAAGATCAGATCATTTTGACAGGATACATTAATGGTTTAGTTCTACAAACCTACAAGCACACGTGGTGAGTTAGATTCAAGCACTGAAACCAAACTGTACCCAAAGGCATGTAAACATGCTGGATCATGTCCATAACAACTGTGTCACTTCTCATTTCTTTCTGAAAAAGATGTTGATTGGTCTTGAACATGATTACACTATCAGAATTTTTTACACTAAAACTACACTAAAAACTAGGACCAGGCTTAAGCAGTGTGTATGAAAGTTATTAGAAAATTTGTTATGAAATAACTTGAACCCCCTTAAAACTTGAAGGGACAGTTCACACAAAAATGGAAAACACTGGAATTCGTTGACTTTTGTTGTATGTACAAATATACAGTATATATTGTGGTCTATCAACATAAACATAAAGGAAAACACAAGGTCACGACTCGAGATAAGATCAGTAGTAACCAATATGTCTTTCTAAATAGCCTTTTTTTTTCTAATTAAATATCAGTTTAACCAATCATTTTTATGAAAATTCTACATAAATACACACCAATATGTCTATTTAAATAGCCGATTTGTACTTTGTTAAAGCTTTTTTCCCCAAATCAAATATCGTTTTAACCAACCTATCAGTTTTCGGAAAAATTTAAACAAATATTTTCCTGAGATTTCTTCAATAGGTTAATCCCTTGATCTTTTGAATTTTTTTTTTAAATAAGTCATAAGGTGTACATTTTCATTCATTAAGACATTAAAGGCCATGACTCATCTTTATTTGGAAATCCCTCTGTTCCAACTAATATCTGCTTTTCCTCAATTTTTCTTGTTTTTAAATGTTTGACAAAGGGATTGGTGCAGCGTAGGTGAGGTGTAGGTGAAAAAAAATACCACACCTATGTGCAGACATAATATCTGAAGATAAACCATTCAAGGGAACTACGTCATGCTATTACAGGATGTAGAACAAACAGATGACCTAGGAAAATTCAAGTTCATTCTTAAATGTATACATGCATGACGTATCACATATGAGACAACAGAGAGTTGTGTTAGATTCCAATTGTGTGAACACCAGAAGCTGTGCAGGAAAAACTGATCTGGTCAAAAACATAGTGCCTATTTATGTAGCAGATAGAGCGAAAATAAATAAATGAATAAATATAAGAAAGATCTTGAGGAAATAAGAAATGGCATATTCATGGAAGCATGGTTTTAAGGCTCGTCATTGATTGGGTAGCCATATAAATCACGCCTTTAGGTTTGCTTTCCTCTCTGCAGCAGATCACAGACAAAGCGTCACAGCAGCATTCTGTAATAACTTATCATCTAAAGAACACAAAACGGTTCTTTCTCTGACATAAAAAAGGATTACATAGAAATGTGTTTTGTTCATGTTTATTAATCTTTCTTTTTCAGCACTGCTATGTGCTACTGGCTGCAAAGCAATGTCATATTCTCAAAAAAAATCTTATTTAATAATAGATCAGTGCCCTATTTTATGTATTTGCAGAAAAGAAAAATCAAGTATAACATTTTGTTTTATTTTATTATTGCAAAGGCTGCTCTTTCAAAGTCCTGTTTCTTTAAGTTATCAACATGGTCTCAGATGTTTATATTAAGAGAAATATTCGAAAGGGACAATTGTACTGTAAGCATCTAAAAATCAATGTGGATGGGATTGCTCGGATAACTGGGTTTTGGAGAAATCTGATGAGATGGGTTTTAGTGCATACTGCATATTTAAACATCTCTTGTTTGATTGCACACTTCAGTTTCTGACATTGTTGAAATTATTTCTGAAAATCCAGAAAACACGTGTGAGAATACTGGTGTGTTTTTCTTAAAGGAAAAATCTGAGAAGCAAGAGTTTTGCTCTTTGTTCAATCTTATTGACTAAAAGAAAAAACAAATGTCAAATTAAAGAGTTATATAAAGTTAATTCGCTGTAATGGAAAATAGAAAGCAATCTCTCAACCTCAAACCAGCCAAACTTTGACAGCAGTGCATCTGACACATGGAGCACTCATCCACTTTACCCAATATTATCTCTTTTCATTGAATGGATGACTGCATTCATAAAGGTCATATACAAATGACACAAACAAACAAACTCATAGCAGTTTTCTGTCAGTACCCCCTATCACATTTTCTCTTACACTTAAGAGAAACTTACATTTACACTTACACTTATATCTTAACACAGTATTTTAAAGCATTTAAAGCAGTTAGTCAAATTAAAGCATTGTACACTGATCCAAACACTGTTGATGCTAATACTGTGATTGCTGCAAACTACAGCCTACTGGCTTCACTGAAAACTTAAAAAAGTAGCTATTATTTCATCAGACTATAGTAGAGAAAGACATTCTACTTTTTTGTTTCACGCAGAAGTGTGTAATTTCACAGTTTCCTAGTTAAACTTTAGATAGATAGATAGATAGATAGATAGATAGATAGATAGATAGATAGCCAGCCAATCTAATCTACTTTGCACAGAAACAAACACGTCACTAAACCTTTTTAATGCATGTTAAAAAAGGCCACAGACAGCAAAGGCACCCATTAGTATTCATATAATATTTATGAAAAATAACAGCATGAGGGTGTTACATCCCTAAGACTGAGACTGACACATGCAATGTTACAACAACAGTGAGCACGGTTAGTAAAGGACAGACCACTCTCTAGTGCACAAAAGAACAAAACACACCAATACATATGGGGAACAGAAAGTAGGGCGTGAATTTGTGTAGGTGCTCGTGCTACATTAAACGTTTTCCACTACACCATATAACGTGACATTTCGCGCAGTTTACTACGTTTTAGCCTTTTAAGTAGGCCTTCCTCCCTTGCTCTTTTCAGTACTGTCTGATACAGGAAACTTGTTTAATATGAGAATTCTCATTAAGTCAATGTCTCGCGTATTATTTCATATCATGACCATGTAGCCTAACTTGTTTGGCGTCGTTTAGTCTAGTTCTCTGTAACGGCATAGCTAAACCAATTTCACAACTATACTGAGATTAAATTATTATAAAGTGGGATTTTATATCGTAATAGATAACTTTTATGGATTTATTTTTTGTTTTGGTTGCTCGCTTCTCTCGAATTTTCGAGTACAGGCTATTACAGAACTCATGTTCCCTCCTCAAAACAACGTTAAGCGATAAACAAATTCAGGTCGCGATAAACTTACTCTTCGTAGTTTATATCGCTAAAATATACATAGATGTGAGAACATAACTTACCTGATTTCGACGCCAGCTGTTTTAACACACGTAAAGAGATATAAGTCTGCGCCTTCCGTGTGCGTTTGTTGTTTTTTTCAATCCACCTACTTTCACTTTACACTGAAGTTGCTGCCTATTGGCCATCCTGGTGCAGCTCTTCTAACGTTACCTGGTGAACGAGAATCTTTATCCGGCTGGACAGAATTTGAAATAATTATCTATTCTGTTTTATTTACATATGCAGAAAATAGGCTATGTAATTGTTTTTAAATCCAGTTTTATGTGTGTGACCGAAAATTCTACCCGTTTTAATATGTCACATATCTTCGTATTTTAATGTCTTCATACTTATCTAACTACTAACTGAACACCTTCATATTTTTGTAAGTATCTTCCTATTTTATTTATACTCCCTATTTTAATCGTTTTCTGTAGGTACGTCTGAATGTTCATGCATTTTTAGATTAACGTTATTTAATTTTTTATTATTTAAAGTATTTTATTTACATTAGTAGCAATTTTATTGGCCTATACATTTTCCCTTCTCTTTGTCACTCTTTGTATGCGTTTATGTTTTAGCGTCGCAAAAGTTAGCCATAAAGAACATGAAAAAGAAAATCAAAGAGAAAATCCTCTTCTAAAATATCCAAGAATAAGTATTTACCAACGACGAATATAAATATATTATAAGTTATAAATAGTATATATATATATATATAAATTCTAATTCGCCTAAAAAAATAATAATAATAATTGAGATAAAAAATTGTTATTATATTTAATGAAGGCAACGTAAATTAAATTGTGATGAAAACCAGTGTGCAATCAAAGCATGACACATTCAACTGCACCACCAATGACCACAAAGGCAGACAAATGATACGTTGCCTATAGCTCTCTCTCTCTCTCTAGTCTAGTATATATATGGTTGTGTCTCAAAACCTGGAGAGCTAGCAAGACAACATCTCTTGCATCATAATATGCTTGTTCAAAAGAGGCGACTTTCTATATTTCAGGACAAAACGTCACTTGTAGGCGGGGAAACAACAACGCAATTTCTGCTAGAAACGCTTGATTTCCAGTAAGGAGTTTCGAAATGGGTTTCCGCTTATCAAAGAAGCTCCTTTTTTCCCCTTTTTCTTCTTTTTTTTTTTCTTCTTTGTGCATAATTTCTTCTTTCCCGTCCTCAGGAAAGACATCTACAAAGGATATTTTTATTTTTAATGCACTAAAAATAAAAGCTGGGTTTCAGTAAAGAATTTGCGATTTTGAGAAATATATACCAATTTAATGTTTGCGGCTTTAAAATAAGCAAATCCAGCAATGAATTTATTTGATAATATACCTCATTCTGAATAATTAATGAAATTTTGGATCCCGGGAGGTGAAATGTTGCCATGTCCGACCCTTATAAGCGACTTTTTCTTTTGCTTGTAGCCTATAGTTTTTTTTTTTTTTTTTTTTTTTTTTTGTATAGTTCCCCCTTCCCAATAAGCGTAGAAACAAATAAATCGCTTATACACGCGTAGTTATTTGAGAAACGTCGCTTATTTGGGTGATGTTTTATCCGTTTAGTTTGCTTGTTTTGTAGTGGATCTGGCAACACCTCATCGTTTACATCAGGAAACGTTGAAGTCAGGAAACTGCATCGTCATTACTACGACTAATCATTTCAATTCTCACACCCACACCCAGAATAACATTATCCTTTGCTCGCCAATATCTTTGAGAAATATATGACTATAAAGAATAAATCAGTAGGCGACTAGGCGTATAGAACAGTATCACAACATAAGAACTACATTCAAAAAAAGCATTATTTTGTGCTACCACTAGAGGGCAGTGGGTCATTAGCCAATGTGAAAAGCGAACTGATCTGTGTTGGTCAATTGATGAAGTTGTTATGTAATAATATTAAAAGGTAAAACTGAAAAATATACTAAATGTAAAATATTAATAATAAGTTTCAAACATTATATTAAATCCAAACACATCTCATAATCAGCATGACCAAGCAGGGAAGGTTGTTTCAAGCATCAGGAATTCCTCATATCAAAGCCCATTTCCTGACCGGTCATGATACATTTGGCCTGTCTGAGGCTATTGAGATAGGTCAGCAGAATGCTGTATGAGCTTCAGGGGTTGTTTTCATTTCCAGCTTTAACTTAAACAAAGTCAGAGTTGACTTGATCAATCTCCCGCTGATAGAGTTTGACAACCCCAAAATGGAATTCTGAAGTAACAAATGTTATCAATAAAAATTCCATAATAGTTGTGCAAAGTGTTTAACTTCTATGACAACAAACCATTTGCAGCTGTTTTGAAAAGTAACAACTAGAAAAAATAAACGCATGAGAAGGAATAGACACTTTTCTAAGATGCTATCATGCTATCAGAAATTGATCCCAGTTGATATTTTTGGGAGGCAATTTAGACATTGTCAATATCTTTTTTTTAAATAGCATAATTCTATAAAAAAATAGATTAATATTTTAAGAGGAAGTCAAAAATCAACAAATTGTTATTGGGTTGACCTGGATTGTTTGTTTGCTCTGTATTTGTTTCTCCCCTCCTTCACAGCTTGTCATTATTTCGGGGTCCTCTTAGGTAAAGACCCAGCGCTGAGCAGCACTGATGGCAGCACATCTGGAATCAATACAGCCGAACTGGGTAACTAGAGGGTTTGGGGGGGGAGTTAAGGCTAAGGGTTGGGCTAGTTACGGTTTTGGCCCTGGGGGTCCATGTGTCCCTGACTCCTAAATAGACTTGATTGCTAGCAGCTGGCAGCCTTAACTCACCCTGTGTCAGGGATCTCCTCTGATGTCAACCTTGTCTGTATCAAGGCTAGACAGGACAAAGGAGAGCAAGACATGAGCAGTCAGGAACAGAGGTATAGGCAGGGTCTATGGGAAGTCTTGCTGCTCTGCATCTGAACCCTCTGGTTTCCATCATGATCGTTTCTGTATACTTTATGTGAAAACATGAAGGAAAATTGCCATTTAAAAATACAACAAAATAGAACAGATCTCAACCAGATATAATGTACAGTTGTGGTAAGAATTATTGGCACCCCTGGTAAATATGATCAAAGGTGGCTGTAAAAATAAATAGTTTTTTTCCTATTGATCTTCCATTTTAAAAATGTGCAAAAAAAAGGAGCAAAAATCGAACCTTTCATTGAAGTAAAATAATTGAAAGTGGGGGGTAAATGACATTATGAAATAAATACTTTTCTCCAAAACACATTGGCCACAATTATTGGCACCCTTTCATTAAATACTTTTTGCAACCACCTTTTGCCAAGATAACAGCTCTGAGTTTTCTCCTATAATGCCTGATGAGTTTGGAGAACACCTGACCAGAGATCAGAGACATACAGAATCTCTCCAGATCCTTCAGATTCCCAGCTCCATGTTGATGCTTCTTCTCTTCTCTTCAGTTCACCCCACTTATTTTCTATAGGGTTCAGGTTAGGGATGGGATGGTCATGGCAGAAGCTTCATTTTGTGCTCAGTGACACATTTTTGTGTTGATTTTGATGTTTGTTTCGGATCGTTGTCCTGTCACGGC
The DNA here is from genome assembly GCF_965113295.1 of Leuciscus leuciscus. Lineage (NCBI taxonomy): Eukaryota > Metazoa > Chordata > Actinopteri > Cypriniformes > Leuciscidae > Leuciscus > Leuciscus leuciscus. Next base: position 14,746,573 of record NC_138742.1, on the reverse strand, counting down.
CCATTATAAGATTTAGCAGAGGCCGTCAGGTTTTGATTTTTTAAAAATATATCTATTTATCTGTAGAATCCATGACACCATGTATCTGAACAAGATGTCAAGGACCTCCAGCAAAAAAATAGGCCCATGGCATACTTTTTATCCCTGTTTGCACCAAACCCATCTGGTGGGTTTGCTGCCAAAAAGCTTTTTTTTTTTTTTTTTTTTTTTTGACCATAGAATCCGGTCCCTTTTGAATTTCCACTCATGTCTGAGTCTGACAACTGAATATGCTGGAGTTTTTTTGTTTCGTTTTTTTGATCGAGGAGGATTTTTCCTGAAACCTTCCCAAAACACATGTGATGATGTAGGGGTTGTTTGATTTTTTATTTTATTTAGGCTTTCTGACCCCAAGACTCAACTACTCTCTGCAATTCTCCACCTGTGATCCTTGGAGAGTCTTTGGCCACTCAAACTTTCCTCCTCACCGTGCTTTAAGACAATATCGAGACACACGTCCTCTTCCTGGCAGATTCGTAAGTTGATTGGAACTTCTTAATTATTGCCCTTATGGTGGAAATGGGAATTTTCAATGCTTTAGCTATTTTCTTACAGTCACTTTTTATTTTGTGAAGCTCAACAATCTTTTGCTGCACATCAGAATTATATTCTTTGGTTTTACTCATTGTGATGGATGATTAAGGGAATTTGGCCTTTGTTTCCTCATATTTATACTCCAACAACATAACTAAGTCATAGCTAGACAATGTTATGTTCCTAGTCACCCTTGTGTGCTTAAAAATGTATGATTGGGGTGCCAATAATTGTGGCCGACGTGTTTTGGAGAAAAACATTTATTTCATTCACAAAACTCTTCTTTATTTGCAAAAAAAAAAAAAAAAAAAAAGATACTTTAAGACAACCTGTGGTAAATTTACTTGACCTTTAAAATCACCCATGATTATTTTATGCCAAGGTGTAAACATCCATGCTTTGTAATATATACTTTAGCTTGAGGCACAAGGATTCTTTTTTTTCTTTTCTTTTTTTTTTACAAATGCTATCTACAGCTTTCATCCTTCAGACCCTTGATGCTCATATCTGTTCAACTAGAATGTAGAATACATTTAGCCATAGTCATGAATATTATTAACACAGAGAACAAGAGGGATTTTACATTCTACATTGAGGTATTCATATTAACTCTTTCCCCGCCATTGACCGGCTTTCTGTGTTTTCACTGTTATACACTTTTGTGTTTTACAACATTATACATGGCGTACATATAAATGTGTCCATTGTGTCCACTTAACAGTCAATTTTTTCCTTTCCATAATGCTGAATCTGTACACTTTGTCATTCTGTAAATTTAGATTCTGCTCTAGCTCTGGAGTCAGAGGTCGAGTTCAAGCTGACCAGGTCACATCCCTCAGAGTACACCAGCAGGGATGGTTGCTATGGTGAGGGTTATGGTGGAAGAGATATAGGGATTGATGGGGATTTTTTGCTTGCTCAAGTACATTTTCCAATACACTCAACAGGAAACAAAACACTCAAAAAAATTGGTGCTAGTTAACATTGTGTAAACAAATTACAAACTGTTCCTGTATCTAACTGCCCTTGATTATGGGCCTTTAATTATTAGAGCTCATAAAACTGATATTGAACCTAACTATCTTTGGTCTACCATATGAGTTTTTTTTTTTTTTTACACCCTTTTCAGTTACAGCTGAAATATTTTTCTTGCCAGTGAACTCTTAAAAACACATCCAATTAATTATAAAGTAAATTAAATGCAATGTATTCAGATATTCAGTGGATAATTCAAACAAATCTTTTTTAGTAAGTCCACAGAAGATTTTTTTTTCAGTGCATGGTAATTATTGACCTTCAAATATGATTAACCCTTAGCGCTTCAAGAAGGTGAGTGGTGTTATTGAGTGGATGAATTGAAGGATATTATTTTATTCTACTGGCAGCTGGAGAACAATTTTCCTTCAGATAGAGACTGGAGGGCAAGGACTGTAACCCTCCATTATTCATCTTAATCAGAGACTTAAACATCAGCATCCATCAGCACTTTACATTAAATTTGAGATTAATCTCCAGACTTTAAAAATATATTGGACATAATGGGGATAATGGGGGGTATATATATTTTTATATAAAAAATATATATATTTTTTTTCATAAAATTGATTTGCTTTTCTTTGTGGACTGTATTGAACCTTTGACCACAGATTGAGCATCTTTATTTGACACTGGAAGCAATCAAGATCATTTAATAGTATTTAAATGTTAAAAACTGAATGAAATTAAGCAACATAGTAATGAACTTTGGAAAAGATCCCTTTCAGTGTTGAACATGTAGAAGCTACAAGTAAATATTCACTTACATTCAAATCATTTTACTTTTTATTTGGTTTATTCATTGCCATGGCCCTCAATATCCCACAAATCTTAGTTTCACTGACCTTACATTTTGAGATTATGTGCATGTAAGAGAAGGCAATTCACCCTTACAATCTGCCACTTCTTGAAATGTACAGGAAGTTGAGCCATGAGAGATTTTTTGACATATTCTCTTTAATATTGTGTAATACTTTTTTCTTAAAATACAGTCTTTTTTGAGGTAGACCATTACATTTCAAGAACATTTTTAAAACAGACATCAAAAAAGACATGAAATAAATATTTTCATGTACAATATGCTGCAAAAATGAGGTAGAAATGGTTACAGAAAATGTACAAGAACAAGATCCAAGAACAAAGTTACTGTACTAATAGTTTCAAAACAGCTAATTAATGACAATTTCGTTGGACAAACTGTTCAATTGCTCAGTATCTTTTGTGTTCTTGTTTGAAATAAGCCCCATAATTGACTTTTTTTCATCTGAATAAAACCGGTGTATCTTTGGTTTTATGAATAAGAATTGGTGCTGAATTTTTCTACACAAGATGATGCATTTGTGTGCTTAGGATGTCCCTGAGTCTGCCAGGTTCTGTAGTTTTCTGTCTCTTCTGCACTGATCAATATGTGCTCCTGGGGTCATTCTGATTGACCTGTATGGCATGAGTGAAGCCACCAGCTGTACTTGAAGAGCCGAACAGTGCTATAGGGTTACTGGACATCAATCAGAATATGGCTTCTCCAAAAGGCTGTGGTGATATAGAGGAATGGGGGGTGGGAAATCAGCTCATCACAAGGCTGTACAGGACCAACAACCAAGGGGACAGCCCATTGTGTTAAGATGGGTGGGCTGGGGGTAAAGGAGTGATCAGAGGCTACGTCATGTCACAGCTGATCGAAATTCAACAATCCACAAAAGCCATTCTACAGACAATATAAATGAACTCAGTCTCAGTTTCTTCAGCAGTGGTGATTTCAAGACATTTGATAACTCTAGCTTTTGTGAACCTCATAGACGAAAAAGCTAAAAAATATTTAAACATTGGAAGAGGCTGCTCCATCTGGATTGTCTATTTGATGAGCATGTTTACAATTTTGTATACATTACACATGTATACAAATAACACAGTTTATGATTAGACATGATTAGCTACCAATTATATAAAAAACAATCTGATTCTGATCTTTGGGTTGTTTTTTGTATTGTTTTTTTTTTGCTCTTCGAGTACTTACATAGTATATGTCAGTGTCCTTCGAAAAACGGCCTATGTACCTTGGTCTCTAAAAACAGTTTGTCCAACAAAATCAAACATCTGGTTTGCCATCTACAATAACACGTCATGAAGACAATCATCACTCCATCAAAAATCTACATCAAAAATAAAGGGTTAGGATAAGGGAAAATGTTTTCATATAGAGTTAAAACATGGATTTATGGCATCAGATATTCTCTGAAATACCTGAATTACATTCATTGTTTGTCTTGGTAGCATTTTCAAGTTTCACCTAAGAGGTAACAGCACAGATGCAGTGTGTATACATGTCTGTGTCAGGTCTGTTGCTCACCTCCAACCTCAATGCTTACTACTAAGACCCTAAGATTACATACATTCTTTAGTTATCATTTCTGAGGTAAAGAAATTCTTCCTGAGTATTTTCAAACAAGACTACATATACTAATAAAATAAACTGAGTAAAGCAGAAGAGAGAAATAGTCATTCATGGACCCTTGCTTTTTTTGTGTGTTTGAGGGTCCAGAGCAAAGGCTCTCACAAGATTGTGAGGAATGTGATGGGTTGTTTACATGATATTGTATTTGGAAAAGTATTACCTTTAACAAAGTGTTCTGAAAGAAGTGTACCACTACCAACAGTAAAAGCCAGTCACCTTCTATTATCTGACTTTCTATGGATTAGCAATTTAATACTTTTTGGGTAGCAACGCATACTCTTTTGGTAAAATGACCATTTTGACAAAGTGCACAAGATATGACCGCGGCCTAACAATCAATTTTGCAAAATACTGTTGCTTTCTTTCCCAAGAGGTTGCATAACAGTAAATACCTTTTGGTGAATGCTGTAACTTGGACAATATAATGTTGTTGAGCATTTTTGGTAAAAACAGAGTAGTTTTGATAAATCCTAAGCCCTTTAACACCAAATGATCTTTAAAGTAAATCAACGCAAAAGATACAACACCACTGGAGTGGACTGGCAATAAATAGGATCCTGAGAGTTGCAATCAATGGGGGTATTTTTTCAGGAAAAAGTCAAGTGATCTATAACCTCCAGGTTTATTCCAGGATCAAGGCTAATTGGAATTCCAGTGAAATTCCAAAATATAATTCAGATATTTTATCAGATAAGCCAAGCAACTAATAAATGCCCCTTCAAGAAAGGCCTAATATTTCATTTCTTTGGGAAAAAAATAAAGTATATGTATATTTATAGAAAAACAACACACAATGGCATGTTCCCTAGATTAAATGCATTAAATCCAAAATGCCTCCCATTCATAAACTGTAATTTCTCAACGAGTTCCACTCTTTTGGCTGCAACAAGTAAAACAATTGTAGCAGTCCCCTACCAGTGGCTGACTAGGTTCTCAGTGGCTATAAACCTTGCTCCACTCCATACAAGTGTCCAAATCTTTGGAGGTGCTGTGAGGACGTACCTTGCAGAAAGCATTTTCAAAGTCTTGGAGGGTAGGGGAAGAAAGGGATGCAGGGAGGCCGTGCAAGGGCACGGGTGCCGAGGCAGAAGCTGATGCCAGAGCCTGCTGGCAGAGCTGCAGCAGCTCCCAGACAGAGAAGCCTTCTGAACGCTGCAGTACTGCTGACATCTCCCTTTCACCCAGACTGCAGCCATGGGGCACCAGTGCCTGCAGAATCACGTGCCTGCGTGTGCTCGCATCTGGCAGGCCTATATGATAACGCTTGGAGAAGCAGCGCAGAAGGGGATCTTTGATCAAATCAGGCCGTCTTGTGGTGCACACCACCAGAACCAGGCTGCTCTGACCGTGTTGGATCTTCTCAAGCTGGGCCTGCAGTTGCTGTCTGAGACTTTCCTCTTCAACAGACTCCACCTCACTGAGCAGCACCACTGAAGGTTGTCGGGCCGTTGCCACCGAGAACAGGGTGATCAATAGTTGCTCTGCCTCTCCTTTCAATTTAGAGGCCAAAGTTGCACCACTCAGCCTATAGAAGGTAGCACCCAGTTGAGATGCCATGGATCGTGCCAGTGTGGTTTTTCCCCCTCCTTGAGGGCCAAACAGCAGGACCGTTCTGGGGGGGCGGATGGCAGGGTTGGGTCGCAGGACAGGCCACAGCAGGTCCTCCTCCAGTGCTGCTTTGATGTGACAGTTCCCAGCCAGTTCACTCCAAAGCAAAGCTGGACTGCAATCCTGCAGTTCTCGGCTTACTAGCTCCAGCATTTGGGGCTCCATGCTTTTCTGGAGGATCTGGGGATCTGAGCACTTCTGAGAATGATGTTGGGAGAAGCCCTGCTCTGCACCTCTGCTTTCCCCAGTCATGGCTGCTGGGGGGCTGTAGTCCCCTGCGGCTCCATACGTTGGTGAAACCAAGGGCTTTAGCACACTGTACTTTTCAACTTCGTCTCCTTCGAGGCTTGACTGAGATGAAGGTTTACTAGGCTTAAAGGTTTGAGGATCTGTGCTGCCGGTTCCAAAGCCATTTCCACGGCACTCAGCTTTATCAGTAACCCCATATGGAGAATCTCCCCCAGCTTTCATGGGGTCATAGCTATACTTCCTATAGCGTGAGCTATCTCCATCTTCCTCATCCAGGGTCATCTCAAATGCTTTTCTCTTCAGAGAGCCCCCAGGCTCTGAGCCCCCTAGACTGCTGTTCTGATAGCCATAGCTGCCACCAACCACTGTGGGTCTTGAGGGTAGTGGAGAGGGGGCAGCTATACCCGAGGGGATGTAAGGGGCTGTTGGGTGGGTGTAGCTAGGAGCAAGGCTAGTCTGGTGAGGGTAGGTGCTAGGGGGGTAGTTATACACAGGCGCAGAAGGTGTGTAACTGGGGAGAAGTGTGGGGTTAGGTTGAAGGGCATGTAATGAGGTTGGTGGAAGTGCTGAACTGGGTTGGGGACAGTACGCTGATGAGAGGTAGGTGCCGTTGTAACTGGGGGGGTAGTCACTGGAATGGGGCCCACTGCAGGAGCTGCTCCCACTGTAGCCCGAGTCTGAAAGGTTGCTGTTAACAGCTGACACATTGCCAGAGCCTGGTGGGCCTGCTGATGTTGGAACCACCTTTGGCCCAGACAGACCATCATGAGATGAAGGAGGCACTAAGGAATATGCCCCATCAGTGCTGTGCGTAAGAGGCCAAGGTTCCAATTCGCTTTTCTGGCCTCCGTTGAGAGCGCCAAAGGCTCCAGGCTCAGGGTATGCGCCCACAGCAGGGCGTTCATATGGTGAGTCTAGAAGGCCTGAGTATTTCTCAGCATAGCGCTTCAGCAGGTTGGAGGCAGTAAGGGCTGAGATGTCGTCATTTGCCCAGGCATAGCTGTAGGAGCCACGGCCGCGGCTGGGGTAGAGCTCAGACTTGTGGGCAGGGGATGAGGTGGTGGAAGACACGTCCAAATGCTGCTCAGGCCACTGGCTCAGGGGCTGGGCATGCTCCGGGTTCCAGTGCATCTTCAATAGGCCTGCCGGAGATAGCAATTTGTTAGATTATGCAAGAATTTGCTGTATAACAAAAGTGTACGTTCCAAGCATTTACAAATCAGTGTTAGATGGATATAGTGATTTTTTAAAAGAATTATAAGAAAAATCAAAATGACTAATGGCAAATTGTGGATGATTGCGGGGCTGATTGATTGTGGGGCTGATTTTATGTTGCCATTTTGCTTGGCAAGATGACTCTTTTGGTATTGTGTGCATGCACACAGAGGGATTCTTTTTTTTTCTGCAGTAAGTATAAAAGAGAAGGGCTGTGAATTTTCTCCTTTCAAGCCCTCAGCCATGTAGCAGCCTTGTGTTGCCATCTGCAGTTCTCCCAAAGGAGAAACTGTTATCACCCTGCGCATGTTTCCCTCAATACATCCCCTCCCACCACCACAGTTCATCCACAAAGCAATTTTCCAAAAGGCCTCTATGGTCAGCTTGACAGAAGGAGGGAAAGAGAGAGAAGAAGGAACAGAGGGGGAGAGGGAGGGACCAATATGGGGGAAAAGGGGGGTTGGGACGGGTGGACGAAATAGTTGTGCTATTCATTGGCCACTTCCCATGAAGCACTGGGAGTGTGGAATGCCCTTTCCTCTGGCTTTCTCCAGGACAGCTTTCCTGTGATTAATTATGCTGTCCTAATTCTAAGGGGGTCTTAATGCACATGAGGAGTGGAAAATAAACCTCAAAAAAAAAAAAAAGTCCACATCCAGTCTCTGCCATGTCCTTTCATAATGCAAATTCCTTTATTCAGAGCTTTTCTGTGCTTCTAAAATTGCAATACACTTAACAGCATCACAGTTTAAAGGCAATCGTCAGAGATGAATTCTAAAATGAACAATCAAAAATCAAAATGTTAATTACTAAGGTGTATGCATAATTAATGTCTGTTAATAGTAAAAACACCTTATTACTTCAATTGGAATTGCATTTCTTTCTTGGTATTAAGAATTTCATGCAGCAGAGCTTTAAAACCAGCCATTTCATTAGGGTCTGCAACTGCACCTTCCAGAGACATTAGCTAAATTCCACACATAGCTTGGCATTATTGAACTGTCAGGAATTAGCCTGGGGTGAGGGCTACAGGGGGAAATGGGGAAGTAAATGGAATAAACTGCAAATCTTCATCATAGGCTGCAATCGGAGGAGAAAGTGATGATTTGTTATTCGCACTTCTGTCAGAGTATGCAAGCTGCTGCTTTATTGCCATTTAAATCAAGCCTCAGTTCTGTATGCTATGTTCCCCCTTACTGTTTTCTCCCAAAAACTTGGCCCTCCCCCTTTTTGTGCTCTTTCTGTTTCTCAAACTCTCACCCCTCCCGTCGCCAAACCTTCCCATGTGTGTCTTCAGATTACGCCTGCTATTTATTCCAAAAGATCACACCAACAGACCAGATGGCCATTGGATTACCATGTCCTTCATATTCATCTCTAGATCCTCAAGTTCCCCACATCCAAACTAACTCTTTACCCCGATTTCTAATATAACTACAAGATAAAACATAAATGGACTCAGAATATGTAAACAAGGTGAACACAGGTGAAGTATTTGGTCATTGTCCAGTCAGTAGAAACAGTGTATATCCAGCAGGACAATCCCATCTGCAGGCTGGTTTGTGAAGTGCTGTATGGAGCACAATAATGGGGCCAGTGTGCGACAGAGATGGATGGCAGCCCAGGGGAGCTCATAAAACCTGCAACGGGTAGGAAAGGAGGAGGGGGAGTGGACAGCAGGCGCTCCGGCCGCCGTGTGTGCATGTGCATGCACGCGCATGAGTCTATGTGAGAGGATGGGGTTTGACATTAGAGAGGTCATTCAGGCGGCCAAACTGCTGTCCACTCCATCAATATACATGAGTGTGTGTGCACCAAGACACACGGGAAATCGTTTCCAAATTGGACATGGAAGTGCTATTTGGGTAAGGCTACTTCAAGAGTCATACTCAGCTAAAAGTGCTACCCATTAGTGTTGTCAAAAATATCGATATTTCGATACGTATCGATGCTGAAATAACTGAAATGATTCCAATACTGCACACTCACTCTTTCTTGCCTCCAACAGCGAGTTGACACATACACGCCTCTTCTCACTAACACGTCTCATTTGCTCCGGTTGAATAGTGTTGGTGTTACATGGGTTTCGGGAATTGCACATATATATATACTCATTCCTGTAAGTTTTTACGCTCACACCCAAAGCACGCACACCACTGATCTTTATAAGTGGCGCGCACATAAAACCTAACTTTTGAACAGCTCGCGAGTACCAAATTGAGTTCTATTTTGTGGCTTATTGCACTTAAACGATCACGATGTCAAAATGCCCATCTTAGTGAGTATTCAGATAAACACATTTGAGAAAGTAAATAGTTGAGAAAGAATTTGCATGTTGTGTAACAAACAGTATATTGGATCTGTGCATAAGCTCAATATACCGGCAGTCTAATATACCTGCTGCTGTCTGTCATGTTAATCAAAGAAAAAAAGGGAAAAAAGAAACTCACTTGTCTTGAATTAATTACTTTTGTAACTTTAACCTGCATTTAATTTTTACAATGAAGTGTAAAAATTTTTACAACTATCCAGTGTTATTTTACATTTGATTACTTGATTTAATTTCTATAGTATTTCTTACCCAAATACTATTGGTAGACCCACCTGAAAAACTTAAAGCCATGTTTGTTTAATTTTATTCTATTGTATTTATTTGTGCTATCATTTGCAATTTGTTTATTTGGTCTTATTTTATAAGAATCTGTTCTGTATCTGTTCACTTGTCTTTTTTTGTGTGTAAATTCAAGTCTCAAATAAAGCCTCCCTGTGCTCTGTGTAAGCTTTTGCCACGAAATTGCCCAAATTATCAAAAACGTATGAGATAATAAAAGTAACGCATGGCAGCATATATGGCTGTTTTCCCTGTGGTATCAAAAAATGGTATCGAATAATCAATATTTTTCAAGGTATCATCGAAGTTAGAAATTCCAGTATCGTGACAACACTACTACCCATTAATATGAAATCAACCACAGATCTAATAACTGTTCTGCAATTAGAGCTATGCCTCAGCTGCGACTATCTATTAATCTAGATGTGTTAAAAGTGTTTCTATTTAAATCACCACAGCAGCTGAAATTAATTCATTCTGGGCATTTGAGAATAGATGGTCCAATTACACTGGTAGAAGTGGGAATGACCACTGAAGGATATTCATTTCAGTGAATAAATGACAGTATCAAACCAAGAAATAATTTATAAAATGTGCCAAAAGTGAGTGAGATGATACGTTTTGATAAATATAGCAGCAGTCACATAAGAACAAAGAATATCCTCATTAAGATTAGACAAACATCAAGCTTCTTTTTGCATGACAAAAACTGTACATTTGTCTTGCTAAAGCATTTGCAGCATAACATGTATAATGAGAAATTATGCAATGCAAAATAAAAATAAAACAATGATTGATAATACATTATCAATTCTATTATTTCATATTAATAACATTCATTTTAACTAATAAAATTAAATATCAGTAGTGCCAAAATATTTATTTATTTTTATAGTAGCAGATATCTAATAATTTTCAGCAAAATTTTCAGTAACCACTACCATTGTAAAAATGCACTAGCTGCAGTAAGCCATAATTAAATCATTCCCCGTTTAAACTATAAATGATCAAGTGCACCTTTAAACAAAAATAATTTAAAAAAGAGAGAGATTGAATTGAACAGGTAATTAAGATAGATAAACCAAAAGGCAAAACACAGTATTAACACAAGTGTATGAGAAAAGCTGGAAACAGTGCAGCTTTATCTCAATTTTGTGTCTCAACATGGAGACAACCACATTTCAGTCTCCCTCTCACACACATAAACCTAAATTATAGCCACAGGACCAGTTCTAATCACACATCATTAACTAAAGATGCGTAAACAGAGCTATAGAGCAATCCTGGCCATTGCTTTGTGTGAGCAGCAACGAGTGGCTTGCCGTGGTGGCTCTGTGCGGGTCCGAGGCTGGCAGGGAGACAGATGTTTCAACTGGTCGCCTTACTGTCTGTGTGTCCATTGTTGCACAACCCATCCAGCAGACGTCCTCCTGGCCTGACAATCCTGTTGGTCCTGAGACAAAAGCTGAGGGATCCTATTGTCAAAGGCCTGCCTAATTATGGAAATCTTATTAATCTATTCAGGAGCAGTGCGCTGACAGCCTTTGTGCTGTCCTGGGATTTATTGAGGGTTCCTTTGGAGATGTGTGTGTGTTTGTTTGTGTGCGCCATCTTGATATTTCACAAATATATGTGACACCAAATAAAAAACGGAATCAGTGAATATCAGTGGGTTTTAATAAACCATTTCTAGATAAATAAATAAAAAAGTTAGGATAACCAAAATATTAGTTATGACTCTTATGGCCACTATGCGACTACAAGCAGGATGTCGGAGCAGAAGGTTCTGCAATGTGAGAGCCGAGCAGGCCCGGCTGCCGGAGGATGCTCAGCTTTTCACAGCTCCCCAGGGGTCCGTGTGCACTTTCAGGCCACGTCACTTTTGTTTTCCTGCCCTGAGGAACAAAACCTACATGGATGCAACAAGCCTTCTGGGACACGGGGCCATTAAACCAGGCAGATTGCACAGGGGCCAGTTGTAAACAGGAGCAGGCTGAATCAATCCAATCAGGTATTATGGTGGGTACCCATTCCCTAAATCCCACACATAGATTTAAGTAGGTTTATCTACTAAAGACACCCCCCTCATTGCAAATTCAAATATCAAATCCTACAAACACTGTTCAAGAGACCCTCTGCACTGCAACTAAACAGCACACAGACAAATGCAAAGAGTACACATCCAGCTACCCTAACACTGTTGAAATATGAGACAACTTTAGAGGGAAGCAACCGGGAATAACACCACACACACAAACACACACACACACACACACACACGATTGCTCAGTTCAGAGTATTTGATTAATTACTACCACTTTCTGTCAGTTAAACTTCAAAACAACCGAAAAGAAGTTGTACGGGTGAACAGTGAGTATCCTGTTAGGAATTATGTCCTGAAACTTCAGCCCACAGTGCTGGTATGTGTGGAACTCCCTTTGAAGAACGCAGATGCCACAAAAGAAGGGCTCTTTCAAGAGAGAATAAAGATGAAGGAGGGAGAGAGAGGGAGAAAGATGAGAGAGACAGAGAGAAAGGGTAGATCTGGTTGAAAAGACTGCAGAGGGAGGATTGTGTTTACATGAATTAATCACCTCAGTGCAGATAAGATGGCACCCAGCGTTCTAATCATCAGCTGATTTGTATTCTGTATACAGACGTCTCTGAATCAATGCTTTAGGCTGAGGAACTGCAAAATGTCAATGATGTAAGCCCATTGGGCATTTTAAAGTCATGCAAAGCCTTTACGATAGTTATTTAAAAATCCATTCTTTCTTCAGGCTGTACAGTGTCGGTACTTCTTATTTTCATTTAAATCCCCCAAAAATAAATAGAGATATTCTATATTTCAGTATAAATGATAAAAAACACTTAAAATATGTAGTTAAAAAAAATAAAAATCTGTCCCTGTGGCAGAAAAAAGGCATATTGTAGGCATGCGCAATGGTGATGCACACCAATTAAAATAAAAGATTAAAAAAACATATAAATAATGATGTTTTGTGAAAATCTGTTATGTTCCTGGATGAAGGCAGATCAGATAAAGAATAGAGAACATAAGGAAAAATTTGTGTGAGGTCCTTACTTAAAAATCCTGACAGCAGCTCCTCATAATTTACAAGGCATGTATAACAGGGCAGAACTATGAAATTTTTTATGAAGTGATGCATTAGTTACAGCAGTGTGGTTAACATGATCTCTCTGTCTCTTTCTTTCTGCTCATCTGCTCCCTTTTCATGGACCTAAAAAGATGTAATAGCAGAAAAGGGCGGTGGGCCTTACGAGTTTTCACACCTGCTCCTCTGCACACTGCCAGACGCTGTGGCTCTTTTCAGCCAGGCCCCGTGGGGTCCCAAGAGGAAGGAGCCTATCTGCTAGAGTGGCAGTGAATGATCAGATTTTTTTTTCTTCTCTCTCTCTCTCTCTCGCTCTTTCTCACTAGTCATCCATGTGAGCTGCAGTCCATAATCTCTCAGCTTTGAAGGTGTTATTGCTTTTCCTTTTGGGACACAGTAAGTTGCAATCCGTGGGTTCATGTTAATGATGACTAGAATAAAAAACGGGGGGGGGGGGGGAATCAAGTGCAATATCGGTTTCATTTGTGAATAAATACTTGTGCACATTTTATCAAATTTTGCAATGAAAATGAGAAAAACCCATAGCCTTGGTGGTTTGAATGAATTATTAGATGCTCATAATTTTAAAAACAACATCCCCATCCCCCTGACCAGCTAATTCTTGTCCACAAATGGCCAAATGCCTGGGACCCCTCCCCTTTAAGAAAAACAGGGTTCCTATTTTCTGCGGCCGTAGGCCAGGTTTAGGTCATTGTGTCCACTAATATATCAAAGAACAGCTGTCCTCAGGCTCTGTGATGACCAATCACCCCCTTCCATCTGTCCCTCTTACCCAATCTCTCCTCCATCTCCCCCTGTTCTCCTCCATCTCCTTCTTCCAATCTCTCTTCCCCCCCCTCCCTCCTTCCTTTTCACCCTGCCCCCTCACGGAGTGTCCGGACTGCGTATCAGTGCCCTCTCTCGAATTCCCTGGCCGCTTTATTTAATAACCCTACAACCATGTGTGGGGATGTTCTGTGTGCACACTCACAAATATGACTTGGATTGAACGCTGGATATAAAGTATGCTACGCAAATGCCTGATCTGAAAAAACTCGCTCCAGCTTAAAGGGATAGTTCATTCAAAAATCTAAATTCTGTCATTTACTCACCCTCATATCATTCCAAACCTGTATGACCTTATATTTACATTTATGCATTTGACAGACGCTACGATCCAAATCGACTTCCGCTGCATTTGATCAGTTTTTGCTTTCCACGGGAATCGTTGACCTTCGCAGTGCCATGCTCTACTGTTTGAGCTACAGGAATGCTTTATGTATCTTCTGCAGAACACAAATGAAGATATTTTGAAGAATGTTTTCAACCGGCTTTGTCCATGTAATGAAAGTCATCAGGGTCCAAAAACAACATTGGACCCTATGGACTTTCACTGTATGTGCAAAAAACAACAACTCTTTCTGTGCTCCAAAGACATACATGTCTGGAAAAACATAAGGCCACAATTTTCATTTTTGAGTGAACTATACCTTTAATTAGAGAACCATGGACAAGCCTTTTGAGTGATATCTTGGAGCAGTGATTGCAAGCTTGATGCACAATAACCCTCAGAAGCCCGGGACTTAATTGGAAGCCTAATTGTGGCAGCAACGGGCCTAATGAGCGGTCTTCAACGATGGTGAGATGATGAGCTGAGGCAGGGGGGTCCCTTTTCGCTTTTCCTATGGCCGCAGATTCTTTTCCATCTCACTGACTGCACTGCGGCCTAATTAAAGTCCATTCACACCCAATGCTAATGACCCCGCGCTCATTCACACAAACACTTCAGCACCTTGCCTGTTTACTCAAGGGTCCGCATGCCTCTCCAGAAGCGTATTCACCCTGTCGCTCTCATTAGAATAGATGTGTTAGATGCTCGTTGTTAATCTCTCCTTCTGCGCCATCCAAAGCGCCCCTTCCTATAGACCAAACTCAAAGCCTTAATGACTTAACAGATGCAATTAGAGTGCTTCATCTGCCCAGGCCTTTAGTGTGGAGTAGGGAAGAAATGAGGTCATAAAGCGAGAGAGCTGAGGCTATGCTTGTTTCTCTTTACACAAGGAATATGTTGGACAGCAGGGCCCCCAAGCAACAAGAGTTAGAGAACTCATGGGCTGCTGGCCTGGGACTGATTTAAGGGTGTGTTTGAAGTGCAGATTACAGATTCTTTGCACCAAATCCCTCCAGGAGTATCCATGGCCCCAGGAATCTCTCTCAGATTTCCTTCAGCTCTGACTCTGAACCTCTTCAGCTTACGGTTCCTACATGCTCATCAATGCAACACTTTTGTTTGTGGATGCAATGAGAGTATATGTAATTGCACGTGACAGACATCAAACAAGTGCTCAAACGCACATTTGGAGTACAATCATGCCTGTCCTCTTGATTCAAACATAAACACTGATGTCAGAAATGCTCAGTTGCTTCACAAAGTAAATTCCAGCATGGATGTGACACTATTCACATATATACCACATAAGCTGCCCTACATTCACCTGGCTCCGGCACAGACGTATTATGAGGCAGAATGAACAGAAAGGACATATCGGGACTGCGAACGACCTGGAGGAAAAGGAATTTGCCTGGCTTTAAAAGCTCAAAGGGTAAACTCTGAGGGATATCTAACACCTTTGTGTGCTGTCCTAATATCACACTAGACACTCAGGGAAACATTCACATACACATATATGCACAGTCCATAAGCATCAAATTTTAGAAACAAAAAGATCAGTTCCAAAATCTAAATGCATGCTGCGATACTGGAAAATCAGGATCTGCAACATTCGCAATCTAATCAGTGGTTAAGAGGTTTGTGCACTAAATTACACACACAAACAACAACTTTCTAGATCTCCAAAGAATTTAAAATATTCTGACAGGGCTTTGTGACATTTTTGAAAATAAAGTGTGCAAAGAGAGACTAGACAGAAAAGAGTTTCAGATTTGAAACAATTACTTTTTCATTATACAAGGAAAGGCAGAACTTTAATAAACTATAAACATAAATTAATAATCAATAAATCATTTATATACAAACTAACTTTCAAAGTAAGATTTTTTATTATTATTATTTAACAAGAAATCTCCAATGCTCGCTGTATATCTATTTGACAAAAATACAGTACAAATATAAATATTGTGAAATATTATTAAAATGTTAAATTATCGTTTTCTATTTTAATATATTGTAAAATGTAAAGTATTCCTGTGAAGTTAAAGCTGAATTTTCAGCATCATTACTCCAGTCTTCAATCTCACATGATCCTTCAAAAATATTTCTTATTATTAATGTTGAAAACATGTAAAAATTAACCTGCTTAATATTTGTGTGGAAACCATGATACATTTCTTTAAGTATAATATTTTCAGGAAATAGAAATCCTATGTTACATTATAAATGTCTTTACTGTCACTTTTGATCAATTTAATGCATCCTTACTGAATAAAAGTAGTAATTTCTTATTTTGCATTAATCTTACTCACCCAAATTCCACCCAAAAGTGGAATTATGATTAGTACTGATTATACTAAAATATAAAAGCTCTTGCCTTGATATGAACAAACATATCTAAAACATATGTAGGCCTACAGAATGCAGTTCTAACTATTTGCATGACAAAATGAATTTATCAAAACAAACACAAAAAGTAATTCCATCGGCACATATGACACTGAATGTCATGCTAAATGGAATTATAACACCATATTAGACATCAATGGTAATCGGTTGCTGCAACAACCTAGCAAGCCAGCTGAAAGGTATTCAAGCTGGCGACTCATTAATACATGATTACATCTCAAATTGAGGTGCCTTGGTCCTTTAGTTTGATTTCCCTCCCTCTTTTCATGTAACTGTCATGCCTATATAGCACAGAGAAGAAGAGCTAAAGAGTGGAGAAAAAAGCATCTCTTCAGGCAGAACTGGGGGAAGAAACCCCATGCTGGCCTACAAACAATGCTGTTTTGGAGAGGGCCAGCGCGGAGCTCAAATGAAGCCTGGCAGGGGGGTTAGGAATGGGGGCTAAAACTGGACACGTCAGTTATTAGGTCAGTCGAGAACAGTGAGGAGGGGGAAGAGAGCTGGAGAAAGGGAGGCAGAAAAGAAGAGAAAGAAAGACAGACAGAAAAGGACAGAGATAGAGGAAGTAACTATGCTAGTAAGCTGGACACTGGTGGGTAATCATGGTGAGATGACACTGGCAGAACCACAGGGTTTCTGCTGGTAGAGCCATCAGCTCACCCCCACACCTGTCCTACCAACCATGACATATACTTTGGGTATTTTCATTAAAACATCATGATGAGGACACTGGGGTGAGACATTTCGTTTTAAAAATGTGGCTTTGTTCAAACTGGTTTACCAACAAACCAAATACCTAAGTAGCCATAGGGGAATTTTTGACTAATCTAGAGTTGACAATAGGTTATTTATTGCCTTTTCTGCGGTTTGACGTTAAAAAGGTTACACTTACTATAGGGAACAATGGGACTCAGCATTCTGCGGATCTGGTCTCGATTATGGTAACAGTTCTGCGGAGAAACCCAGGTTAGCGTCTGTACGGCTGTAGTCCATCGCTGGCCTCTACTCACATTGGGACTCTAAAAAACGTGTTCCTGAAAAAAAAAAAAAAAAAAAAAAAAGAGGAGGAGGAGAATTCAGGAGGGGTTAATGTTCATCATTTACGCATACACTGCACTGCATAATAAGCAGTGTAAACAATGTAAACAAATAAGTTTATGATGCATATATGTGAACATAGTGTGCAACCTACAATCAATAGCCTCTAAGGCTTCATCTCAATCTTAGGCTAGAGTGAAACAGTCACGGACACAGGGACTCTCACTGTGGGCTGAACACACACAGGGGTATTCATTAAGAGCCTGCACACAGGCATTAAGCTGATTGTATGGTTGTGTCCAGCTTCTAAAGAGGGCTTTCTAAATCTCCCTGACAAAAAGCACCATGCATACCATAGCCGTTCCCCTCGCCTCATAACAGCAGCCAGAGAGCATGCTTTCACAAAATTAAGCTCATTTCATCCCTTGCCACACACTCTCCTGGCTCAATTATCTCTTTTTTCTATGAGAAAAATAAAATAATTAAACAGAAGACATATTAAACTACCGTATATTGGCAATCACACACACACACACACACACACACACACACACACACACACACATTGCATTATTTTGCAATGAATGAATAAATAGCATTATATATAATTTCTTATAAAGTATATTATTTATTTATTTATTATTGAAGCATATTAGTGATATAAAATCTGTTTCTGAAATGACTCACAAATATATAATAAAAAAAAATAAAAAAAAATAACAATCTAATATCTAGTGAATTTAGTATATCTAAAAATGCAGCATGAACAATTAGTTTGGTGTGTCCCAAAGGACAGCGTCATTCCTTCTCAAGTGAGCGTGTAGGATAGCTCACACATGAATGAAAAATATTACATAATAATGTTAGTCAAACAGCATGGCGTCCAGCCCTGCTTTCAGGAAATGAAATGGCAACTGACACACCATTCTTTACAAAATGATGCTTAATGAAATAAATAGTTTTAAGTGTACAGAATTAATTTTTTGTTAATGTGTAAATATGTATTTTTAATCACACCAATGTTTTAATGATCAGTTTATTATTGAATCTGGTCAAGTTAACATATACATGTGTATATATACACCTGTAAATGAATACACAACGTAATACACAAAATATTTTTATTTAATATAGTATACTTTTATTTAGAGGTTCATGCATAGGTTTTAATACAAAAATTAAAAATGGCTTAACTTTAGTTAATATAGTATATTTTTATGTTGATGTTCTATTTCATGTAACTTGGTTTTGTGACAAAAGACTCAAAATAAAATCAACTAAGAACAGAAAAAAGAAAAACTTTATTCCAGGGTGATGTTTTTACAATATTTTAAACTTGACATGGAAGCTTTTACATTTGATCACTGACTGAAATACTATCCTAAATAAACAACCTCTAAACTTGCTGAGAATGAAGCCTGACACATCTATATACCAAACTCATGCACACACATGCAGACAGCAAGAGTCGTTCGCCTAAAAACCCGACACCTGCATGCAGTGCGGGGAATGCAGAAGAGGCTGTTTCACATTAAAGGAGGGAGAATGCAATGAAACGGAGAGAAGAAGAAGAAGAAGAGTACAGGCTATCAGGAGAAGTAGAGGACAGTGCAATGCAGAGTTAAGACTTTCAATCATTTACAGCTTCAGATGAGAACAACAGCAGCAAACTGTCCAGTTTAATAGTCAAGGTAGACTCACCTACTCATGCCTGCATTTCCACATCAGATTCAAAAGCTGTTAGATAATCCCTGGAGCAGACAGGCTCGTGTGTGCAGTACTATGCTTTTTTTCCACATATGGGACACGACTAAACTCTCTCTCTCTCTCTCTCTCTCTCTCTCTCTCTCTCCCTCCCAACCAGTGACAACAGAGCACCCACACACACACATACACACACACATACACCCTCCCCCAGCTTTCCCCATCCCCCTCTCCCTACCTCTCTCTCTCTATTTTTTGTTAAAACTATTTAAGCAGAGAGAGAGAAAGAGAGAATGAGAGGAGGCTATGGGGTGGGGGCAGCTGACCAATCATGCTTGGAGTGCAGGCTTGTATTCTTTTTCTGAGAGAGAAATAGAGAAGCTAGTTATGGTGGAGGGAAAGGCAGAGGCTGAGCTAGGCTAGTCCCTGAGGGAATTAGTGTGAAGATGTTTATTTTGGTTGAAAATTGCTAAATTACTCCTGATTCTGAAATACTGATCAATACTATATATGGTAAACACTATGCCACAAATTATTACTGGAACTTTAATTCTAACAAAAAGTGAGTCCAATAAGACATTTCTAAACAATTTAAGATCACAAACTCATAATTTCTTTTTTTTTTTTTTTTTTTTTTAAGAAATTATTAATTTAATTCACCAAGGATGTATTAAACTGATCATTATAATGTTACAAAAGATTTATAATTCAAATAAATGCTGTTCTTTTTAACTTTGAACTTATTCAGCAAAGAATCCTGAAAATCAACAAAAATATTAAGCAAGACGCTTTGTTTTCAACATTGATAATAATAAAAAATGTTTCTTGAACACCAATTCATCATGTTAGAATGATTTCTGAAGTATCATGTGACACTGAAGACTGGAGTAATGATACTGAAAATTATACATTTTATAATTATATATTTTTTATATATTTTTAATATAATAAAACAGAAAACAGTTATTTTAAATTGTAATAATATTTCACAATATGACTGTTTTACTGTATTTTTTTAATCAAATAAATACAGACATGGTGAGCATAAGAGACTTCGTTCAAATTTGTTTTTAAAATCTTATCGACCCCAAACTTTTGACTGGTAGTTTATGGTAAAAAAAATGTATATTATCAAAATGTATAACTTATGCTTCAGATTAGTGGACATTTCTTGATCAGTAACTTAGTAGCCTAGCTGTTAAATGGACTTTCACAACTATAAAAACATTGTATTATAAAAATGCATAATCAGTACAGAACAATTAATTGTAACTTAAAGTGAGTCGAATTCTAGATCAAAGACTTACATAAATGAAGCTTTCAAATAAACTCTTACACTTTTATATGTCAAATATTATATTATCAAAATGTATAAGTTATGCCTCAATTTGGTTGAGATTTTAAGACAATCACTGTCATTTTTGTATCTGTTAACTGGTCAAAGGTCATGACCGCTATAGGAACACTTTATTGACACCAAAGTCCAGTCTGACATGCTCAAGCGATTCAGCTCTGCTTCTGTGCCTATTTCAACTTCAAGATATAAGAAAATGCTCAATTCACTCAATATCATAGTGAATCATTTTATTTTAACATTAGAAATTGGTTTCAGTTTAGCATAAAGCTCAAAGCGTCAGGTCAAATGCATTTGTGTGAACATATGATAGGACTGCAGCTGCCACACTAACCATTTAGCATGTTAGCATATATGAAGTAATGGAACCTACATTCTATATGGACTCCCACATTTTCACAGGTGGACTGGAGAGTCCTGTGCTTTTATTTTTGGAGCTCATCAGCAATTTATGAGGAGTGTAAAGAGTGTGTGAGGTTGTGTATGGAGCATTTCTGCACAGCTGAGGATCTGTTTTTAGAGCGCTGTGTTTAGCAATGCGCATTCAAATCCGTCGCATCCAAATGTAACGCGTCACATGGTACTTGTGCATCATATCACTGTATCGCCTCTGAATACACCTATAAACAAAAAGCATGCAGACTTCAGTGTTTGAAACATTGGGGAAATTGTTTGAGCAAAAAAAATGTAAAATTTTTTTTTTTAAAGGTTCAACGGTTCTAAGGAAAAAGCCCACCGTGCAACCAGTAACCAAGTCAACTCTACACAGCAACTTGCTCCATCAGCATCTATAAAACTATCCTTTGTCCAACAAAGGTCTTTTATCCCCATAATGCTGCCATTCAGCACCACCCCCGTTCAAAAGAAACTTCCTCACAAAAAGCCTTAACTGGTACTATTCTTAGTGGCGCACCAGTGGAAATCACTGTAGCTCAGCACAAAGCGCGGGGTGAAACGGTAGACGGCCATTTTCATCCTTTTATTTCAACTCTTTGTAGCTTAAAAGTGCGCAAGCCACCATTTAAAAAGTGGAAATGCTAAATACAAGCGTTTACAATGCCATGCGGAAACACCGATTAACTGTGCGTCAGTCTCTATTAACAGTGCAGTTTTTCTTCCCAGGCTGACTATAATTGGTATATGATAGTGGCTGTATACTGGAGAAGATTGGCAGGGCCTTGTGAGGATGCAGGCCCATCACTCTATCGCCTACCAGAAGAGAAAGAAATTAAGCATTAATGCTGAGGCAAGCAGTCTGGCTACTGCAAGCCTGCTGAGTGCAGCACTAATGACCACAAAGCAGTCTTACATCAGAGCTAGAAAGGGAGGAACAGAGAGGGATAGAGGGAGTTTGACAGGTGTCACTCATAAAATCAACCTCAAGTGTGCACAATTCACCACCCAGTACAACCTCAAACACCACATGTTCACTGACCACATAATATCTTGAGCATATTAGATTATAAGCACAAAAGAACAGAGCAGCTGAGCTTACTTAATGCCGGACCCCAAAACAAACACTATGGATGAGAAACACCGCTAATGACTTAAAACGCTGAAAATCTCAATCTGACCTCATTGCTGGAGGTCATGCCAGCTTTTAGCAGCTTTTCCATCTTCCGCCTGTACAGTGCAGGGGGTTCAGGTGCACGAATGACGGCCCAGTGATGAATCAGGGTAATAAGTAATTTGGTTGAATGAGAAGCTGCAAGCCTTGCAGTGTTCCCCCGCTGGTACTCATTAAGCGAGCAAAAGAGCAGGACTACTCCAACACAACCCTTAATGAAGATGACATGCTAGTGATTTTCAGTTTTAAACTAAAATAGGCTGCACTCATCTGTGTTACAGGGTTCTCACACATTTTTCCATTACTTTTCTTACTAATTGCAGAAAAAATATATATATTTTAAATATATTAAATAATATATAAATTAATATTTTACAAGATATAGCGCTCACAAAGAACAATTTCTAGCAGACAATTTTTTTTAATAAAAATAAATAGTTTGATTAATTAATTGGGGGTCAGTAAGATTCATTTTAAAGAAATGCAAGGATGAATTCAATTGATCATGTGTGACAAAGATATTTATGTTACAAAAGATTTCTATTTCAAATAAATGCTGTTTTTTCACTTTCTATTCATCAGAGAATCCTGAAAAAATGTATCAGAGAGAACGCTTTTTGAAAGGTAGTGATATATGAAATTCTATATACCTTCATATGTGTATGTATCTGAGTGTGTGATAGCTTTTAGGGAGCGTGCCAGATTTACCCTGGCTATTGCTGCACTGTTCTGTTTAAATGGCTAATTTTCAGGTCTCATTTTAGGTGACAGCTGTACACTGCTGAGTGGTACACATGGCTGGTAGAGGAAATATTGTCATGCTTTTTCAAGCAACCACCTAAAATAAAATGAGTCTATAATTAGACAATGCCATTCTAGAGCCAGAGAGAATGCCTCTCCTGAAGACATGTGTTCATTCTCTACCATAGCTGAACAAATATAAAATAGAGCAATCATCTTTAAAAAATAAAATAAAATAAAAATGAAACAAAAAAGTACAAGCCTTACATAAGGCAAGACTAGAAACGTCTAGAAACGTCTAGAAACGTCAAGACAAGAAATGTCAGGATTATAAACAAATGTATGAAGATAAAAAACAACAACATATTTAGTTTGATATACTTGATCAATAGCATAACATTGTCAGTGTGACTAGACACTTTTTGAAGAACTCATTGGATATGACACAGACACACTGTGTTACTTTTAATTCCACATGGAGATGATAAATAAATCCATAAAAAATAAACATTTTGATAAGTCTGAATTGAATGATTTTGTAGAACATATGATTTCATACAAAAAAGCTATCACGTTCTACATACGCAGTAGTAAAAGTTCAAAGTGTGTGTGTGTGTGTGTGTGTGAGTGAGAGATTTTTGGGGGTGTGCGCATGAATGTGGTGATAATCAGTCCCAGGCTGCTGAAGTTTGGTGATATGGTGTCATTAGTCGGCCAGGCGAGTGCAGAGTCTTTGGCAGAGATTAGGACGGACTGAAACTCTAGCCTGGCCTCTGTGCCATACAGAGGAGGGGAGAGGGGTCAGATGGATTATTACTGGCTGTTTCAGATGTTTATTATTCCTATTCTATCTCTAACAGCTGAAAATTGAAGAATTAAGCAGCAGCCTGGGGGATCAGTGCAGAGGGGTTAAATCCAGCACTTTGGCTCCTCAGAAAAGACATTTCTCAGCTATTTATGCTCTGTGCTTCCACACAGTTGGGGTTTGAGTCAATGGAGGAAGATAGAAAGCAAGAAACTTGCTGAATGGGATTCTTTTTGTTTACTCCTGCCTTTCATTGCTGATCTTCTATCAGTTAAAAAAAAAAACTGAAAAGATATCTCTTTAATATCTCAATGTCTTCTCAGTATCTCATAGCGATGAGATTAAATAGAGAAAATAGAGGATCCTGATTCACAAATGTTACTCCTGAAGAAAAGAACCTTGAAATGTCATTAAAAAGGTTCAGAAGTGATCTCAATAAATGTCACAAACTGCTCAGATTTAACAAGATACAAATTCTGCAATCAAAATCCAAAGATTTAAGTATGAACTCAAACATAATCAGCAAATTATTGAAAGACCTAAGCATCTAAGATGCTCAATTAAACATTTTTTAAAGAGAGAAACATCTGCAACATAACTGAAAACATGAAATATCCTAAAATATGAAGGACTAACCAATAAGCAATATATGTCTAATAGAACAATGGCAATGTATCATCAAGTTTTTCTGCAATAGCAGGGGGGAATTAATTTCAGACTGAAACAAAAAAGCAACTGGGCTCCATTTTTACACCTTCCTTTCCCACAGACGCCCAGTCACGTCCATGCAAGGCTGCTAATCTGGCTGGGAACATGTGACAGCCCCCAGAGAAACATGAACTTTCTGTGTAGTGCAGCATGGCGTTTAGAGCAGCACATGGGTCACCTATGATGAATTTAGATTTTAATACCATTCCAAACACAATACATTTACATGCTCAGTCTAGTTTAGACTGGCGCAGCCTTGGAAAAAGAGTCACTGTAAACTACTGAGAGAAAATAATTTAATAAATAAATAAATAAATTTGATCCATGAAATACTAGTCACATTTGGTTATATTGTGTGTTTTTAGAGCTGTGTTGAAACCAGCTTACAGAAATATTGCAAACTATACCCGCAGACTTCAGTGGAAGTACGTGGTTTTAAATTGTCTTTGATTAGAGTGCCAATGCTCTTCTAAGGCTGAAAGAGGAGTCAGATGAGAGCGCTTTAGACCTCTAATTAAAGACAGAGGTGGGCTAATCCACTAGCTGCAGGGTCGAACTTTGGTTACTGTGGCTAACCACTCGCATGGTTGCCATTCATGTGTGACTAAACAGCGTGTGTGTCTATTAAATATAGCTATCATTTTGTATATTCACATAATATAATGTCAGTACATTTATAACTCACCTAACAATTTAAATGTCATACAGAAAAAAAGTTATTTGGTCGGTTATTACTAAAACTAAAACCATTAAAAAATAAACGTTCAAAATAAATTATAAATAAAAAAACTAAACTTATTTTATTTCTAAGCAACATTTTCATTTTGATTTAGTTTGACTTGATGTGCTAAAATAACTAAAATTAAAACTTTATATATAAATGTATATATATATCAATAAAACTAAATCAACCAACACTGGCCCTAATAGAAACTTTGTAAAATAAAATAAAGTAAAATTGATAACACACTTCAAATGGCCTCTTTGAAAAATATAAAATGATTACAGCTTCGGTCTCAAAAAGAAGGAAAAAATTAAAACAAACAAACATAGACACACTTGTGTGTGTGTCATTTGCATTTCTCAACATTCTCTACCTCATAACCTTGAACTTTTTATTTTTTTATGTCATAGACATTGCTATTTGCACTTCTGGAAATCTAATCTAATCTAATCTAAAACAGTCAGAATCGTCAAATCTCAACAGAACATGGCGCATAAACATTTGAGTGTTATTTTCCCCCTATAGGCAACATGTGAACAATAACTTTTGGGCTGCAACTCTCTGTGTGTCACTTGAGCTCCTTCTGTCCATTCAAACCTCCAATGGCCCATTGTGTCGGGATAACATTTCCACCAGCTCTTCCCTCAACAGTGCCTGATGTCAGGAACTCTAAATATAGCTGCAGCTCTGAGTTGGCACGGATGAGTCACGGACAGAGAGATGGACACATTCCAGCACGCATACACACCAGCCGATTCGCACTTGCATGATTCATGAAGTTCACAGTTGCCACTTATCCGATCAATGTCATTGTACTTGGCAAATCACAAAGTGACTGTTTACCATTCAAGGTCCATACTTTGTTTACATTGACTTTTAAAAGGCATAAACGCAGCGTTATCTAGTACTGTTGATTTTCTTTCTGCTTCTCTGTGATTGATAGTTTCAGAGCAGCGAGTCAGCCAACATATTGATTGTATCTTTCAGTATTTTTCAGTTTGCAAAAAAAATCAAAAATTACCGGTCAGGTGGTTTGTCTGATGCAGAGCGTTAAGCAGCAGTGATCAATGGTTAGAGAATGTGTGGCTGAAAACATTCACCTATATGAAAATTTTGACTGACATGAGCACAATATATCTAGCAGGACGAAGGTTTGATGCTCTAGCGGAGAGCCTGAAGCTGCAATAAATTGAACAGGCTGAAACACTGGGGGGGAACGCTGGAGCCAGAATGGCGTCTGGAGAGAGAGAGACGGAGACACTGATACAACCCACACACACTGCGTGGAAAACTTGGTGGTGAGCCATATTGCTGGTGCCTGTTAGCCCAAGGCTGTCAGTAAAGCTGACATCAGCATGAACTTTATAGTCTATCAATAAATGTGTATGTATTTGAATCCTATGCCATAGAGTGCATTTGAGTACACCATCTAGCCCAAGAACAAGCACAGAAACACTTAGGAAAGTCTCAGAATATTCCTGAACATCGACACAACTGTGTAGCAACAAAGGCAGGCTCTTGTCCAGCTATGTCTCAATCTCCAATGACAATGAATGCCACAAACAGGAGTCCTCATTTAGGATTTTCTTAGAAATTTAAACAAGAAGAAACAAGGGCAAAAGTAAAGGTAAAAACTAGTCTAAAAGAGTCTAGTACATTTAGAATGAGGATAAATGTGTAGTAGGTATTCAATATTTTAGGGAAGTTGGCATTATGACATAGGCTACTCTATACCTTAAACAGCATTTTGGTTTAAATTGAGTTATTATGCTTGCAGCTTTTATAGCTTCATACACATTTTCTATGTAGCTTCTCTCTCTGTCTTCTCTCTCCAACCGTATATAAGTGAGAACACTGAAAGCCAGAAATTTCCGTCAATGGCGGGTAAGCGTATGCTGTGTCCCAATTCAGAGGCTGCATCCTTCAAAGGCCGCATTCGAAGGCCGATTGCATTATCGCGACATGACGATGACTGTCCCAATTTGAAAGCTGCTTCAAATACATCCATCACTTCCCATGAAATGAAGGATACAACCGATATATCCTTCGCGGCCTTGCCTACCCCAGAATTCATTGCGCGCCAGTGATGACAGGATTTTTTGAGAAATTTGTACGGAAATTTCCGTCAATGGCAGAGAAAGAGTTCCAAGAAATGAAAGCTAAAATAATTATTAAATTACT
This sequence comes from Leuciscus leuciscus, assembly GCF_965113295.1. NCBI lineage: Eukaryota > Metazoa > Chordata > Actinopteri > Cypriniformes > Leuciscidae > Leuciscus > Leuciscus leuciscus. The sequence continues at coordinate 14,719,312 of NC_138742.1, read as the reverse complement.
TAAATTATTAAATGATGATTAACAATGCTTAAAAAAAGATTACAAGGTCTTTCTGGCAACATTTTACAAAAAGGTTCAATTTCAGCTGAATATATTTATTAGGTAACAATAACTTGTTGTCGTTGTTGTTGTTTACAGTATTTTCGAATCTAGGCCATTAAGAAACAGATATTACTGCTTATTAATTCATTACATTAACTAATTTATACAATTTGAAAATATTATAAATGCATTAGTATAAAGAAATTTTAGATAAAAAAATGCTGCAGTAGTATTGTTCATTGCTGTTACATGTTAGCTTTTGCATTTATAAATGTCAACAAATAAAACTTTATTGTAAAGTGTACCTTCATATTAATTTTAAACTAAAATCTAGATGAAATAAAGGCCATATACACGTTATGCATGAACTACAAATACAAATAGATTTCTGACTCTGGGTGCAGAAAAAGGCATACAGAACTCCTTAGAAGAAAAAAAAAAATAGTCTGATGACTGAAGCAAATTGATCTGTTCAATAAAGGTGTTTCTTCGTATCAGCAACCTTTTTTTCTTTTACTTTTTTCTCCTTTCAATTGCTGACCAGCAGAAAAGATAAATGCACCCAATTCAGCCTCTAGCTTTCTATCCGGAGCTCACATTAACTTTGTAATAGCTTCTTTCCTTCGGAGGCAAGATTCCAATTCAACATTTCATGTTATATGAATGAGATTCCATAAATGCCAATACTTATGCACATATATTTTCAGCCCACGTCTGTCTCATTGGGGCTCCTATTGAAGCTCAGATGGAAGCGGCTGCAACAGACATATTCAACAGATGTGCCAAGATCTGTGCAAGTAATGTATGTAAACATATCCATAGACATATACAGCTCCTTATTAACACATCCAAACATTAATGCCTCTGAATACTCTCCTCTGGTAAGATCATTCCATTATAGACACATTGAATGCAGGCCCTTCAAAGCAAATGTGCCTGAAAATATGGGGAAATGCACATAAAACATCAAAATAAAAAATGTTGTTGGCCATTTGATCCAAAAGACATGATAATTGGTCCAACAAATTTCCTTATTCTATAGAAACTGCATCTCAAACCTGCACAGAGTGCTGAAATGAATACAAGAGGTGGGCAGAAATGGCTTGAGGCATTCGGTCCTGGAAGGAGGGCCGAGTCTGAAGGACACTTTCTCTGTGTGCGAAGGTGCTAATTCAATCACGCCGTCAGTCTCCTAGTGTCCGCCTTCCTCAGTAATCTGCCTGTAATTGAGTTCCCGATCAGCTATCCATCAATAATTTATTTGTTCCACAAATACAGTGACAACACAGAAGCCTAGGCGGAGGTGGGATCCATTTGGCCAGAGCGCAGAATCTATTAGTGGTCCCAAAACTGTTCATCAGCTCCCCTAAGTGCCATCACTGGGTTACAGTCCAGTTCTTTTAAGCTTCTGTCATAAGCTTACACAACTGGGAAAAATGTCTTCGTCATTAACTACCAGTCTATTTAGAAAAATGTTTCATAGCCATGTTCCCTGGAAGTAAGCAAAAACACTGATCTTCAGTAAATGTCTCGAAGCACTAATATGTTTGATAACGTTAGTGATTGCCTATGGCTTTAAATATACAGAAGGATCCAGAAGTCTGAGACCACATTGAAAATCTGTCAAAAAACCTGACAATACAGAAATTGATATAACACAAAAATGAATATTTAAGACTAAAATTAAATACTACAAAATTCTGAAATTCATTTAAAATAAAATGAAAAAATAATAAAACAAATAAGAGTAAGAGCAAAATTTAAGAATAAATTAAAATACTACAAAGTTCTGAAAGTCACTTAAAATAAATTTGATAAATAATGAAAAAATAGATGCAATAAGAATGGGAGCAACATTTAAGAATACAGTCAAATACTACGAAAAAATTTAATAAAATAAAAGCAAAATACAAGCATTTTCACTGGTTGCCTCAATTTGTTTTTCACTCCACTATATTTCTATTGATTCTATACATTAAATCGAAGCATATATTGAGCAAAGGTCGTCTTCATGACACAATGCAAAGCTTTGGTGAGCAGACAAGATATCTACTGTGAGGCCTTGCGAGTTCAGTATTATAAGACAGGCTGATAAATAGTCAAATTATATACGATCAATACTGCGATCCCTAAAGCAAATGCATTACTCACAAAGGCATGTTATCTCATATAAAAAGACCAGTCTCTCAGCATACAACACTTAGATCTCCCATACTCTTAGGCTCCAACTAATAATATCTTGCACATGACAGTGCTGTTTCAAGGTTAAACTGTACAATTGTCTGAATGATTTTCAATTATGCACAGCAAACCCTCCTCCCCCAACTAGACACAAAATTGCATATCGTCGTCACTATACATTGCTTACCAAAGCATGCATACATCGATTGATAGCGGGACATGATTTGATCCTGTAGCATTCGACTTGTACCACTGTTCTACGTAAGGGCCTCTTATGATCTATAGCTGATTCCTTTGTCCCTTTATCCTTCAGCCAATTGAAATAATAGTTCATAAGCCTCCATTACAGTGGCTCATGTGCACGACACTGCAAACATTATAAGAGCCATTAACATTAATTAATCTGTGAAAGTGACTTTAGGTAAGGTATAGACTCGAGAATGAAATTAGGTAAAGGAGAGACTATAGAATAGTCAGGGGATGGGAGGAGGTTCTTACCGTAAGCATACATTCAGCTATACTGAATATGACAGTAAAGAAAAAATGTCCATTGATTTCTGTCAGTGGTGAGGTGCAAATTCATTAGCACTGAATTCTATACAACATGGTGGTTCCTGGAATTGGGATTGTCTCAAATAATATCACAGTAATTGCTTTTTAAATAGAAAGAATGCTTACAGAACTTGGGAGATACTGGGAAAATATGTGTTGGGCTCAAACGGACAGTTTGTCTTGAGTCATTTCCTGATTCTGTGAACCCTTCTCACCATATTTCATGGGCTCTTCCTTTCTGTCCTATCAATGCAAAAGGGTAAAAGAAGCAAGAAAAATTATGGAAAAAGGTATGAAAAAAATTATGAAATGTATTAGGCCATAAAAACATGTTTTGTATTGGATTTAACTGTAAACTTTGCCCAAAAATGAAAATTATGCCTTATGTACTCTGTTATTATTAATTCACTCATGTCATTCCAAATAATTACCAGAGGTTATTTTTTTCTGAGGAACGCACATCAAAAAATACACTACCATTCAAGCGTTTTGGGCCTGTAATACATTTTTCCAAGAAATTAATTATTTTATTACAAGGACGCATAAAATTGATATTTATAATGTTACAAAAGATTTTGATTTCAAATAAATGTTGTCCTTTTGAACTTTTTATTCAAAGAATCCTGAAAACAATCTATCACGGTCCCCACAAAATTATTAAGCAGCACAACTGTTTTCAACATTGAAAAATGTTGCTTGAGCACCAAATCAGCATATCAGTATGATTTCTGAAGGATCATGTGACACTGAAGAATGGAGCAACGATGCTGAAAATTCAGCTTTGCCATCATGAATAAATTACATTATAAAATATTTTCAAAGTTATTTTAAATTGTAATATTTCACAATATAACTATTGTTTTTTTGAAGAAATAAATGCAGCCTTGGTGAGCATAAGAGACTTTTTTTCAAAAACAAAAAATCTTACTGACCCCAAATATTTTAATGGTAGAGAATATTTGAGGAAATGTTGCGCAGCTTTTGCTATAGTGACTATAGCGTTCAAGCTACAAAAAGGGATGAAAACAAAAAAACACCACCATAAAATAAGTCTTACGACTTGAGGCTCTACAATAGCCTTGTATGAGGAATAGACTGCAATTAAGCCTTTTTAAAGGATAATCATCTTTTTAGTGTTTATTTGACAGCTCAAGGCACTATAAACTGTCACGAGCTGCATACAATTTCTCCTTTTGTTTTCCTTAGAAAGAAATAGCATTCGAGTTTGGAATGACATGGTCACTAAATGATGACAGCATTTAAATTTTTGGCCGAACTGTCCCTTTATTTTACATTAATGTCACAGAGATTTCACCACACAGAAAAAAGCAAGGGAGAGAGAGAGAAAATTAGATGTAGCTCAGCTCTACATCATCCCTCACACTCCAGACAGGCAGCGGTGCTGCAGCAGGATAATTTAATCTTTAAACTGCTCGTTCTTTAGCCGCTGTCAGGGTCGTGTCTGCCCTGACATTGTAAGGCTGCCGTAATTGCATTTGCGCTGGAACCCAGAGATGCAGCATCTTCAGGCTCTATATCAGTCAGAGGAATGTGTCTCTGGTCAGACTGGTCCAGGGGATCCAGAAACAACCTGATCAGACAAACAGATGGCTCTGTGGCCACCCCCACAGCACACTGAGCGAGCGCTAGACATTTGCTTTAGAGCAAATAGTCATTGTTCATGAGGACAAGAATGTAATTTGTCTATTTCAAAAACATCTATAGGCCTATCACATTTATATCTTTGTATTTTTTTTTTTTAAGAAGTCTCTTATACTCACCAAAGCTACATTTATTGGTTTTAAAAAAACAGTAAAAACAGTTATATTGTGAAACATTATTACAATTTAAAGTAACTATTTTCTATTTTAATATATTTTTTAAATGTTATTTATTCCTGTGATGTGTCAAAGCATCATTACTCCACTCTTCAGTGTCACATGATCCTTCAGAAATCATTCTAATATGCTGATTTGCTTCTCAAGAAACACTTAAATTATAAATTACATTTAACAATATTTTTGTGGAAACCGTGTTACATTGTTTTAGGATTCTTTGATTAATAGAAAGTTTAAAAGAAAATTCTCTTTAACTACTTTGTACTAAGATTTAAATTATTTGATACAACACACTTATTGTGTAGATATATGTTTTTACAATGTACTTATATTTAAAAAAAATACTGCATGTCATTTTATCTGTAATTCATTTCTGTAACATCTACAATTACACGATTGACCCTTCCCTTACACCTTAACCAACCCGTAAACCTATACCACCAAACCTGTCCCTAACCTTACCCGTATATCCTATTTGCAATACAGCACAATAAGTACATTGTACCTAAACTTTTTTTAATGAAGGTATAGTTAAACGACAGTATGGAATTTTTCGCCACTAGGGGTCGCTAACCTATTTACAATAACAAAGGCGTAGTTTGATGACGCAACATTTGCTAAGAATTATGGATCTTGTCGTCAACGTCAAGCCGACCGATCTAATCTATGGATCTAATAATGTTTATGGATGACTGAATACATCGATGCTTTTATCATGACTGTGATATGAAGCAGTTCGGGATTGCTAAGAGACAGCTATCAGCTCCACATGCTACGCGAGTCCCGCATAAGGAATATGGACATTTCATTCTACCGAACTAACGTTACACGCGAGTGCAGAATTAGCTACTACTCAGTCACAGGTCAGTTTATTAGACAAATTAAACTTGTGAGGTAACGCAGCGTTGTTTCACTTGGTCTAACATTACACTATCACACTAAACTGCATTTGAATGTGTTGAAATGTATGTGTTAGTTTGTCTGTATGAGACTAGCAGTAAGCTAGATCAACATTAGAATAACATACAGATCATATTCTAACATTTCGTCATGTTGAGCTATGTAACATTGATTAGTTTTATGTAAATGTGCTCACCTGTTTAATAAAGTACATGTAGAAGCGGTCGAAGTCTCGGACGTGGAGCTCCCGTTTATATACTGTCTACTCTATGGGAGCTCTAGGCATCTCGAAAACACCGCGCTGATATTGATTCTCGTTTTAGTTCTCCTTTTGTATCCAAAGTCTGCTTGCCATGGTCCATAATGTCTGAACGAAACAACAACAGCGTGCAAATAGACATTGCGAACTACCGTCAGTCGCTTTGGTTACTATCAGAGGGCTCTGGTTCATAGCTCTGGTTGCCATGGCAGTACGAGCGGAAACCAGGGACAGCGCGGATATGACGCCATTGACGGCGACAAAACGGAAATAAAGAAACGGGACGTTTCTCGAATTAAATTACAAATTTCTCCTGGTTTGAAAGTTGTTGGAAACAGTCGGGATAATGCAAGTACACAACTAAAAAATATATATAATAGATATAGTGATTTTTGCTATTTTTAAAGCAAAAAAAGTTACATATTGTGGCTTTAAAGACAGCTAATAAAAAACTTTCACCGCATTTTTTTTGTAACTGTACACATCTTTACTGTCCCTTTAGATCATTTTATTTTATCCTGGCTGAATAAAAGTTATTTTCACACACACAAAAAAGTCTTACTGACCCCAAAGTTTTCAATGGTAGAGTATGCATATATACAAGTATATAGTACGCACACTTACGTGTACTTACCTAAGAAAGTACTGGTAATATAAGGTAACTACATGGGTTAAGGTTAGGTTTAGGGGTAGGTTCAGAGTTAGTACTAGTTATTACCTAGTTATTGTAATTAGTATATAAGTGGGGAACAGGACTGTAAAATAAAGTGCTACCACATACACTAATGCTAATTTTGAAGGATGGCCTTTAGTGCAATGAATTTGACATAATATCTGGAGAATATTATACTCATAATGTACTAAAGCCATTGTCCCTGACCTACAATTTAAAGTGTCTTGAGGCTCTATTTTTGGATCTGGCAAAACAGGTTCTGACAAGCTTTGGGCCTGCAGTAAGGTAATTTTCACTGTCAAGGATTGTGTAATAGATTCACCTTCTTGAACACAGTGACATCTTTGGGAGATTTTCACTATGTAGTTCTGATCTACTTTTGCACTTGACAAACTAGACTGTGTCACTCATGTCAAGCAAAAGCCCTTTCTTTTATACCATGCTTGAAGGGCTTAGGAAAGCATGCAAACACATTATATGGTACTAAATGTGTCCAGTTAGACTGATGACAACTAAGCTATTCTTAAAGAGTCTGATTTAACATACAAATACTGAAAATAATCCTACTCCACTTTTATTTAATGTTTATTTGAGACAGATTTAAGCATTTAAAATTCATTTCGTACAAATAGTAAGCTATTCCTTGACTATAACTTGTACGACCATCAAACTATTAATAATAAATAGCCCAGGCAGCTCAGTTATTGGCCCTGACTGATCATAAATGCACCGAAAACCTTTCGCTTACACTCTTGCTGCTCTTGTACTTGTTCATTGTGCGCTATTGATCAAACCACAGTAAAACTTGTGACTAAAGCTTAGCCTGTGTCTCCTGAATAAATCACACTATTGACCATGCACTTATCAATAAGGGTAATGACAAACATCTGTCCCCATTTTTAATGAAATCGACAAGACTTTACTGGCACTCCAACGGCAGCGGCCATTCCCAGATTGACAATCTTTTAGAGCAAAGCAGTGAAAGTAAATGGAGCAAGCGCCTGAAACCGATGCTGTAAATCGCGAGGTACATTTACTTGGGCTTATTCTACCATGCAAGCCACAATTGAAAAAGATTATGTTTCGCTTTAATATCAACAATCTGATGATCTGTAAGAAAACAAATGAAATAAATATAAAATGGTAAAATGAGGAAGCTTGGCTGACAGTTTCCTGTCCAGACAGTAATCTCATGTTCCACTGCCTGTCTGTAACAATACCAGTCAGCTGATGATACGCTTCACCGGAGATGAGATCCAAGCATTGAGAGGAACTATAATACCAGCGAGATCAATAGATGGGCAGCTTTTCTGCATATTGTTCTAATGAAGAGCTTGTTGCAGTATGTCAGTACAGCATCTGCATGCATCTCTGCAAGACAAGAAACACGACATGCCTGTCTGCGATGATGGTCGATAATTCTTCATGTCTTGAGTCTGAGGACAAATGCTTCCCTTTAAAAGATCATCTCTCGCTATTTACCCCTAATATCAGCAGAAGAATATGCATATGGAAGGAGGAACAATCACCTTTCTATCAGGTGACAATGAGCAGAGACTGAGTCAATACCTCTTCCTATAATAAGCATTGATCACTAAGCACATATGATCTCCCTTCATCATTCACAATTGGCTGAAAAGGTTTTCTTCAGATAAAATAATATAATATAAACACAGCTAGAGGCAGTAGGAAAATGCCGATATTACACATTACTTTAATAACTCTCTCTCTAGAGCCTGCATATCAGAACAATGGACATATCAGATTGAATTGTGGGTCAGAGAAGCTGAAATACAAAAGTGCAACAACGCACAAATCATACAGACTTCATAAGAAAAAGGCAGTGTAAGATATACTCCCCATAGTTGGATTTATAGCCCTATATCTCACTCCAGTGATTTCATAACCTCAAACGATTCGGTGAGACATATTCACAAGCTAAAATCTTTCAAGTGAGGATTTCAAGATGCAAAACCTTTTTAATTTTCATAGATTTGTAAAGTTTTAATGTCCAAAGACCCGCCTTGTTCGATCTTTATTTAGAAGGATTTCAAATACAAAGCTAAATTAAAAATTCTGCTGTAAAGCTTTAAAGCTCACCCAAGCATCTCCATCGTTTCATTGTCACTCTCAACTGGGTTCTCAATTCATTTAGTGGATGAAGCCCCACAGACAATGAAAAACTCATAAACCACAGCTCCCCCTCGAATATATCCACACAGGAGAAACCTGAAGGCTTTAAAAGTACAATTTCATTATAGCTAGCTTTAGGACCTTGTGTGCCGCCACTGGAATCAATTTTTTTTATCTCAAACAGGAGCATCAATTCGTTTTTACCGCAAACCGGAGGCTCTTAAAAAAATACCAGTATGCACACGCGTAATTATAAACCAGTATAGTGACCAAAAACCACACAAGCACAACTCTCGGCACATTTGAGCCTGCACTGCCTCCAACCAAATAGTTCAGATAACTGCATGACTCTGGAATGTATATGGTCCAGATACGTGTGCAGTGAAGTTTGCTACACCTAACCCATTACGGAGAGCACTGCACAGCGTCTTATCAGAGCGCAAATACTGCATAGTCCAAACGTGGAAGCCCTCAAACCAATTCACTCTTTTCAACAAACACTCCAAGGTCAAAGAAAGGCCACAAAGACAGCTTACTGTCAATGACGCATGAGCCACACAAGAATGTCTGCATAATGGCCTGAATACAGATAATATATACGGTATATATATATATATATATATATATATATATATAAAAAGTTCTGCACTCTAAACATTTTCTATAAGAAAAGCTTATTGAATCATAGTAGAGGATAAAATAAGTCAACAGATGTTTTGGTGTACTATGGTGTACTGATTTATTTATTTTTTTTCATTTATTCATCTTTTATTTAACCAGGAAGATTGAGATATCAAAATCTCTTCTTCCAGGGAGACCTGATCAATACGGCAGCACATAGAGTTTCACAAAAATAAAAAATAAATAAACAAACAAGGACACACCGATACTCAAACAAAACAGTTGATAAAAATAGGATTAAGAAAACCACTTACAAGATTCTTTTAAAACAGATTCTAAAAAAACATTTAAAAGTATTTAAAGGTGGCAAAAACTCCAGTTTAAGTATATTTTGCAGGTCATTCCATACCCAAGGGGCATAAAAGGAAAAAGCATGTTTACCAAACTTGATACCTTTGAGACTTTTAGTCGAAGGTGTAACTGAGATCTAGTACCATAACTGTTTGTATAAAAAGTTAAGAGTTTTGAGATTTAAGAAGGCAATTTACCTAAAAGTGCCTTAGCAATAAATATGCAAATTCCTCCTATATTGTAAAGATGGCGATGCTAGAGAATCGAGATTCATAAAGCATACAGTGATGTGTGCGTGATTCTGCACCACACACAAAACATAACGCCACATGATAAACAGACTCCAGTTTCCTTAATACAGGGTTCCCACACCTTGGTTAACTTCAAATTCAAGAACCTTTCAAGGACTTTCCAGGTCCAATACCCTCAAATTCAAGGACTTAATGTGGGGACACATTTCGAGTGAGAGCAAGGTTACATTACCTTGTAAGATAAATTGTTACAATTTTCATGTCAAACATTTATTTTTGGCCATACGGCAGAGATCTGATATTCTATTTGTCGTATTTCTGTTTTGTATAAAACTGAAGAATATTCGATATATCCTATACTGTATTCTAAAATGATCTGATATTAACTTTTGCATGGATTTTATTGAAAAGAGCTTAGGCTCATGTAACCAGCCTATTTTTGCTATTTTTCACTGTGTGTGTGTGTGTGTGTGTGTGTGTGTGTGTGTGTGTGTGTGTGTGTGTGTGTGTGTGAAACGTTGAGGTACCATTTTTTGCGCGTGAACATCATGGCAACGTACAACACAAAGTACCTCACGTGGGAAACACTTAACGTAACGTGCAAATGCGCGTAACTAAGGCAAATCAAGCAAGCTAGTATGCATAGGCCACGAAGTGTTGGTGAAATTACACATTAGCAGACCGGAGAGAATAATAATTTATTCCAGAAAACTTCTTGCACAAAATAAATTCAAGCACTTTCAAGGACCTGTATCTATGCATGGTCATTTATCAAAAACTTTCCAGGGCCTTGAAATGTTTTTTTCAGATTCACAAACTTTCAAGGATTTCAAGGACCCGCGGGAACCCTGTTAATAAAGACTACGCATGCATATAAACAAGGTCACCATAATCAAATCATAGATAATAAAAAGTACTCTCCACCAATTTCTTTTAAGCGATAAAGGATCCCAAATTTTGGTTTAATCTTCTTCAAACCTATGGTACTTTTAAGTCTGATGTTGTTTGTTTATGTATCTTGAGGATCTTGTTTAAATGTTCCTTGTTGTTGTGCGTATGCTTGGTGATCGTATTTGTAACTATGCACTGTTAATATGCTGCCATTTTGGCCAGGTCTCTCTTGAAAAAGAGGTTTTAAATCTCAATGAGATCATGTGTTTAAATAAAGGTTAAATAAAAAATAAAATAAAAATTCAGCAAATTATCAATATGAACATTAAAAACTCGTTTTCCATCTAACCATATGCCTAAATATTTATAAGAGCTAACTCATTCAAAGTATGTGCCATCTAAATTTGAATGAGTATGAGTTTTGTTTGTTTTTTAAACCAATTTCAGTTGTAACAATGAATGTTGTATTAAATTAAACGCATTTTGTAAGTTCAATAGAGCTTGATTTAAAGAAGATGCTGCTGTATAAATAATTGTATCATCGGCATACAGATGTATATTAGCGGAATCCACTCTATAAAAATAGAAAAACAGAACAGAAGCTAACATGGAACCTTGGGGAACTCAAAAAGGAGATTTATTATTTTCTAAACTTACACACTGTGTGTGTTCAGAACAATAGCTTTTAAACCATTTTAGTGCCAAGTGTCTGTAGCAATAGATTATGGTCAGGTCAACTGAATCAAAGGCTTAGAGATCTTACTGCTTCTTAGAGAATTTATAAGCAACAATGAGTATTGTCAGGTGTTCAGAATTAAAATATGAATTAAATTTTTCTTAAAGGACATTTGTTTCGAGTGAAAACAGACATTCTGGCCTTGGCACCTAAATCAACTGGGAAAGTGCAATGATTGCACTGAATTGATGAGAAAAATATACGATAGACTGAAAGAAGTTAGTTTACATTTACGCATTTGGCAGACGCTTTTATCCAAATCGACTTACATTGCATTCAAGGTACACATTTTACATTTTGTCAGTTCTTGCTTTCCCTGGGAATCGAACCCATGACCTTGGCGTTGCTAGCGCCAACGCTCTACTGTTTGAGCTACAGGAAAGCCTGTAGTTGTACAAGTTGTAAATGTGGTGTACAATTCTTCAATGTAGGAATGCTAGATAGAACCAATGCATAATGACTGATGATAACAGAACAATGACTGTGTACTTCAACAGGATCAGGAGGGGGAAATCACAAAACTCTAGTAAACTCTATTTTCCCATTTACGGGGGAAAGCAGATGAACAGTCCTCCTCACTCCCCTGCAATCCTGTTACCACGGGGATTTGTTCTGGCAGCCCTGTAAAAGATTAGTCCTCCAGGAGAGTGAATGGACTTGATTAGCTAGACAGCATTTTAATGGGATTGTCAGAAAGGCAACAATAAATCAGCTTTTGTGATTAAATGGGAGCTCCAGTAAAAGTTGTATGTCCACAGATCAATAATTATCGAATGTTGCTCTCGCTCACACTATGGAGGTGGTGAAACTAACCCAAAATTTCGGTAGGCTAACGACAGACGGCAGAATGCGGATTCCACTCGCACGATAATAGATGCATATATGCATGATGGTGGCTGTGGGTGTCAAAGAAACAGAAAAAGGCAGAAAAGTGTACCATGAAGATTTAAAAAAATAAGCAGGGCAGTACTTGACTGATGACATGAAGGAAAGAAAGAGCACTTACTCAAAACTAAAAATAATAAAAAAATAAAAGCAAAGTAGATATGAGAAGAACAAGCATTGGTAACGTAAAAGAAACTAAAATTAAGAACTATATTGGTAAGGTGAGCTCATTGAAGGAATAGTTTACCTGAAAAGGAAATTTGTCATTATTTAAAATGACATTTAAAACAAGGACTAAAGTTTCTTGTGTCCATGGAAAACAAATAAATTAAAGTAAATGGGGGCCAATAGCTTTGAAACTCTAAAAATGACAAAAAGTACCATAAAAGAATACAAAGTCCATACAACTCTAGATTTTAACTAACCTCTTCAAATTCATTAAGTCACGTCCCACTGCATACCTGAAAAGAGCAAAATCCTTGCTTGACCACTGTTTTCTCTCTCAAGGACATTTTGTTCCTCGTGTGAAGAGCAGCTCAGATGGGCCTATTGTGAGGTTAACCCTGAAAAACGAACGTGTTTATTTGCAGATTGCAAGGGCAAATGCACTCACAATAGCATTGCATTTCTGATCAGAAAGCTCTGTCCAGATAAACGGTAAAAGAAGATATGCAGCAAACAGCTAAAATGACTGCTTCTGTATCTTGTGCATTATTATTGCTGCACAGAAAGAAAACAGAAAAGATATTTTGAAGAATGCTTCAACTGTTTTTGTCAATACAATGAAAGTCATTTGGGTCCAAAAGGACCCCATATTGACTACTTTCATTGTATTTACAAAAAACAAAACAAAAAAGCACACACATACAAATATCAAAATATCTTTTTCCGTGTTCCACAAAATCAAGAAAGTCAAACAGGTTTGGGAAGACATGAGGGTGTGACAGAATAAAACATTTTGAGTGAACTATCCGCTAACTTCTCAAATTATCTGTTATCTCTTTGCTACCTTGGAGAAAGAACTGTGAAATAAAAAAATCTCTAATTTCTGATTTTCTTTTCTTATGGGACAGTTTCCAGCCAGTGTCTAAACTGCCATGTGGAGGTCATCGTATGGAGAGTGTCTCTCTGTCTCTGGTCTGTTGTTTGTAATTAGGTGTTTAAAGGACAGACTGAACTCCAGACTGCATCAGTCTACTTCTGCATTCCTTCAGCTTTGATAGCACACTTTTCTCCGCGTCTGCCCCTCATCATCCTATCACGTGCCCCTCCCTCCGTCTGTCCTCCCTTCGGCACGCAGGAATCCTTCGGCTCTGGACAGTGTTTCATTTCCCTCAAGCCTCGTCCTTGATAGCTTAATGGCCCCACATTGAAGAAAACATGCAGGGAGAGAATGACAGGGGAGTGAGTCAACATAGAAGTAATTTTCCATATTATTGTTCCTATTTAAAAGGGATCTGGTCTGTTTGGAGCACTGTCAGATGAAATTGCAAATACAACAGAGGATTTTGGAGCCTTGTAAGAAGAAAGGGCTGTGACAATTGTCATAGTGAAAGCCTATGAGTTGATTCTACTGACACAAGGCCATATGAGAATGGCGTTTTTCAAGAGGGAAAGAAAAAAACAACAATTCAATTTCAATTTGTATTTATTACTGAGCTTCATTGCCAACCATTCATTTCAAACACGCACAAACAGGGCTAACGTTGAACACATGAAAACAATCAACATAGCCTTAGCCAGGCAAACATCACAATGGAAAATCTAGTCACTTTTGTTCCCTTCATGCCTGCTGTTTGTCCAAACACAAGGCCTTTATTCTGATAGATTCGTTATTATACTGTTTTTTGTTTTGTTTTGCAAACCTTGTATTTTTAAGAGGAAACGTTTTAAGAGGAAAAAAATGTGCGAGCGAAAAACAAATAGAAGTTTCGTGTCAGTATAAAGCTGTTAAGAACTTAAACTGCCAGCATAAAGTCCAGTCACAAACATCTACAAGGTCAAAGGTGTCTGACAGCCACACATTATGTCAAACAAAGAATGAATATACTGATTTGATAAGCAAATACCATACAATACTCCTTAAAGAAAAAAATTGTGATCCTAAGCCCTATTCAGATAGTAATTGTTTATCATGTGGATGAAAGGTAATTTCAACATTTACATTGGCTTGTTTGTGAAATGCTGGAAATCGTTTACAAGAATAATATTACGTCACCACCCATCTATAGCGAATATATAACAGGAATGCAACAACAATTAAAAAAAAAATGTATATACATAACATTGCACAACTCATTTTAATAGGTCGACCAAGTCGGGTCAAATGATAATAAAGGCTGCCGTTAACTTCTAATTTCCACATTTGACATCCATCATTAGGAGAGAAACAAGTAAATTACAATAAACACATTATTTTGGAACAATAAAATAATTTTCACAGGACACTAGAATGAGAGAGCTCCCTGACTTTTTGAGTTTCTCAAGTTGACTCTTCATCTGATTACCAGTGGTCAGAAAGGACTGATGCATTTATGAGATTTCCTAACATAACTCTGAATACAGAGCATGGATAGACTGACCCTGAATGGCATCCACACCGTTGGGCCTGTGAAAGGGGGAGGGACAAGGGGGTCATCACAGGTGTTGTGGGCACTTTTTATTATGAAGCTGTGGCTGTGCAGATGTTATAAAGCGTAATTGCTTTTGGGCGAGCACAGCTGTGGCAGCTTCAACTGTTAACCACATCTCAATGCCTCTAATATCAAGGCTATCCATTTACTGCAATTCCTCCTATCGAGCCAGCAATATAAATCTGTAGCGCTCTCCTCACATTTAGCATTTGTTTACAGAGAGTGGACTTTATTATAAGTTTACTGTGTCAAGCAGTACTGTGATATCATGTCGAAAATCTGAAATATGGACTTGCTAAACCCGCAGGCTGTGTTTTAATACTGAGGAAAGTCACCTGCTGATCTACTGTTTCATTGGCTCCCATTCCAGTGCTCCAGTTCCTATTTAAACCCATAAGCTATACTGGATACGGACACCCAAGCCCGGACCGACTGCTCGTGTTGTCTTACTTTCTCTGGTTTCGGTTTCAGTTTCAGCAATAGTCCACTTCATTCAAATCCCTCCTCTGTCTAAACTGGAGCGACACAATGCACTGTGTCTGGAATGAGGTCATGTGCTTGTCTAAATGTAGAGGTACACTGATATTCACTGTTATGTAAGTGGGGTTCTGTAGTCAATGTGGATGTTTCTTATCTGACATCCATCAGCTGTAACACGCATGTCGATCATGAATTCAAAATGTAAAACTGATCTGGGGATTAAGTATACTTGGGACTAGTTAATCCAAATAAGCTGTGCAAAGATAATGATACTGATATGCATCGTTGTGTAAAACTAAACCACATGCCCATTCAAAACTCACTGCCATGATGCTAGGTGGTCTGATATTGCAAAAATGTTCGGGGTGAAATCAATTTTAAAATACATCTGAAAATATCTATTGTTGCCTCTAAATATCTAACCCTAAGTATATAAACAATAGCAATTGCACCACCAATAACAGTTACAAACAAACACGTTTAATTTCCTGTTTTTGATAATCTGTGCAACATTTTTGCACTTCTTCAGAGTTATAAGAACGTATGGTAAAAACATTTCAGCTAATGTCTGTTCTTTTGCTTCACCTTCACGGCTAATGGAGGCCACAGCCGTGTCAGGACATGCAGCAGACGGGCTGTCTGATAGTGAACACGGGCCCAGAGGGAAGTATGAACCAGTCATAGAATGTGAAATCTTTCTGTCACTCTCTCTCTCTTTCTGTATCTAATTTTCTTTGTTTTTCTCTCTGCCCCTTTTTCTTCCTCTCTGACAATCCCTCTCTCCAACAAAGCCAACATTTGTCCACTCACTCCTTCCCTCCATCCCAGAGAGAGATAAGACAGAGTGAAGTCTTGCTGACAGGCCCTGTTAAATATTTATCCTGGTGTGAAGAGAAAAGTGAGAAGAATGTTTTCTACATGTGCTTCTGTGGGTCTGCCTGTGCTCACTCAGGTTCTCTTTCTTATGTTTCTTTATCTTTTAGTTTTTACACAATTCTATACTCATGCTTGTGTCACTTAAAAGAGAAAGATCCATGAGTAAAACGAGTACAAGTAAAATACTTAATCAGGCCTACTGTTAAGATCAGAAACTCTGACACTTTGTCAAGTGGCATTGAAATTGGTGACTTGTAACATGTAATGAAGTAATAGCTGTAAGGTATCTCTACTTTTACTTAAGTATGGTTTTCAGGTACTCTTTAAGCATCTGCACAGAACACCCTAGCAACGCCCAAACCATCTATCTGCATGTCTTACTGACTTATCAAATCTAATTTTAAACTTTCATGCAATTCAATGCTGAATTTCAGTTTTGCATGTTAAGAAAAGGTACACTGATGTGTCGAACGCCAATATTTATTGGCCGACTTTTGAGCAATTTAAAACCATTGGCCTATCAACTATAGCATGAATAACAGATAAAATAATTAAATACGTGCTAAAACAATCAGGCCAACCCGATCAGGCCAGTGCTGCATCTTCACAAAATCCTTAGCACGCATTAAGCCTTGCCAATGAAAATTTTCAAGTGCAAGATGCGAAAGACAACAAATTTCTACTCATGGTGTGAGAAGATTTGTGTGTGCACACATTCAAAGCATGTGCCCGGAAAGCTGCGTTCTAGATAATACTGAAATACTGGAATACGCAAATACTGAATTGAGTTCTCTTTCACTTCTCATTCATAGAAGGGATTGTAGACAGTTCGCACTCTGAAAAACTAGACAAAGTCTTGTTCAGAGTGCGAACCGTCTACAATCTCTTCTACATCTTATTGGTTTTCACACACCTGGACATACAACTAGCTTTCATCTGAGCGCAACAATACTTCCTTGTCTTCTGTACAGTTAAACAGCTGAGAAATAAAACACTTGTGTATCAGTATATTGGATCCATGCAGCTCTTAAAGTGACATCAGCCTAATATTTCTGCTGTGCTGCTGTCTGTTTTAAAAAGAAGAATTTTTTTTATAAATCGCTCACTACTCTGGACTAAACTACTTTTGTAACTTTAATAAGTATTATTTTTCAAACTGAATACTACTAGATGTACCTGAAAAGCACTGTTTATTTCATATTCATCTTTGTTCTGTTGTATTTATGCATTTATGTTGGCCTGTTGAATGTTAAATGGATCCAATTAATGTTCAATAGAAATTATTTGATCATGCAGCAATAAGCTTGTATACCTTAATGCATGCATTTTTGAACTTCGCTCATTTAAAACCATCAAAAAGCTAATCTATTTTAATAACAAAAGTACAAATAATAGAGGAAGTGACAAATACCAGTATTGGAATTGGCCAAAAAAATCCTATCGTTGCATCCCTAATGTTAAGGCTGCAAAACCCAACCCCAACCCCAACCCTAATCACATGAATCACAAAGCTCTTGCATGTCTGACTTCTAAAAAACACCACCAACCACACCCTCCTTCACACCAGAAGTAAAAGTGTTCGTCAGAATCACTCCATTTCTCTTCTTTGCTTGCTTTGTTTTTCGCCTTTTAAAACATGAAAAACATGCGCTCTGATTTAAACAAACACACACAGATGGGCCACTGTTGTTACAGTGTGAGTGTTAGCCCTGGGCCACATGAACCAGCAACGCTGTACACAGATGCCACCTTTCCTGTGATCCACATCCCATTAAAGGAAGTCAGGCTGGTGCCCCAATCAACAGATCACCTTTTCAAAAGTGTCTTTGTTCCCTGAGCCACAACAGCTGGGAACAATTAACTGCCAGTACACAGCCGTAAGGGTTGCCAGTCAGTGTATTATAGTGCCTATCCAAGCATGGGAGCCTCAACGTCCATGCTGAAGTTGTAAATCAATCTACCTCAGTTAACTCCAAACTTCTGAAATCTTAAAGAAGTATTAATTCATTAGCTGACACACCTGTGTGGCTCACCTCACAATTTGTTTGGCTTTAGATAACATTTCAGACAAATTGGACGTAAGGAACAAAAGTTTTCTGGGACTTTTCCAAAGTCCTTGAATGCGAAACCCAAAAGCCTTTCTTGAAGTTTTCCCCTTGAAAAGCCTTATGGCTGACAGCAATAAAAACATCGCAGTCTGACTTAAATCAATGGTGGACAGTCTTGAACCCCTTAAGTCCTTAAGAAAGGGAGGCCGGCTGAGAAATCAATTTGTAATTTACATGAGCGGCAGTGTGTTGAAAACAGGCTAAAAGCTACAGCTGAGAAGGGCCGGTGGTAATTAGAGGCCTCTCACTACAAACGCTGCTGGATTGGCCAATCAATGGTGCTCGGGACAGTTCTGGCTATCTGCAAGACTGTCGCTCATATGCATGTGGTGGTCAATAAGCTGAAAGTTATCAACCAAGGAGAACCGACTACAGTTGAGTGTGTGAAAGCTTGTCTATAATGAGACTTCCCATGGAGAGAAATAGGGTGGAAGACAGAAAGTGACAGTGAGTCAGTGAGTGAGTGAGTGAGTGAGTGAGAGAGAGAGAGAGAGAGAGAGAGAGAGAGAGAGAGAGAGAGAGAGAGAGAGAGAGAGAGAGAGAGAGAGAGAGAGAGAGAGAGAGAATACTCTGGATGTGAAAGGATAAAGGATTTTTTTTTTTTAATGGTAGAAGAATCGGAAAGCAGAATCAAAATACTGTTATTTGAAAATTCACAATTCTAAATGTAATTTAGACCTTTAGAAAATCTAATTTTGGAAGTTTGGAAATAAAGTTAAAAAAATTTATGAATCATTTGAAAAGCAGAATCAATTTTCTAAATGTCATTTAAATATTTATTCTAATAATATGTATTTAATTATAATTGCATTAAAAATTGAAAACTACATTTCGAAAGTGCTAAGTAATTCTATGATGCTGCCATGATTTCCTCTCTTTCTCAAAAAGTTCAGAGACACAAATGTATATCCCTGCATGTATGGAGTAGTGGAGCTTAAGGGAGCTTCTCAGATTTTGCTTTCTTTTTCAGGAATAAAAAAGAAAGGCTGGCAGAAAAGGAGCAGATTTAAATGGTTAAATGCTGGAAAAAAAAAGCAACGAGGGGACAAAAGGACCATTGTGATATGCAGAAGTCTCCCCGGAAAGGAGAGAGAGGAAAGAAAGGCACCACTCGCCGGTTCCCTCTCTCCATTGTGAGTGGACGGAGTGCAGCCACGCATGACAGATGTCCTGCCCATTGTCCCCCATCAGCCTCCTCTCTGCCTCCTGGCCCTACTGGAATTCCAAGGTTCTGCGTGCGTGAGAGTGTGCGCCTATGCATGAGTGTGTGAGTCAAAGCGTGTTGCCTTGAGTCCGCGTGGAGCCGTGTGTGAGTGTAAGGGGGGTGTTGAATAGGGGCTCCAAAGTCAGAAGTGCCAAAGTTAGCTAAACTACTCAATACAGCTCCCACGGTCCTGTCACTCAAATGCACAAGCACACACGAGAACGTGCAGCGGCGCACTTTCACAGACTTAATGCGCACACAAATCAAAAGGCTTCATCGCAGACTCTGATGAAGACATCTATGTACTGATAAAAGCTATTACACACTTCACAACAACAACAATCACCTGAATAAGCAGTAATAACAGATATTCTTGCATCTTAAAGACCACGCTACAACACTTTTTCTCCATTTTCACTGGCTATATTTAACTAAATAAATTAAATGTGCCCTAAAGATACCATACACTAGTGGCATCAACACATAGCAAACAAAACAAAACAAAAACTTTTAAAAAAATTATACACTACAGTTCAAAGGTTTGGGGTCAGATCTTTTTTTGTTGTTGTTGTTTCAATAAATTAATACTTTAATTCAGCAAGGATGCATTAAACTGATCAAATGGGACAGAAAAGACTTTTACAATGTCACAAAACATTTCTATTTTACATTAATTCTGTTCTTTTGAACTTTCTAGTCATCAAAGGATCCTGTACACAAATCCTGCATCTCATTTTCCACAAAAATGTTAAGCAGCACAATAATAAAAAATATTTCTTGCGCAGCAAATCAGCATATTACACTGATTTCTGAAGGATCATGTGACACTGAAGATTGGAGTTATGATGCTGAAAAATTCAGCTTTGACATCACAGGAAAAATTACATTTTAAAATATATTTAAATAGAAAACTTATTTTAAATGTTAAAATCGTTCACATTTCGCATCATTAGAAAAAAAAATTTTTTTTTTTAAAATCTTACCAACCCCACATTTTTTAATGGTTGAGTGAAAAGTGAAAATAGCTGATCAAAAACATTAATGTAATTTAAAGCTAAGTGTGTAATTTCTTTCACCCATCACGGTTTAATATGCAGTGACAACTATTTGTGGGATGATTTC
Organism: Leuciscus leuciscus; assembly: GCF_965113295.1. Classification (NCBI taxonomy): domain Eukaryota; kingdom Metazoa; phylum Chordata; class Actinopteri; order Cypriniformes; family Leuciscidae; genus Leuciscus; species Leuciscus leuciscus. The sequence continues at coordinate 14,698,576 of NC_138742.1, read as the reverse complement.
CCTGAAAACTGTAAACAATGTAGACCTGTGGTGTTAATTACTACTGTGCTAATAAGGATTACACATTCAGCAGTGACTGTTAAGTTTAACTGCCCACTACAGCATCCAAGATCATGTGTTCTGATCACGTGCTGCGGACCTCGAAAGAGACAAAGACTAATGGACGGAACAAAGACAGGTCACACACACATCCTTTAAGACATGTCACAGACATTCTCAGAAGATCACTACCTCATGACTTATGAAGGAGGCACATTAATACTATAGTAATTAAAAAACAGGATATTATTTAAAAAATGCTGTTCAGTAGTACAGATTTTGTCATCTCTTGTAGTCTTTCTCACTTGACTTGCAGGGAGGAAAGTGTACAATTCATGATGAATTATTGGAAAACTTCACCTCTATTGATTTCAGATCAATAGATCAATGAGTGGGGACCATTGCCAGCCCACATGCATCTCTAATATTTGTTAAGGACCCTGGCTGTTTGTTGTCTCTGGTAATGTACTAGTAAACATTCTGTAGGGTGTTTTTAGGGAGATGAACTAAATATAATACATCACAATATGGTACAAGATATTGTTTTTTAAACATTTTCTATTTTAATATGTTTTAAATGTATTTGGTTTCCTGTGATGGTAAAGCTGAATCAGCATCATTACTCTAGTATTCAGTGTCTCATAATCCTTCAGAAATCATTATAATATGCTGCTTTAGTGCTCAAAAAACATTTCTTCTTACTATCAATGTTAAAAACAGTTGTGCTGCTCAGTAAGTTCCAAAGAACAACAATACAATACAATACAATACACATATATCTATCTATCTATCTATCTATCTATCTATCTATCTATATATATATATATATATATATACACAGGTGAAACTCGAAAAATTAGGATATCGTGCTAGCCTGGTTAAAACCAGACCATTCTCAGTAGTAACTGAGTTATGGTCTGGCAAAGCTTCATTAATAACTCATTTCCAAAGGGGCGTCACCAACGGACGTCGCTTAAATGCCTCTGGGCGCAATTGGATAGACCTAAAACCAATCAGAGCGATCGTCATCGTGTAAAGCCATATGCTGCGTCCCAATTCGCCTAAGTTACACTACGCCATAAAAGTATGTACTCTTTTTGTGAAGAAAAGGTATTTACTTTTGAATGTGTAGCAAAAAAGTAGGCAAGCTTTGGGACATACTACTTCGTCATCTTTATCGGACGGATCTGTCGCGTGCGTCCTGTCACGTAAACTGCCCTGTCAATCATCTTGTCACAGTTAAAATCCTCTATTAAATCTAATTTCATTTCCTACCGTTTCGGAGAGAACTGTAGTAGCACGTTCATCTGCCAGTGGGTCTTTCATGGAGACTGTCCTCATGTGTTTGCAATTTTAATATGCATTTAAAAGTTGCTGCACTTCACCAACGGACGTCGCTCAAATGCCTCTGGGCGCAATTGGATAGACCTAAAAACAATCAGAGCGATCGTCATCGTGTAAAGCCCGCCCCAACGTTTCTGATTGGTGCCGCGATTTCGAGGGATTAGAAATGGGCTTGAATGAGCTCTTTGCCAGACTACTTGCAGAGCAAATCTAAATTTGCCGGAAGTTGTCTGGGTTTTCCCAGGCTAATATCGTGTAAAAGTTAATTTCAGTAATTCAACTTAAAAGGTGAAACTAATATATTATATCGAAAATTACATGCAAAGTGAGATATTTCAAGCCTTTATTTGTAATAATCTTACTGTTTATGAAAACCCCAAATCTCTGAAATTTGAAAATGTTCATAAGCTGTAAGCCATAATCATCAAAATAAAATTATAACAAATAAAGGCTTGAAATATCTCACGTTGCATGTAATTCTCTATATAATATATTAGTTTCACCTTTTACGTTGAATTACTGAAATAAATGAACTTTTGCACAATATTAAATTTTTTCGAGTTTCACCTGTGTGTATATATATATACAATTTATTATTTATTTATTTTATCTCACTGACGTCACAAATAACCCTCAAATCCAAACTGACACATACAAATTTTGTACAGTAAACCCCTTCGCAGGCTGCTGACCCCGTGAGCCCTGGCATGCGCTTGTGTCCGTGCATGTGTGTTTAAATGAATGCATGTAAACGTTTAGCCCTGTGCGCAGCGCACCATGCCTCCCAGCACGGGCTTAGGTGACCCCAGTCAAAATCAATCAGCCAAGCACAATGGGACGAGGAGCACAGGGAAAAAGCTTGGGTCAGTGACGCGTTTAATTCTCCAGCCATATTGTCATTGTTCCAGCAGATCGGCCTTTTCTTCACGGGTACGTAAGCCGGGTACTTTTACCCCTTTGCCGTGCTGCAATTATGAGTGCTCTTCAATGCATGAGACACTGAGATGAGTGGATTAACTATGTGGGGGAAATAAATCTAATCTGCCATCCACGGCCTTGAAAATCTAATCACTATTAGGATATGTATTGCAGGCAGCCACTTTGATGGAGGTGGTAATTGGTATCAATTTTATTCAGCATGACAACAAAGAAATATATTTCCAGGAAGATGGGTTATAATTAAACTTTTTGTTCAACTTTATAAACTAAGTGACTTCTGAATTGAAAACCTATAGGTTTTTAAGAGCATTTGAGTAGAGAATGTATGTACTCTCTCATATAGAATATACAACATGTACCTCAGAGCTACAATGCTAACATGCTAGGAGGAGGGTTAAAGTAGAAGTGTGAAAGCCTGTCATTCTGGTCCCTAGATAAGCTTTATCAGCGGTCCACAAAGTTCTACAGCAATCGCCACACCTTTTCTCTTACTCATGTGGCATTGACCAAAACTAGTTTTTCCTGAAATGTCCACCACAAACTGTAGAGGTAATATAGTATGTTTTGAATAGTTGCTGAATGAGCTGTATAGCAGTTTATTGTAATTGAAGCTATAGAATATTGTTGCCTTTGCCACCTGTCAAAAGATAATTTACTACACAGAAGAAACTCTAAACATAAATGCTAATAAATACTAAAATCCAGGTTCTACACTGCAGCACACATAAAGTATGTTTACATGGACAATTATAATCAAGCCACTGTCCAAATATATATGACAAAACGCATAAAATTCTGTCCGATAAATGCGTATATGCAGTAGCCTATGCTGGTTTAAGCCAAATGTAACCAGCAGTTCTCAATCTTTTTGATTTCTGGACTCCTGTTGTCAAAGACAATATTTGAAGTATTGAAGCACCCAAAATATTCAAACTTTTTTATTTTCATAGTGGAAAAATATGTATATTTATATTTATTTATTTTAACAATTAAACTCCAGAAAATTCGTATTCTTATTTTTATGATCAATATATTTAAATTACTTCAAGTTGATTGTTTCTGTTTTTTTTTTTTTTACTCTATAGCAATTTATCAGCCATTTCTACCCGATAAAATAAATTAGAGCTTGAGATAACTAGAAAAAACATACATTTTAAACATTTATTTTAAACATTTATTTATTTATGATATATTTTTTTTAAATGTCCTCATAAATTCAGAAAAATTACAGATGTTAAGGGGCAAATTAAAAAATAAGAAATATGATGGCGGCGTCCGGCGTGCATCTTAATTTTGAGCTATTTTAGCTTATTTTAGTGGTTGGTTTGTCTATTTTAATTATGTCAACATACAGTGGTAGAGGTAAGAAGTAGCAGGGAAAGAGAAGGTGAGGGAGCATGTAGGAAGCCATTAAAACTGACAGGTAAGGTGGCAGTGATGAGCTTCAGTGTCCTTGATCACACAGACCTTCACCTACGAGCATCACTGAACTAGACATCAGGTTCGCTGTCACAGCGATTCTGATATAATACAAGTGGAAATGGCTGAGAGACTCAGTCTTCACTTATAGCATCACGTTTCCAACACAACTTAAACTGCCCGATGTAAAACAGCAACAAAAGAGATTTACTTTTCTCTTACTCACTTAAGCATGAGACTGTGACTCTTAAAGTTTCATTGTTTCACATTTGATTGTAGTCCCCTCCAACACTCCACTGGGTCAAGTGATGGGTCATGGGTTAACAGGATTTCAGTTCAGAAGGGTGTGCAGTGTCTCCTCTCGCAGGCTGAATCTGTACACAGGAAGTCACAAATGGAGAAGGAGCCTTCATTTCACATGCATTTCAAAAGATGGTCTCTAATACTGGCATGAATGAGATACACAAAAGCAGAGTGTTACAAGTACCTTATTTTTAGCAGGCGCAGCCATTTGTAACTTGAATGTGCGAGGCTTCTGGTGTCATTCGTTTCTAGTTATTTTTAGCTGTACAAAACAACTCATTATGCTGCTTGACATTGGAATTTTTTTAATGTATTGGCGTAATTATAAACACCGGTTTGTGGCGGAAATAGTTTTACTGTTTACTGCACTTAGTTATTTACCTACAGTGGCTTACGTATTGGAAGTATCACACATTCACAGAAAATAGCTTACTTCAGCGTTGCAAAATAAGGTGGATAGAACCCGTAGAAATCATAAGTTCAGTCAGGACCACTTTGAGAATGAAATTTATTGACAATCTTTGGATTTGCCGAGAGGCTTAGGCTCTAAGGTGCTCGAGCTGCCATACGAGACAGCTTGAGATACATCCTTGAGACTCAAATCCCCCAAGCCTTTTAATAACCAATAACCAAATGCCCACTGGATGCGCACTTCAGAATCTCGCAGTTAATAGTACTTTCCATCTACTGTTTTATGAATACTTTGAATTCAGGCATACTACTTGGCTCACATACTGTATAGTTAGGAAACAGGCATATTCGAATGCAGGGAATGTCTTTCTTTTCCGAATCACTTCATTTCTGTCCCTAAGATGTGACCTTGAGATGCACTAGCTCTTCATTGAGGGGGCGGAGCTTTGTGAGTCTGTTCATTTGCCAGATCATTTGAACCTGAGACAATAGTTCAGCTGCTCAGTGCATGTGGAATATGTGTCCCAAGCAACGTGGCCCCCACCCCGGCTAAATGAGTCAAGGCCTTTTTCTTTGCAAGCCAAAGCTTTGTCCGCATTTTATGATCTTGTTACAAGTCATTTTCATCTATCTGACCCCTTCGGTGGACCCCTGGACCACCATGCCTCCCCGTTTTTCAATAAATCTTTCTGCCTGATCCGAGCCAGAGATCATCGCCGTTTCATTTACACAATCCAACCCAAAGGTTTTTTAACCGCTGAACCGGGGGAGAGAGCGAGAAGGGTGAAAGGTGGGAACGGAACAGGAGGAGATGACAGAAAAGGAAAGGGTGTGAGTTTAGGGAGGAAAGGAGGAGGAGATCTTAAAAGCGAGCCTCGAGGTGCTGTTATGATAGGAGCCGTTCTCGCTAGGCCAGCGTGCGCGATGCTGTGCGTTCGCTGGACCGCAGGCTTCGGCAAGAAAGGGCCCCATTCAGCAGGCTTCACCCAGATGCTCGCCTCAGCTCCACACTCCTCCAGGCTATGGCAGAGAGCAGGGGAGCGAAGAGGGGCCACCACAGGAAAAAGAGATCGGAATCTGATATCCCATCATTAACAGACCAAATAAATGGAGAAAAAAAGGCCCAGCTAAACTATTGACCTCAGTTACAGTGTTTATTGGCAGGAACATTAGCAACAAAGGTGTAATTAGCTCACAGCTCCGGCCATGAAACAGCATCTGGAGAGAAGCCAATGAAACTACTCCAGGCTCTAAAACATGTTTACTTGAAAAGAAGCCATATCTTTTTTCAGGGCTGCCTGAACACACAAAAGATTCAACAATAATGTTTTCTTTTGGACCAAAAATGGAAAACTGAAAAAGTTTAATATTATTGACTTTTATTAAAGTTAATATTAAACATAATTGGGTCAATGACGCTCTATTTGTCTGAATCAACAAATTCATTTTTAAATGCATTAAACTTGCAATTCATATATAAATAACAAGCTCATCATAGAAGAGGTTCATTTTTACTTTCTGGACTAAAATTCATTTTGAGCTTTTGGGGGTCATAGAGTAAAAATTGTCAGGGTGATACAATGTCCTGATGTCATCATAATGAAGAAGAAAAAAATGACATTCTTAAAGGTACTAACTTGCCCTCTACCGGTTAAATAACAAAACTCCATGCTTAACATTGTTTTGGTTGTGATTCGGCTCTTGCGTGACTGTGCGGATGAATATAGTTCGCGGCACCAGTGTTAGATGGAAAGGAAGGATCTCAAGCTGACTAGCTGAAGATGTTACTTTAGCTATATATCTATCAATAGACACTTGAAAAATAAATTCCATCACAGCGCGACAACAACCGCTGCATATGAGAGCTACATATGGCAATTTATTAATAAAATACATTAGGCTACTCACCTGTTGAGTATCAAAAACGCCACTTCAAATCCCTCAGTTTCCCGAAAAGAGAGGCCAGTGTTGATTCTCGGTTTATTGCGAGCTCTGGCAAGTTCTCTTTTTGTCAGTTTTTTTTTTTTTAACGGATGATTCTACAGAGGTTCAAGATTTAACGTGTTCCTTGTCAACCTTTCTCGCTGGTGCGTTGTGACAACTAACCTATGCCACTCCCACACCGTACACTCCTTAAAGTGACAGGGGCATCTTTTCTCTATTTACAGATATGACGAAACACACATGGGCGAGTGACGTCTTCGCAATTTCCCGCGAAAACCATCTCCTCAGGTCTAAAATATAAACACTTATAATAGGCTTACCATAGTGAATCAGGGTAAAACACGTTTTGGAAGAAGGATTGATGATGTATTCACTCATTATTAGAATTTTGTTCATTTTGAATATAGGCCTACATTTTAAATATTGTTCATATTTTCAATACAAAAAATTACTGTCAAAGTCAATAGGTCACTTAATAAAAGGAAGTTTGGGTTGTGAAATGTCATGTAATGCAACTCCCCCAAAACCATAATGATTTATAAATTATATTTAAATATAAGGTTATATATTAAATTAATAATTGTTTCCATTTAAATCCCTTTTTTTTTTACATAAAAAAAAAAAAGATTAAGTGTAGCCTACACTCATGTATTTAAGGTAAAAGAGAAAAAATATATTATTTTTTACTTGTTGGTTATACCGTTATACCACATGAGATTTTAAATTTAAACTTTACTTGTTGATAATGATATAAATGTTTTCAAAACCATATTAAATCAATGTGAATACAAATACTATTCAACAACTTGGAGTTTGGAAGCTAGATTTTTAAAAACATTTTCTTTTCTTTGTCATGTACACTCTTTATTGACCCAGCAATGGAAAGCTGCTAATATATTAGAATAATTAAATAAATAACCACCAACCAAATAATGGTACTATATAGACAACATCTGTCCACCATCTCAAGGATGCAAGTCTCAACCAAGAAGTTTTATCTTCTAAAGTAAATTTCTAAAGATACTGAAGAAGATTTAATTAGGAAAATAAAATATGGGCACAATTCAAACAGAATTGTCCCTTTCTGACCTCTTCAGATCAGCATACATGAGGAAAGGTGACATTGGTGTTTTATGATATCACAGGAATGAATGCATAAATCTGTATCCACTAGTCCACCTCTGACTTCTACTGAGTGACCGCTACATTGTGACCCCCACAGAACACACCATTCTCTCCCTATGCATTTTAAGGGCTGGGCTATGGGAATATATCAAATAGAAATAGTAATTTAGGCATCAGGTCCCTAGGGGACGGGCCAGGACGAGAGAGCACGGAGCAGAGTAGGACCTGTCCACACAGTCCTGAATAATACATGTAGTCTGCTTATTACAAATCTAGAAAGGACATCCAGGCGCCGCATGCTAATATTGCTATACCTCTCTCTCTCTCTCTCTCACACACACACACACATAAATACAAAATAATACACAAGCCAATACAAACTCAACGTTGGTTTAACTTTAAATTAACCTAAAATCAAAAATTCTAGGTTAATTTAAATTCTAAATTACCTTAATTCTAGGTTAATATAAACCAGCGGTTGGGTTTGTCCATATTTTTTGGATTATTTACTTTCCCTAATGTCATTCCAAAGTTGTGACTCTTTGTTCAATGGAACACAAAAAGTCCATTTTGAATTCTTTAAAGGTTTCGCAGCCAGCTGTGTGAAGATTGAAAAAAAGATCAGAGAAGTAAAAGTTATAACAGTTTATCAGATGATTATTTTTGAGTTGTCATTACTGTTAAAGAACAGTGCTGCAAACTCCAAGACTCATTAAAACAGTGATTGTCAGGGATGGAGTGTGTTCATTTTAAATGAAGAAAGCCTTGGTGAGCAGCTGCAGCACTACTGAAGCACTACCTCGTCCAATAATGACTTTGACTTAGGTACTAGACACTGTAGGAAATGCACTGAATAACTTATGAGATTAATTAAACATCCATGACAATTTTCCATACACTTTCCAGTTCTAAATTTACAGTAATAACAGACTCATGTATTTGAATCAGTCATGCACTGTGGCTGGACAAGTGGGAGAGAGAAGCGTTGAGGATACACTATGCCATCATCTGATAAGTTAATGAACTGCAACCATAACTCTGACATCTTACTCCTTAGTCATAAGTAATATAAAACATGGCTTATACAAAATAACCGGTTATACACCATTTAAATATTGTTTTAAATGAACCTTTAAAAATAAAATAAAAAGTTATTACCTTGTAGTAGTAGGCTACTAAAATGACATAGGCCTGAGTGTTATGGACTATTATCAGTTTAATATCGCCCCCTTGTGGGAGCTATTTCAGCATTACCAGAGATACAAAAAAGTTTATAAAATGTTTTAAAAATATAAAATGTTTTAATCTTTTGACATGATTGTCAAAATAAAATGTTTGTCTAGTATTCCCAACATAAAATTCACGAGCTGTTGCCATGTTGATGTCATAGGCGTGACAGAAATATCAGCAGGTGTCAGAAGAAGAAAAAGAAAAACGTTCCTTAGTTGTAGTGGTAGACATATTTCTGAATTCATAAAAATAGACACTCGGGCTATTCTTGTATATGAAAATGATAGAAATGTGCAGCGCATAATCAGCAAAGTGTTTGGCTGAGAAAATTAACATTAACAAATTGATTTGTTGAATCCTACTTTAATTATTCAGTGAACCAGTCGTGCCGATTAGAGAATAAGTTTACGCTGAAACTTTTAACAACTTAATTCAGTGATTCGTAGTTGTTGTGTTTTTTTTAATACCATGAATTAGTCGACATGACTGATGACTTATAAAACGATCCCTCACAATAATTTGAAAGAAAATCAGTGTTAAATAACAAGCATCTTATTGTTTTAACTGTATAGGTTACTGTGGTTACTATTGTACTTTTAGCATTGTGCGATGGAATCATGCAGGGCTGTAATACCTGGAAAACGCTTGACCTTAAAGGTTGCTCCGTTTGCGCCATAGACAGTAAAAGGTTTGCGCAGCACGTGATTGGACGCTGCCATCTTTGCTTAAAGGGGGGGTGAAACACTCAGTTTCAGTCAATCTAATGTTAATCTTGAGTACCTATAGAGTAGTATTGCATCCTTCATATCTCCAAAAAGTCTTTAGTTTTATTATATTTATAAAAGAAAGATAGGCTGTACCGAGTCTTTCCGGAAAAAAACGAGCGGCTGGAGGCGTGCCGTGTGGGCGGAGCTAAAGAATCACGAGCGCGAATCACACACACACACACATACATCGCATGCTCCATAGATACATTAACTATACGTGATCATGTTGTTTACTTGCTGTGCTTACGCGCCGATAGCTAACAACACACAGACATTTGAAGCAGTTTTACTCACCGCCTGCGGTTCCATCGCACGACCGTAAACCTTTATCGTCGGGACTGCTCCATCCTTAAGCATTAGACGATCTGCAAATCCGGTGTCGAACTGGGCCTTGTTTAAAAAACAATCATCGTCGAAATGCAGGGAACAACCACTTGCACAACTCCGTTGATGACTTCCCTAAAGCCGAGCACAGGGCTTTGATGGGCGTACTGCTTTCGCTCTCTCGCTCTGGTCTACGGGTGCGCGCGCGCCCTTCCGGGAGAAGTGCCTGTCGGACCCGTATAAGGAAATTCCGCCCCATCTGACGTCACATATGCACATACTCGAAAAAAACTTCCCGAAACTTGTGACAAACCGGAAGGAGTATTTTTGGCACAGAAATACTCCATCAAACGTACAACTTAATTTTTGAAACGTTGTCCATGTTTAGCATGGGAATCCAACTCTTTAACATTGTAAAAAACTCAGTATGCATGAAATAGCATTTCACCCCCCCTTTAATGTTTGTCATGTGACTGATCCGCAGATATGACTAATTGATATAATGTTAATATCGCACTTTTAAGAATCAGATTAAGTGATAGAGCAAAACAATTTGTCGGTGTTGGCAATAAAATAGTGGGCTATCATATTATATTGTCAGCTGGTGTAGTTCAGAAATCTACCAGCAGAGGCTGACGCTCATTGACATAAAATACATGAATAGGTCTTTTTTTCACAGTCTATGGTCTAACTCTTAACTCTACTATGGTTTCCTAAATTCTTTAAAATACCTTCTTTTGTGTTCAGCCGAAGAAAGAAATGCATTCATGTTTGGAACAACTTGAGGGTGAGAAGCTAAATGATGACGTCATTTTCATTTTTGGGTGAACTATCCCTTTAAACCCAAAAATAATTTACTTTTTAGCCACAGGATTTTAAAAATATAAGATGCTGCTAACAAGTTGTGAAAAAGATTACAACTTCATGAATGATATAGGCCTAGATGATACTTAGCCTGAATTAAATTGGTAGTGGAAAAGACATGCCAATAGTCAAAAGCAAAACAAGTTATTATTTTTATTCAGTAAACAACATTATATAGAAAATGTTAAAAGTACCAGAAGAACTATAATGAAGGGTCATGTGTGCACCCAGGACCAGACTTGTTACTTGAAAGCATCTGCTGTGCAGCTGACTGGAAGACATTACACATCCACAGTGGTATTTCAAGTTGAAAAGTTCATGGGGGATCTTAGCTAGTAAAACACGAATAATTCCTTTGTAAAAAGAGAGACAGGCAACCCGACTGTCCCAGGACCCCTGATTTGTCTGTATTAAAATAACATTTATATTTGAAAGCAGACACCATGACTAGACCATTGTACAACAGCAATTTGAAGGTGTTTCATCATACTGTTTAATATAAAAACAGAGATTTCCTTCAGCAGAAAACATCTAGAAGCATCTTCTCCATATGAACAGAGAACTGGAAGAGTTTATACAATTTTTACATTGCCTAGAATAGTTTCTCCAATGACATGGAGAAGCAAACAAGAAACAGTTTACAACATTTAACTATCCGTCGACAGATCACATAGGCCTAACTGTGATGTTTATAAGGGAAAATATATTTTCTCACACCCCATAGAATTATTAGTTTGTAAACCCCATTTAATGAATTGTCACTGCTGGAGTATAGTTTCAGTTGTTTTCGAAATATCATATTTTAAAATATTATATCAAGAATAAAGTGTTTTTATTTTAATTTGATCCATTTTAAAATATATTCAGATTTTTCTATAAGCCATAATTTCCCAAAACACTACGATGGCTGCGCAACTGCAGTACTAAAGCCACATATGTGAGATGGCTTACATACATAGCATCATTATTTTGACATTTCTATCTGAAAAATTAAGTAGTGTAGTAAGTTTGTAAGTTTAGTAAGTTTGTTCCAACAGAACTACCTTTTCATATCATTAGTAAAATTGAAAGAAATGCACTAACGCTAAGCCACCACTAGCTGGAGCGCTTTACTTCAAAACGGGGTTGTTAGCGCTTACAATTGATGGTACGCATGGAGCTCAAAGAAAATATTTTTACATTATTAATACTAAAAATAAAATTATGCAATATCAGTTCGTTAATGACTTTAAAGCGTTTGATGCCTGATATTGTTCATGTTACATATATCTAACTGGATGTCTGACTTCAATTACGCTAGTTTGATTGGCACTATAAGCAGCATGCAGGCCTACTATACAATTTAAGTGATTTTCAAGCTCTTTGTACAGATGATAAAATCAGTTTCGACTTTTACGTTTGAATATAAGAGATATGTCATATGTGAACTACTATATTTGAATTTGTGCAGCGAACCCAAGTGAAGGGAAGATATTTGTATATTTTCAAATGCTGCATGAACAATTTCTAGCTGCAGCTTTATTGCAAAATGAGTAAGTGTTAGCAATCTTTTAGAAGCAACACAATAAAATCCTACAAACCTATGCATAAACATACCCATACCCATATACATAGTCACAGTGCAAATTCATGGTTGTCAACTGTGTACTTTGAGGAAAACATTAAAAAGACTTCCTGAAAGATTTACAATAAATAATCATTCAGATACATAAAGAAATAAATGAAATTCAGTCTTACAGCTTGTGAAAAAAACAATTAAAGGGATAGTTCACCCAAAAATTACAAATTTGTAATTTAGCTAAGCTACTCACCCTCAAGTTGTGTAAATTTATATTTTTCAGCTGTATACATTTTGATCAATTTCTTTCTTCTGATGAACACAAAGGAAGACTTTCTGAAGAATGTTTGTAACCAAACAATTCTGGGGCACCACTGACTTCCATAGTATTTTGTTTTCCATACTGGAAGCCAATGGGGTCGATCAACTGTTTGAAACATTCTTCAAAATATCTTCGTTTGTGATCAGCAAAACAAAGAAATTCATAAAGGTTTAGAACAACTTGAGGGTGAGTAAATGATGACAGAATTTTCCATTTTGGGTGAACTATCCCTTTAAGTGTGTCATTTGATTTATGCAATTATTTGGACATTTAGCACTATTTATACAGCATGCCTACAATTACCCACAATCCAGCAGCACTATTCAGGTCGGTGTTCCTCCATTAAGCTTGTAGTTCCAGTGCAGTTTATGCTGCTCAGTTGGAGTTCGAGAGACGTCGTGGCTTCTGCGATTGGTGGATGGATAGCATGATGACTTGAGTGATACAGCACCCTCCTCCTCCTCCCTCTCTCATTGATTCCACCACCAGACCATAAATCAAAGCAGCTGGTTAGTTTGTAGCTTACCACCACCACCACCAGACTTCGACAACAGATCGACCGGGGGGGAAAACATAAGACTTCATTTATTTGGATTTTGAAATAAATAGATGAGAATTATGAAACGGCATTGAGCTCACAATGCCATTGTTTCTCATAAATGCAGTCCCTCAAAAACAGTCTGAAATGAAGGTCATATTTACTTTTATGCATGTTAGGGTGAATCGGTTCAATAATTAGGTCAAGCCCGTATAGCCTGCAAAATCACCGATAACTAAAGCGCACATTTTTTAATAACTAAAGCAAAACTCTCGATGCGCCTTCGATCAGGCAGGAGGCATATTGACTCATGCATGTTGTTCCTCCTCAGACACAGTTGGTGCAGGCAGTGGGCCAAACTGGGAGTGTGCTGCTGACTCAGCCACCAATGGTGCATTCATTTATCTGCACTGCAGTGCTCCGCCGCACCCTCTCTCCTCTCGGTCTTCCCGCCTCGCTATACTGAAACGGGGGGTGGTGAGACAGACATTTTAAGATAAACACCAGGTCCTTACCATGAATGGCTGTGGTGGCACCGATGGGGTGGGGGTGGAATATCGTGCTTCGTAAGGTTTGGCGATACGAGTAGCCTAAAGGAGGAGGGGGGCAAGATAACAAGCCTTGTGACTTGCAGAAAGAGAGCAGGAACAGAATCCTGCTCAGCTGTGAAATGGAGGAAAGGCGAGGAAAAACATTAATGTTCGCGCAAGCTTCTTTCTGCTTTGGTCTAATTTTAGACATTTTCCTTTCTGGCGTCTTCTTTTAAAGGCAACGCAAACCAAAAATGAAACTTCTGATCGACCTTCTTCCACGGAACATAATTTTATGAAGAACATCCTGATATTTTTCCCCCCAATGTAAATGGGAATAAATGAGGACTGGTGCGGTCAAGCTCCAAAAAAAAAAAAAAAAAATATATAAAGTGTGATCCTTCTGTTTCGTAGCCTACATTATACACGAAATTATATTTTTTTTCTGACAAACAGGTCAAAATTAAAGTCGTTATTTAATGAAGGGGAAAAAAAAATTGTTCATAAGGTAATGAGCCCATAAAAGGACATGGTGAAGAACAAAATTATATAAAAGAAAATTATTTGGATAAACTATAGATAAACTTGAAAGGGACATTGGTCAGTGGTTCTCAACCGTTTGACTCCAAGGCCCCCTACTGTCCACAACAATATTCAAAGGCCCTGATGATTTTTCCAGTCGTTTTAATCTACTGGATAAGGATTAAGGATAAGAAGTCCTCTTGAGGCCCTCTGAGAACCATTCATTCATTCATTCATAAATCTGACCGATTCAGTTCTCAAGATCAAGTCACGGGCAAGATTATGAGTGAACAGTGACATATTTCAGTTTGTTTCTCAAAAGCTTTTTTATGGTTTTGGTTTGCAGAGCGCACGTGTCATATGGACAACATTTATGGTGCTTTTGTGGGGGTTTTTTGGGAAGCGTGAAGGCTTCAGTCCCCAATTCTATGGAAAATAATGACATGCATTATTCAAAATGTTCTCCTTTTGGGTTACACAGAGAAAAGTAACATAAGGTCAAGTAAATTATAACTCTATTTTCATTATTGGCTGAACTAATCCTTTAACCAATGCTATACTGGTAAAAGTGCAAAAAATCAATTCAACCAAAAGCTAATGGTCGGGATGTACTCTCCCTGAGGTTATTCAGTTGAGTGTCATTGATACTTAAGCTCACAGGTATAGCTTTCTATTGATCTCTCTGCTAAACCATGACTTACTAGATGAACAGAGGAGCATGTCTTGCCACAATCTGCAGTGACGCCGATAGAAGTGTTAGTGCAGATCCCATCTCACCCTGAGACAAAACTCTCAATGATTTCAAAATTACAAAATTCCCACAAAATTAAGGGGTTGAGATGACTTTCTTCTGCAGAACACAAAAGATATTTGAAAAATGTTAAGGATGTATTTTGTATAGGCAAAAAGTTTTTATTGTGGTCCACAGAAGAAAGAAATTCATACAGGATTGGAACAAAATGAGAAGTAATTGAAGACCAAATGATCAATTATAAAATAATAAAATAATCTGTAAAACATGCATTAATAGTTTAATGGAGGGCCAGTCATGAGTGTAGCAGATTAAGATTTCCTGATGTCATATTGGCACTTATGTGTCTGTCTTCTCATTCACGTTCAACAAAATCAGTGACGACTCTGTGCAACTGGAAGGCTGCTTTATTGTTAAAAAGTTTCGTGCTCAAATGAAGACAATCTTTTATATGTTCTTACTAAGAGTTCCAGTGGTTGTGCCATACACACCAATTATATGTCCTCCTACAACACTGTGTCAAACAAAACAACAGTTTGAAAAGCACTTTTGAAATCTTTTCAGCAAAATGGAAAGCATTTTAGTCATGCTAAAAATGGAAGTCCAGTAACTGAATATCGATACAAAAGTGAGTTTCAAAGATGGAAAGAACATAAAAGTCTGAAGGCAAGCTATACTTTTTTTTTCTTTTCTTTCTTTTTTTTTTTTTTACAAGCCAAGTGGATGATACACAAAGTACAGAAAACAGAACATCAGAAGATTTCGTAACATCAAATCTGGAAGAAGTGGGCTTGTTTTCTTGGTTGGTTTCAGTGTTCCTCTGGCATTACACCAAACGCCTTGTTCAGACTATAGTCCCTGATTTGCATTGAGCGCCATTTTGTATTCTCCTGTCTTTCCCCCACCATCAACTAAATGTTAAATATGGCATCATCCTCCAAAATTGCAGTGAAATGCAATCCAGAAAATGTAAGAACATGGAGAAAATGCAGAAAAAGGCACACGACAATTAGTGAAGTAGCACTAGAAACAGACCACTGAACACATAAAAACTGGATACGAAATGCATACAAAACTGTTGTTCAGGCCCACGAGTACCAGCACTGAAGTGTTCGGGGAGGCCTTTAGAGTAGAATACATGAACTGCTCTGTGACTGTTTTAGACTTTCAGGCTCGGGTGGGTGACCACACAATGTCCATAGGCAGGACGGCGCATATATGTGCATTCACGTGTAAATGTGTGTTTGTATGCATGTCTATAAAACCTCAAGGTTACAGAGGTGTGCTGGTTGCATAACCCTCTCGTCATACAGTATCAGATTAAAACATCCAAGCAGCGCTGATAACAATTGTGCGCGAGTTCGTCTCCAACATAATTTTTTCCGACATCCACTGGACACGTTGCATATAAATGAAATATTACAGTGCTCATTTGTATATCCTTTCATATGTATATCCTGTCAAAAGTTTGGAAACTACATTTTTTTAAATGTTTTTGAAAGAAGTCTCTTATGCGCACCAAGGCTGCATTTATTTAATCAAAAATACAGTAAAAACAGTCATATTGTGAAATATTATTAATTTAAAATAATTGTTTTCTATTTTAATCATTAAAAAAAATATTATTGAGCACCAAATCAGCATATTAGAATGATTTCTGAAGGATCATCGGAAACTGAAGACTGAAGTAAAGATGCTGACAATTCAGCTTTGTCATCACAGGAAAAAATGACATTTTAAAAAGTATTCAAAAGAAAACAGTTCTTTTAATTTGTAATAATATTTTGCTATATTGCTATATTTTCGTTTGCATGTTTCCAAAATTTTGACAGGTACTGTATATTCTTTGTCTAAAAGAGTATTCTTGATACATTATATCATTCAGGTCCCTTTATCAAAAGTGAAATGTGTTAGAAAAACAAAAAATTAAAATATGTGACAAGGGCATCAGCTGGAAGCCATTCTATATCATTGTTATAATTTATTATTAGAGTAATAGCAGTAATTCTTTAAAATTCTGTATTTACAAAACCCACAACAAAGCATGCCATTTAAAAGAAAATAATATATTACAATGCTTATAGTTTTCCTCAAAAAGTTCATTCTTTTCAGCAATTGTGCCATGTACATCATAGCCCCTCCTGTACATTGAATGATACATTAACTTGTCATACAGTGAGTGAGAGTGATTTTTCATTTCACGTCTGAACTAAAATGGGAGTTGGGGGAAACTACATGGTAGTCTAAGTGTTTCACCAGGCTTCATTTGGTTTAAGTCCACAGCACCTATGCTGATTTAGAGATCTCAGGCAGTAAGCAGACCAACAGGTCTAAGAAGTAGAGGAAGTGGGTTTGTAAACTGGTGCACCCTCCAGCACTCCGGCTCTGGTGGCGTACGTCTACTGACCCAGCAGTTTAAGATATCCTATGATCTTTCATAAACTTATACCTACAGTTTGTATCAGCATTGTATTATGTTGTCTGTGGTCCACCGTAACACCTTATACTGGGCTAGCCCACACCAGAATAAGCATTCATTCCTACCAAACAGGAGAGGTAATGAAACGACACTCAAATTACTGTAAAAGTAAGAATTACTGTTGCAAATCGAATCAATTTCCATTGCACCGAGAGCAAGAAAGGATGGCAGTTTGCTCAAAAGGTAGCAACATAGGTAAAAAAGCCAATTTGTAGTACCACCATCATAAACTGCATGCTATCAGACAACACAAGTACTCATCACTTCATTCTAAAACTGTCGCCTGCTTTGTTTTCCTGCTGTGTGAGGCCCTGTGTGTATAATCCGAGCTATACCAAATACTCATGAGTCACTTTTTCATTCAACAAGGAGAAAGCTATTAACATCTACAGGATGCATTAAAAATGGCTACTCGAGTGCTTTCCTCAACATCTTTAAGACAAAACAAGATGCTAACACAACTGACAACCCCTTTATATGGTAATCACGAGGATGTGCTGACATGAAGACAAGTACCTCCAGGAAAATCGAAGAGATTGCCTCCCACTGAGGTCTGACAAAGCATTGTAAGGGTTAAAATGGCATGTACCTTGTGGCTGTACCTTTTGAAGATCTACTCAAGGCCCAACTGGAGCCTCAGCTGCACATTGAGGGGCAGTTGAATTATATTGCTGGTGCAAAAAAAACAAATCAAGGTTTATGAACCCAAGATTTGATTAGAGTGAAATCGTTTCTCCAAATTTTCCTCCCAACTTCTCCTCAAGTCCAGGGCAGTGAAACACCTCTATGGGTGGACGAATGTGAAGTTGCCACACTGTATATCCAAACGAATGAATAGCTTTGATCGGCCACCTTAAAATACACACATGACGCATGGTGTGAGAACCGGTTAATCAGGAAGCAAGCTTTACGAGGGGTAAGTATAAATATACTTGTCATAGCCAGTAGTTAAATATGTTGCTATTGACCAATCATTTCCCAGCTATATCTATTTAATTTGATTATTAGTGGACTGTATCGAAAGTATGGTCAAGCCACTGATGTGGTTTGAGTAGTAGTGTCAAGTGGACTATGATTATACATGCATGATTCCTGATCAAAACATGCCACCATGCAAATCATTTCTATGCATTGAACGAGCACAATTAATTATTTATTTACCAGGAACTCGGTCTGAATAAGTCTCTTTCAGCCCAAGTCAAAACCCTGATAAACCCCAACCCATTATCGATGTGAAAGCCCATGTATAAAATGTCTTTTTTTTTTCCTGTAAGTATAACAAAGAGATGATGACGAGATGAATGACATGGGCTGAACTTTTCCCCTAATTTTTCTGGGTCAAATAAGGTGGGGTATTCATCACAACAACGGAAAACCCTTGCATATTGTTCCGTTTTGTTTTTTGTTTTTTTTCTGCGGACACTCCACATGATTGATTTAACATCGTTATTACTGGATCACCTATGGTTAAAATACAACATCCCAGAATCCTCCTGGAATGAGCGGGAGGTTTCCGTCGGATTTCGGCAGTGTAGTGTTTGAAAGGGATGTCCGTAGCGGAGGAATGCTGAACTCTACACATGGTGGTGTAAAGGAATCCATCTAATGAGTTTACTTTGTACTGCTTCGTCCTTTGGCAGGTGGTCCCTATCAAAGATGTCTGCCATAGGTCATTATTTTATTTCTCCTTGTCAGTGCCTTTTGGCTGCAGTTGGAACAGTAAAATCTTGGTCACTAAGCACAAATGTAAGACAGTAAGCTCATAGGTTGGTTTGGTCATCATCAAAGCTGTAAAAAACCAAGCTGCTTTCCTGTTGCACCGGTGCATTTGTTGTCTGTAAACAACCTTTTCCCCCAAAGATCTCTGTGTTTTTTGTTGCAAATGATTTTCTATACATTTGTTGGAACAGATAGTTTCAGTCTCGACTACGGAGTTCGGTCTCCATCGTTCCTAACACTTAGATTCCTTGACATCTTTTTGGTTTTTGCCCTTTTTGTCACTCTCCTCCAACTTCTCCTTCTCAGGTTTGGTCACGCTGTCGTAGGACGGCAGCGAGGCAGTAGAAGGTGTGCTCTCTTTCTTTTCCTGATTGGTCCCGCCGTTCTCCAGCCTGCTGCTGCCAAGCAAGCGCTTGCAGATGAAGCCTCTCCGAATAAGATATGCACGGTAAGAGCGCTGGATGACTGAGGCAGACATATGCTCCTGCTTGCGGCGCAGAGTGGTGGTGATGGGCTCAAAAGACACTTTGGAAGGATTGGCAGCAATGAATCGCTCTTCCATCTGTTGCCGCATCATGTCCAGGTCGCCGCTATCCCCCAGCACACGCTTGGTGAAGGCAAACAAGATGTCTAGGCAGTGAATGCGGTCGCCGCTTACCATGGGCAGGTCCATGGCGATCAGCTCTATTGTGTTGGGCTTGGGAACGCGCAGCGGGTGCTCCAGAGTGTCAGCGAAATCACCCAGCTTGGCAAAGGTAATGAACTGGGAAGCAGTGGGGTCAAACTTTTCCCAGATCTCGTAGAAGGACTCAAAGTCGTCCTCACAAAGTGGGTCAGCGCTCTCCTCTGTGGCGACGCTGAAGTTCTCCAGAATGATGGCGATGTACATGTTTACCACGATGAGAAACGAGACAATGATGTACATGACGAAGAAGAAGATGCCCACTGAAGGGTTTCCGCAGTCACCTTTCACCGTAGTACCTGGATTCTCCTTCTTCGGATCGCAATCTGGTGGGTAATTGAGAATGGGAGCGAGAAGGCCGTCCCATCCCGCTGAGGTGGTTATCATGAACAGACAGATCATACTATTCCCAAATGTTTCAAAGTTATACATGTCATCTATGCCAGCCTCCCGCTTCACATAGGCAAAGTTTGACATGCCAAAAATAGAAAAGATGAACATGACCAAGAACAGCAGAAGGCCGATATTGAACAGGGCCGGCAGTGACATCATCAGGGCAAACAGTAAAGTTCGAATGCCCTTTGCTCCTTTGATCAGACGCAAGATACGCCCAATTCGAGCCAGACGGATTACTCTGAACAACGTTGGAGACACAAAGTACTTCTCAATCAGGTCAGCCAAGAACATACCTGTGGTTTGGGTGATAAGAAACAAGGAGAAGAAGAGGACAAAATTAGCCAAAAATAAAGTGTTGTATTTCAAAGCGTAAATAAAAAAGTTCATGAAACATTGTTCACTTACCCACAATAGAGAGAATGACCACAACACAATCAAATATGTTCCAGCCGTTGGTGAAGTAATAATGACGCAGTGCAAAGAGCTTCAGGACAAATTCAGAGGTAAAGGACACAATGAAGATGAAGTTGACCCAGTACAAAATGTTTTCGGTCTCTTGTGACTGATCGTCAGTCTCAACCATCATGGTCACCATGTTCAAACAGATGAGGATCATGATGGAAATATCAAAGACCTGCTGTGTCACAAAGTCAAACACCATCCCCTGGAGCTTGTTCTGAAGAAGAGAAAAATAGCACAAATTAGGACTATTTGTGTCAAGTCAGTAAGCACAGTATCACTTTTTAACAGTGATGCACCTGGGGTCTGGGTATGGGTTTCTGAGGTTTCTTTGAGCCAAGCTTCTTCATAGCATTGTAGTACTTCTTCTGTTCCTCAGTCATGAATATATCCTGACCTCCAAAGTATAGTCATAAATAATATTTGGTTAAAATCTACTCAAAAAGCAAAAGTTAAAGTGAAAACCACTATTTAGAATGAGCAAATAGTTTTAAGTGAAGGTAAAAAGTGGACACTTATCTTTTTCTTTTGCTGATTAAAGTTATCGATGATGACACCAATGAAGAGGTTGAGGGTGAAGAAAGAGCCGAATATAATAAAGATGACAAAATAGATGTACATGTAGATGTTGTCCTCATACTTCGGTTGGTCTCCCACCTGAGGAGAGAAATATATTTTAACCCTTTAGAACCGGCTGTGTCGTCACCGACACATACCAGCAAGCTGTATTCATTTTACCGTAACTCTTCAACCATTTGCACTATCAAAACCATTCAAATTATACAGCTTATGACGGTAATTTCATGCTTTCCGTCTGCAAATGACAGCAGCGCTGGAAGGAAGGATTTGAACAGAGAGATAGTGTTGGATTGCATAAAATAATAAAAGAAATGAACAAATACATGGCGAAAGAAGTGTTAGACAGCAGAAGAGGGGATTGGGATGATTTTTAATGAAACTTGGGAGGCGGATGGCCGTTTCGTATCTAAGCATGTGGTGTGTGCATGTGTATGTGTGCTTGCCTATGAATGCGTGCATTTGTATGTGTGCGTGTATGAAAAAAGTGCAACCCAATGTCACAAAAAAGACATATAGTATATATGTATTATAGTTAAATTTTTTCAACTTTAAGGTGTTAAGTTTCTTTCGTTCATGATTTTTTCTGTTTTTTTCTAAATAAAAATCAGTACATTTATTCTCGTTTTTTTTGTTTTTTTGTCTATTTAAATTCTATTTACAAACTCGCCACACACAATAATGGTCAATAACTGTAATTTGTTGAAAGCTTATCTTTTTCTGAAAAAGATGACACCTTGCACATGAAGATAGCACATTGTTTTAGAATTTTACAGTAAAAAAATCTAATTATGTGAAAAACACCTATTTTAGCTTCAGGTTCTAAAGGGTTAAACAGGTAATTTGATTCAGGTTGCAGTTAAGATTTCTCAAAAATCTCACCTTTCGCGAGTCAACTGCTGCGTACATGATGTCCATCCATCCTTTAAAGGTTGCCTTAGAGGTAGAAAGGGAAAGTTAATATCAGTGTTATATCAACACTATTTCTTTAGCCAGTGTTACCATCTAACAAGAAACTAAAACAGACTTACCACTTGCAGTAGAGCCAAGTAACCAGCGCCCACATTGTCAAAGTTGATTTTGACGTTCTTCCAGCGCACCTCAGTGTGGTTCAGTTGCATCAAATATAGGCAATCTGATTTGTTGTTGACCGTTTCGATATCGAAGTATGCTTTTTCGGTCTGGTTGTAGCAGTAGTAGTACTTCCCCGCAAACAGGTTGACACCCATGATACTGAAAATCAGCCAAAAGATGAGGCAAACCAGCAACACATTCATAATGGAAGGGATGGCACCCACCAAGGCGTTGACTACCACCTAGAGCAGAGTAGGACAGACAAGGCGGTATAGTGTAAGAGACGGGAAATGGCCTAGCATACAGAAACACATTCAAACACACTCACATTTGTGGCTGCATATTTGGATGGCACAACAAACAAAGAATGCCACTATGAACATTGCTCAAGTTCAAATATTAACTAATTATATACTCTCTTTAAATCATGTTTCAGTCACATGGCCATCCAAGAAAACAGCTTGAAGCTCATTGTCTGAACGGTACGATACATTTTTTTCAATTTCTTGCTATAATTCTTTGCTTGACTTAAGCTGCTTTTATGTTGTTTTCCCACACAGGAGACAACTTCAGGTCAAGGGATCTAAGCTAAAAATAAAAGTCTTACAGCAGACTTCGGCTGCAAGCAGTTTTTCATTGTGTTCGCAATGAATTCAGCCTTGTAATACTAAAAGATCTCCCTATTCATTACCAAAAGTCATTTTTCAGAAAGTATGAAAGATGCAGTGACCTTGCATTACAGGCTGCAGACAGGCAGCAACATACTTTGTGACAAAACCGGCAACCAAATAGTATTAATTTGCATTCCTGCACATATATAATAGTCTCTTTTGGTTGTTCAAGAATAGTATTTTACCTAAAACAACAGTTCTTCTAAGATAGCTGCAGTGTGGTGGGCTATTGCTTGCTGACTCCTGGTTGTGATGTATCAACACTGCATGTTTAGTTCATGAATATTAATTCATAAGCAAATGGTTAAGTCTCTTTAAGGTTATTATAAATAGTCAAGCAATTAACTTAGTGGGATTTGTAAATTGATTGGTTGGTAGAATGTGAGTTGGAGAGGAGGTTTAGGAAACCTGTCAGCACAAATAGCTTTAAACAAACATTTTGTTTTTCTTGGGTGGCCTACGACCTTTACAAAGTTAACACTATTTCTTGCAAATACTAGTTTCAAGAAATCTTTTGAATCTCAAAATTAAGTGATTCTCTATTCTGGTCCTGGACCACCCCAGCACTGCACAACATGGATAGATGTGTTCTGTGTACTGGATTTGATGAAGAACTTACAGAATTGACTTTTTTTAACAGTCGAGATGTATTCAGGTGTGTTGTATGAATACAATCTTGACACACTACATCCAACATGCTGGCACAGTTACATTACTATGAGGCCACTGTAGAGGAGTAAAGTGCCAGACACACAATTCAGAATCTCTGTGGAAGCAGCAGGTTATTTGGGTATTTTTATCCTTTATTAATATATATTTTATGCATATTGAGACCTAAAAGTACTACTAATAAAACGTGAGGTGCTGGGGTCTTCCAGGACCATGGCCCTAAATAGTATCCATCTGACTTAGCAGTATATTTATAAAAATGAATGCAACACCTTCCATACAAATATGCCACACAGACTCACACAACGACTTCTACATACCCAAAGCAAACATTTGCACCCTTAAAACTACAACCCACCACCCAACTACTTTAACGTAGCCATGGCAAGCTTGAGTAACATAAAACATTTTACATCAACCCATCCTCCCCACACCCCTTTTGCCTCCACGTCCCTCCCCTCCCCCACCGTCCCAGTCAGGACACTGTCCATCAGTGATTAGCGATGAGCAGAGCGTGCCAGGAGACGCTCACTAACTGTGTTAGGCAGCCGAGCCGCAGCTCTCAGGCAGGCAGCTGAGCATGCAGATCTCTCACATACTGAAAAGTGGAGCCATATTCCCCCCTTAAACACACAGAGAGGCACAAAGGACAGCAGGATTCTCTCAGCAAGTGCAGGGGACCAGTCTGACTTTAGCTGTTGCTTTTGACTGCTGATTTGTTTTACGTATTCAAAGAGAAATACAGGACAAGTAATAATGATAGACTAGGTACGAATTTGGAGTGCTTAAGATTAAAGGAAAAGACCCCCAGGAAAAAGCACTTGTCAGGAGAATTACTGTCCGTCTTTCAATAGAAACTACATGTTCAAATGTCACATAGACATAAAATATCTTTGTGAGAATCGACACAGATATTAAAGTGAGGGAAAATGGCTTTCAAAAGTGCATAATGTGCATTGGCAATTGAACAGGACATGCGTGTTACATGACATCTTTGTGCAATCTCAAGAACCGTTAAAATGAATAAATAAATGGACAGGAGAGGCAGCAGTGTGGAGAGATTTCTGCTATTTCAAAGCTGGCTGGGGTTTGATAAATGTTTGTTAGGATAGAATGATTGAATAAGGTCAATCGATTTCCAGTTAATCAAAATATACATCAAACAAGAATTATTTCCTAATATACTGGGTTGTTGTATCAGGTCAGAGAATTGGCTATTAAAAATGGTAAACACTCCACAGTCTAAGCGGGTTTTTTCTCTACAAAGTTGTGTCTCCTTGTCAAATCATTTATTAATTTTTAACTTTTTTTTGTGCTTATTTCAAACAAAACAGCATATCAGTTTATGAACATTGATATCGACTATTCTCTAGGGTAAGAACTCATTGTTCTCTCTGTACTTTGACTAATATGTTACTACAGGTTACATAAAATTGATTTCATACACCCTCATGAATCCAATTATAGGTACATAAACAGAACAAATCTATGAAAACCATTTTGATTCACCCAAAAATGACGGTCTAATCTAAGTACAATACTAAAGGTATTAAGAGATAGAAGACAGAAAGACAGACACAAACTAATTACAAAAAACGATCAAATAAAATGCCATAAAATGCTATAACAGTGCTCCAGAATAAAATAAAAATGACTAGGGAGCAACTGGCTCTTAAAATAAAACATTTAAAAGCCAAATGACAAAAAATAAGGTAAAATATTCATTTATTATTATTATTATTATTTAAGTAATAGTTCCTGGTTCATTGGATTGAAAATTAATTGGGGTTCAGCAAGGGAACTTATTGCCAGAATGATTCACTGACTGAACAAGTCTGACTCAGACGACTAAATCACAAGCATGTTCGTGTCATGAATCTTAAACACATTAAAATGAGCCGCTTCACAAGAGTAATTTTTTCAAAGCGGGATGGACATCATGGCTTGCACTGTTCTTTGTGTACGATCTAACAAGATTAAATCTGACAAAACCGCATATGGATGCAAACAAACTTGACAATGGTGACTAGATTTTAGATTGGTCGCAAATATTTGTACATTTGCAACCATTTTAGTTGCAGTCTGGAGCCCTGTTTATATATAAGTGCAAACATAACATCAAATACATCTTTAATTTTGATAACTGAGAAACCTTGTCTGTCATTTTTGGGTTCAGATATACCTTTCATCATAACAGCAGTGTGAGATGACAGAATCTCTTTAGTCTGATTACTTTACGCTTCACACTGTTTGAAAATAAAAACTACAGACTTCACACTTGCTATTTGTTCCAAAGTCTTGCACATTTCCTAAGCTTCTGTGTTGGCTACTTATAAAACCACTGATTATTAGTAACTATTATAAATGCCCTAACTAATCAAATCTAAAAGACATCATCCACTCCAAATTGTTAATGGCTTCGAATGGAAACCAGCTGGAAAATACAAATAGATACAGAAGCTTAGCAAATATCTCCCCTCTCAGACTCCGGGTTTTTCTTTTTACAGTCCCATGTGTAGATCCAAGACAAGCAAAGAGGGGTGTGGTGAGCCTCCAGCGGATTGGCTCCTCAAACGCTGCTCTGGGCTGGGCAGCGCGGGGCCAGATGGGCTGAAGTGAACAGTGTGAAATGAAGGGAGGGAGGGAGGGAGGGAGGGAAGGAAGGAGGGGGCTGCACGGTGCTGCAGATGAGGGGCAGGGAGAAGGTGAAGGGGGGTTGAGAGGGTACAGAAGCTCAGGGCAACCAGTCCACAGGTAAGAGAAGAAAGACTGAAAGTGACAACAACCAGGTGCAACTGTTCACAACCATCAAAGGTGTCAAATTTGTTAAGATGACGACTATGGATGACCTGCATGTGTTCAAGCATTCAGCACTCACAGGCAATTATCATTTCTGGTTAAACTATCACTCTGACGTATTCTTGCACTTTGACTGAAGTAAAAAAAGCAAAAATTTTCACATTGATCAATTGACTCTTTGCTAAGCTCTGCATTCTTGATATTTGCCATATCAGGATTTGGCTCTTTAATAATTCAAGTCAATGGTAATTTTACAACATTTATACTAACATTCCAAAAGTGTGGGGTCAATATATATATATTTTTTACGTTTTTTTAGAGAAGTTGAGCATATATCTAGACAAAATTACAATTTAAAATAAAAGTTTTCAATTTTAATACATTTTAAAATTATGGCAAACATTGCTGCTATAGGGACAAACCAAAGAGGATATACGTGAAGTATTTTTTGAAATCGTTAAATCAATCTTTGATGTGCATGATGTGGATTATAATCATACCATTATATGATGTATCATTAACAAATTAACATGTATGACACCAATATGGGCATCAACATTTGAATGATGCAGTTCTATTTATTTAATGTAAGGAGTTATACAATAAAATATAGCTTTTAGCGGTTCTGTTGATTCAAAGTCCCATCCGCTTTCAATCATGTTAATGCGCAATTTATTGTGTAATTTTTTTTGCTGAAAGATGCTTTACTATATCATACTTCATTCAATTTTACGTAATATCAATTAAAATTTCGCATATTTATGAGCACATTTTAATGAATCACACGGAGCAAGTAACTGAAACCGGGTGGGAGCTTAGCAAGGGTAATTTACATTAAATGTTCCTTACTGTACGAGAGTATCTAGTATGCTGTAGTACTAGTGAAGTGGGGACCTCAGTGGTAAAGTGTGCTGTGCTGCTGGTTGTTCTCTGAGAGACAGGGTCAGTGTAACAGAAATGAAAGGAAGGGGGCTCTCCATCAAAAGCAGAAGTTAAGAGTCAGGCTAAATGAACAGCCAATTGCAGATCAAATGCTTTGTGAAATGAGAAGGGATTTGAATGGTGTTGTGTTTGGTTTGTAAATCATTTTTTCATGCTATTTTTCCCCCTCCAGGGCCAATTTGAAATATTATTTGTAATGAGGCAGCTTTGATCAATTTGACAATTACTTAAGTTAACTAGTAGTCAATCATACACCCAATTTCAGTTAAATTAGGGAACAGAGATGCTTTTCACATCCTATGTTTCACAGTTATCTCAGCTGCGTCATGACTGGATCATTAATGTGGTACAGAAGAGGTGTGCATGAAAAGGATGGGCCCTTTTCATTGGCGGCTGTCTTTAAAAAAAAAATCCCCCGGTATGGTTTTGGTGGTCCTTGTCGTTTGCTTTTTTTTTGCTTTTTTTTTTTTCGATCAGTTCTAGCATGCTGTAACTGCTGAATGGGCATGCAGAGAGATCAGCTCTATAGCTTTGTATCTTACCCTCATCCCTTCAAAACGTGACAATGCTCTGAGGGGTCTCAGGGCCCTTAGTGTCCTGAGTGATTTAATGGGCCCTAGATCGGAGTAGCCCAGCGCATTAGCTATAAGGCTGACTATAGACACCTACACAGAAACAGAGAAGCAAAAAAGGATCCATACTGTTAGACGGGAGAAAGCTCTTGAGGGAAAAGATGGCCTCTTGAGCTGCTGGAACGTTGGTTTACACACATACACAACAGTTCGGATGGGTATATACATATATAACACTGCATTTATACATGTATATATCCCCAAGAAGGAGAGAGAGAGAGAGATTGAAATACTCATGTTTAGTATTGGTTACAGGTAAAGATAGGGGTTCAGAGGCAGAGGATAAACCCAGGATTTTGCGCTCTGTTAGTTTTGGGAAGTCACCAACCCTTGTGAGCTTCCTTACACCTGTGGAGAAACTTGTGGTTGAAAGAAAGAGACAGAGAGAGAGAGAGAAGCATAAGACTCCAACACAAGAAGACAGAGAAGCGCAAAACACAAGGCTGATGAAGTACGTTAGGAGACCTTGGGGACGTGGGGGTTGAGAAGATAGAGGTGACCCCTGCATATGCATTAAAAAGAAATCAACCCAACATACAGCAAGAACCTTACCCTTGCCCTTCTAACATTGTCTCTCCATGTGGCTCTTGGCTGAGGCATTAAATCCCATTTACTTTAAGACAGACAAACTAATGGAACCTGTGAGAAAGAATACAGGTAAACATGTACATGTATGCCAAATTGCAAGTTACATTGATTTTACTGTTTAAAGAGCATCACATTGACACAGTAACATGACAGTGGAGGGGGAGATCAGGGGAATCGCAGATAGTAAATGGACATTAGACAGCACTCAAAGGACAAAAATCACTCTGCGGGAACTCAAGCCCTGGTAAATCTCAAAATGCCATCCATTGTGGAAAGGTAAACGCCCTCCATGCTAGCAGAAAGGATAAAACGTACGTGAACGCAAAGGGCAGAAAGGTCATATCGGTCAAAATGACTCTCCAGAGAAACATATTGATTATTTTTCATGAGTCAAAGGTGTCAATGAAAAGGACTGGCACAAATAAGAATGTCAAAAAAGCTTGTTATTGTTCAGAGCTAAAAATCTCAATGGATAGGCAGTGGCATTGGGACACCAGGCTTGAGCACCCCTATGAAAAGGAATACAAACAGACCTGCACACCTCCAACCAACCACTGACGAAGACTTGGTAAAAACACAGCAAAAGTCCACAACATCGAAAGCTAACCAACTCACAGAGGGGATTCTATTAAAGGTGAAAGCTTTATTCTCAATGGCATGATGATATCATGTTCCTTCACTGAAGAAACCACTCTAGCGGACATTTTAGAAACCACAAGCCAAGAACTGGCAGTCTTCAATAGGTTTGACCCACAAGGGCACGGTTTGCATCAATAATCTCTAAACAATAAATAAATAAATAAATCCGCTGTTAAATTATCCTGACATTTTTTATTGATTTAATGGCATAAATTAAAATAAACTCGTTTTTTGTTTCACATATTTAAAAATAAAAAAATACAGATTTTCTCAAGAGTTTCTCGTTTTATGCTAGATACTGTAACTTCACAAAATCAGTCCTTTACTGGAGATTCTGTGCAATAAAGCTTTCTCCTTCATCTACAGATCATGTGATCTTTGGGGGTAATTGTCACCTTTAGCCTCAGTCGGAACCCACAAGCGGCCCTTTATGGAGGGCCCCGGGGCCCCCTGAACCGGCTGAGATGGCCCCTCAGTGTAAGCTTTCTTCATCTGCCGGCACTCTCGCTCTGCAAGGCAAGGTCAATGAGATGTGTGGCTGTGACCAAATGAAGACAGGAAAAAAAAAAGATCAACTGAAACGGAATAGATTCAAAACATAATCAAAAATGGCTGATGTTTGTCACTCATACCATTACGTGATCAGTTATTAAGTGAATTTTCCCCTAATAAAATTAAGTTAATAAAGCATTATATTCAAATAATAGATATATTTTTGGAATGGATTATAACTCACACACTCCCTTAACATAAAAAATTAAATTTAAATTAAAATAGAAATATGAGCAATCAATGGTTGATGGCACAGATATATAGTATGACACAGACTATGGGAAATAATGGCACATATACACAGTATATAAATATACATAAACACACAACACAAACACATGCTAGATATGATGCCGGCCCCGTGTGAAAGCCCTCTAAGCATCACACCCATAAAAGCAAAGAACAGTGGAGGAACAGAGCATTGACTAGTCAGGAGGACAACTCACCGTCTGCTGCATGTCCTCAACATCAACACATCTCAGCACTACCTCAAGGAAGGGAAGAGCAGGTGTGAGTGGGGAAGGGAGGAATGAACTTTTGATCCATCTTTGGGATAAGGAGTTCTTCCCAACTAGCACAAGTGTCAGTCCAGAAACCCAGAAATAGTCACAGAGGACTATAGCTTCCATCAGCCTTGATTAGGACTGAGGAATAGGGGTTATTGGACAGAGGGTAGGTATGTACTGTAGTAAGAGCAAACTCACAAACTTGAGTTTGTGTTTTTTCTTTTTAGCAGCGGGATGAATCCTTAGTCAATTGCTGGATGGTCAGATTATGTGTTATGCTGCATTCCATTTTAAGTCAGATGTGGGATTTTCCTACTTGATATCTTAAGATTTCAGAACAAAAAAACAATGCACTGTCCCAATGCTCAGAAGATGTGCAAGACATACAGTATTAAGATCCATTAATGCCTTTGTTAGATGTTTTATCAAAAGCAACTTGCATTCAAGAAATACATTTTATCAGTTAATGCGAGAATCAAGTCCATTACCCTGACGTTACTAATGTCATTCTCCACCATTTGAACTACAGGAACACTACATCGTCCCTCCAGTTTTTCACGATATCGCTGAATACAATGCAAAATCAACGATCCTGCATAATTCGTCATTTCAATAATCGCAAAAATTAAAAGGTCTCACAAAGAATAGATAATAATTATCTAATTGAGTTTAGGATACAGATGTCGCGCACATGATGTCAGTGAAACAGCGAAAGCAAACTTTTCTCACCTGTTGTCTCACATAAGTTCCAATGGCCATGCGAAGCGAGTAAGAAACATGGACGAATGACCAAATAAAAGTATGAAATGCTTGTTGGTATTAAACAGAGTTATAAAAAGCGCAGCATACCACAAAAATAAAATTTAATTCACATTTCTATGGGTGCGCTTGCCACCTGTCAGCATGTGTGTACCAAATTGTGTTCTCTTTGTAGGCTTATTGCGCTTGAATGGTCAGATACACACATAATTATGCCAAAATGTCCGTCTTGGTGGTTATGTCTTAAAGATAGGGTAAGCGATTTTTTCAAAAACACTTTTTGTTATTCTGGTTGAAACTCTCTTCACATCCTGATAGCAATCAATAATAGAAGTGATCTAAACATTAAAACATTATCATATATCTTCAGTGGAAGTCTCAGGAACTATTCTATACTATTTCTATACCTCCACGCACCTGTTCGCACAGACATCACACGTCATCAGCGTGCTCCGTAAGGCTATGCAGAGCTGTAGACAGTCACCGAGCAGCAGCTGCCTTTTACAATTCCTCCAGAACCAAAACAACGAGCTTATGCTGTGTTCATGCCATGTCGTAACCGTAATTATAAGATGGTAACTCGTGACATTTTATCCAGAGCTGTTCACATCCTCAGACTTGGATTTATGCATTTCTCTGCCAGCACTATCAATGCTGAAATGAATCTGCAGCAGTCAGGTCAGTGGTAGCTCAGGTCCGAGCTCTGTAAATTGTTTACGTTCATTATTATTGTAATGTTGTAATATGGAGAGAGAGCTCTGAAGTGAGGGTGGGATCTAATGTTTTTAAAGCTCGCTTGCCTGTAGGCTAGCCTCTCCGAAATTGCCTACCCCACCTTTAAGTGAACAAACAGTTTGGGACACATGTCAGTATTGGATCCGTGCATTACTGTAAGTCCTAAAGTAACAGCAACCTAATATAGCTGTCTGCTGTCTGTGTTGTAAATGTTAAACAACAACAGGGAAAAAAACAATGTAATTCATGTTGTATTTATTTGTTCTCATTTTCTTACTGGCTGTTTACTTCATTACTTAAATAATTACTTGAGATCTTTTTGTACATGGGCTATATTAGGCTATATATTAGTTGTTTTTTGTGGTTTGCTTATAAGATTTTGGTCATATTGCTCACACTGATCATGTTATTAAAGCTAGATAGTACAATGTTAGACTAGACTAGCTAGCTAATAGCCAAAACATTAAAAAAATTATAATATGATTATTATTATTATAATTATTATTTCCTAGTAGGAAATTCAGACTTTCCGAGTTAGAATGAAATGCAGCATCAGCTATGATTTAAGGACCAGACTGTGTGTGGGTAAATATATATTAATAAATAAATATTTAATATTTAATTATTTGTTAATGACTCAATTTCTTTTCATATAGCGCTAAACAACAGATTTCCACAATCAAGCTTTTTGGAGCTTGTACGAGTTCTGCTAAAATGTGGTTAGTTCAGGAACAAGGTCAGAACACACGTTCAATCAATTTGTTATCTTGACATCGTCACTGCAATTGTAACATGTCCTCCACATATCATGAGAAAAGCACATCCACATCACATTCCTCTGAATCCCTTAGTATGGAGTCCAAGTGTGAGCATTTTAGTCACATAAACAGCTTAAAATGTTTCAATCAAATACTTTGATTCATAATTTAAATTAACTGCTGTTAATTTAAATGAAATTAACATCAGTCATTTGTTATGTAAAATATTCTGTGTTTATGGAATAACTGATTGCACTCCTAGCTTATAACAGATTCTAAAATGCAAGTTACACTTGGTGAGTCTCCCACAATAAGGGCAGGGTAGAAAAGTCAGAGGCCACACATATCTTATTGTTCACACAATATAGACATCATACACATATGTACAAGAATTGGAAACCAGGTTAATTTAGAATGAGAACTGCTTGAATATCATAGATCAATAATCCTTGTTATTGATGGACTGATTCTGGCTAGTCGTTTCCATTCAAACACTTAAACCATACAAGGAGGGATATGGCCTCTGTTATTTTTACAAAAGGAACTCACTATTGATTGCATACAAGGGGAAAGACAAAAAAGTATAAATATTTGCACAGTACTGGTTATTTTTAAAGCCAGTTTTATCATTCTTGATGGCAGATATTTCAGCATCTCAGGGTCACACAGAGATCTAGCATTTTTGCATGGCTATGCATGGGTGATAGATCTTAAAGAGGTGATGTAATCTTAAGAAATAACACGATTTAGATACAAAGAATAAAATATTACATAAGCAGTTATATTCAAGATAAGCACACCGTTATTCTTCTAGCTTCACCCCTGCATACTGTAACAGCTTCACTCTTCATATAAAATACCATATTTGACTCTTCTCTGCCCAAAACATTCACATCTTGTTGAAAAATAAAGCATCCTGTTTTTGTGGGTTTTTTTTAACCATATAACACATCTGTATAGAAACAGGACAGTGTGCAGATATTTGTCTTTTCATCTCCCCTGCTACACCATTTTATTTTAAACTGACAGCTCAAAGAAAGTACTACACCAGTGTTCAGCTATTTTTAAGCCATCTTTTAAACTTACCTTGCTGTGACTGGCAAACGTTATTGTGAGGTCTATGAATATGCAGGGTTTATACTGTCTGAAATGCCACAGAATTTATTTTATCTGTTTAAACAAAGCTCCTAAAGTCCCTTTAAGACAAGCCAGGTCACTCAATGACCATATACAGGTAACGCCCACTGCAGATAATTTTTGATGTAGGTAAAAGACATATAGCTCCTATCTACTTGTCCAAATGTCCAAAGTTTTTTGTCAAAACCACAACATTTTAAATCGGCAATTAAATTCTTAAGTTAAATAAAAACTAAAATCATGTTTAGTATTTTCTGTCTGGTTCAGTTAGTGTGCATGTAAAAAAAAGAACACTAACAAAAAGGCAATCTTTTAACTGAAAGGCGGGACTTTAATTCCTACTCTCTTACTCTTCTTAAATTACACTTTTCATAGTATTACACATTTTACAGTCAGACTGCAAATTCATTAACAGAAATGAGAATCATACAGCTCATCAATCAGAGTTTTTAATCGTTAACTTCTACTAGCTCCCAACACCTTTTAAACTAACCTCAACACAAAGTGATGACAAATCTCTCATCTCTCCCATGTTCAAAAACTAAACTAAAATAATCCCTTCTAATTTGTTTGTTGTTGTCCAAAGCAGCCATATTGTGTTTCACGTCACACGTCGTGGCCACACCCATAGTGCACTGTTGCAAAATCTCGCTCCACAGAGCTTTATATTAGAAATTAATATTTTCTGCTTGGTACTGCATTTTGCTATTCCACTTTTGACTCAATTTACCACTAGTCAGATTTTGCTTTAGGCAGGATGGGACCCATCAACAAGATGTGTATGTCAAAGGCATTTAGTAAACAGACAACAAACATAGCACGATTGAAGTAGTAGACTTACGTCAACAATGAAGAAGTCCAGCCAGCACCAAGCGTTGGTGAAGTACTTGACAAAACCGTAGGCTACCCACTTTAACAACATCTCCAATATGAAGATGTAGGTAAAGACCTTGTCAGCATACTCCAGAATGATACGAATAGTCTTCCTCTGTTCAATGTACACATCCTCAAAAGCCTGCAGCACACAACATATGGATGCATTAACACCGCAAGTACTATCAACTGCTCACAATACCTCTCAGTGGAATTCATTTCAAATGAAAAACTAAAATCTAATGAAAATCTAATCTCTTAAAAGAAGAGAATTAAGTAATACTTCAGTTGAAAGGTAATAAAAAAAATATATAAAAAAAACAATAACAATTTTAATAATAATAATAATATGCATAACAATATCTGGGAAAACAACTGAACAGAAGGCTACTTCTTTGCAATAATTCAGTTAAAAACACAGGTTAGAGTCAGCTTTCAAAATGCATCTGTATAAGGAAAGGTCGTTGATTCTATTACATTCCTTTTTTGGCAACATTAGCTGTGCTAAAGACAGGAACATTTCCAGTGCCAGAAATAGATCCAATTGGATGAATAGTACAGTCCATTAATCACATCACCCAGCTCTGGCGCCAGGTCTCTCTACAATGCCTGCTTGAACTTCACATTAACCTCAACTGGATATTAATGCAGTGGTCAGATAGAATCCAAACAGAATCCAAAATATAGTGTAAATAAGTTGCCACAGGTATTTAAATTTTTTTATTTGTTGTCAAGTATAGTCAACTACAGTAAATCATCCAATATTTTTCCATGTACACACTGCAAAGTTTCGGGATTGACAACTGCATTATTGTTCCATGTGTGTACGGAACATGACTTAATCCTGAAATTGTAATGATTGACATCGTCATAATATTTTTTTTGGCATCCACTATTTTTAACAAAAGTAATATTACAGCTACCAGACTCGTTATGTTCTGCAGTTTTAACAAAACCACCGTAGGCAGAGGCGTTGTGTTTTGATTATGTTTGGAAGGCTGGGTTTTTTGCATTGTTGTTTGGTCTTGGCTCATAAAGTAATCAAGTTTATGTGCGCTATTAAAGTGTGCAGGTGTGGGTCATGATATTTTGGTTTATTTTGGTTTATTATGGGCTCGTTCTTGCTTGCTGATCTGGCAACATGAACAAGTCAAGGCTCACACCTATTTCCCTGTGACCTTCTTGCACCACACATACAGAAAAGAGACATATCTCTGACGAGCATTTAAATACATCATTAAAAACTAGTTGTTCAGTTCGGTTCTGTACACACTAATTTTCTAATTGTTAATGCGGTTGTCAATACCTGCATTTTTCGGGAGTTAATTCAATTGTAGAATGCGGCTGTCACACTGCCCAAAGTATACTTCGGCCGTCCACATCCATGTGACGTAATTTTAGTCATCAGGAGGAGCCCAATTTTTGTGACCGTGGGGACAGTGCGCGTACAACAGTGCAAGTACGAGTGACTTGAGCGCTTTGAAAACAAATCCACTAGTGTACCAAACGTGTATTTCCGCACTCACAGCCAAAGTTGTATACTTTGAAAGGATCGCACACTCAACTGTGCGTGAGACGGAGTGGAACATGGAAAATGAAGTATACCCGGGCCTTAACTTAGTGAACTGTGTGTACAGAACAGGATCAAGCACTAAAAATTTAACTTGCAACCAAATTTAGCTGTATAAAGTGTATCCGTAAAGTATTCACAGCGCTTTACTTTTTCCACATTTTGTTATGTTACAGCCTTATTCCAAAATGGATTAAAATCATTATTTTACTCAAAATTCTACAAACAATACCCCATAATGACAACATGAAAAAAGTTTGTTTGAAATCTTTGCTAATTTATTTTTTTAAAAAATATTTTTTTTAAATCACATGTGCATAAGTATTCACAGAAGAATAAAAAAATACAAAAATGGTGTGCACATCCCAAACACCCAGATTGGGCGCAGGTATTGGTAGTCTTACTGAGAACATTTCTTCATGTGGATTTTTATATCAAACCATTTGTACCCATGTTGTCATCTTATGTAAGAGATTCTATGGATTTTATTGAATCATTATATGGTGTTGACTTTGCTGTTGATGATGTGCTTCTTGCTACTTTTGATGTTCAGAGTTTATATACCAATATCCCTCATACTGAAGGTTTACTTGCTTTAGAACAATTTTTAACACAAAGATCTGTTGATGTAAAACCTAGTAAAGCATGCTTATTGGATTTAGCAAGTACTGTCTTAACTAACAACTTTTTTCGCTTTCAGGACGACAAGTTAAAGGTACTGCAATGGGTAGTAAAATGGCCCCTAATTATGCTTGCTTGTACATGGGAGTTTTTGAAAATGAATTTATTTTAAATGAGTCAAATTCTTTTTTCCCTAAGATCTTGCTTTACAAACGGTATATTGATGATATTTTTATGATTATTAAGGCCACACCTGCAGAGATGTTGACATTTTTGAATTACCTTAACTCAAGGACTGAGCATGTGAATTTCACTATGGAATGTGATCCAGTAGGCATTCGTTTTCTTGATGTTCGAGTATACTGTATATATGTGACGGGAAACTCCATACCGATCTGTACCGAAAATCAACGGATCGCAATACCATTTTAAGAGGCGATAGTTTCCATCCTAGACCTCTAGTTAAGAGTCTACCTATCAGTCAATTTAAGCGTATGCGTAGAGTTTGTAGTACGGATGAATTTTACACTCATCAATCTAATGATTTAACTAAAAGATTCTTGAATCGTGGTTACCGTGTAGAATGGATCGAAAATTCCAAAAAGAAGCTCAACGAGACATCTCAAATGCAGTGTTTGCGAACAAAACGTAATAAAACTCAAGTTCTTAATGCTCCCATTTGCACGATGAAGTACTCCGCATTGGGTGCGGATTTTCGTAGAATCCTAAATAAACATTGGCATATGATTTCAAGTGATCCTAAATGATCAGGTGTCTTTAAAAATGGTCCGAAATTTAAACGTCAAAACAATCTTCGAGACTTGCTTGTAAAATCTGAATATCCGTCAAGTAAAAAACAAGGTATTCCAACTCTTTCTCCAGGTAATTATCGGTGTGGTAAGTGTGCTCAGTGTGCTTTTACACACAAATGTAAATCGTTTAGTCATCCACGGACTGGTCGTGATATTCCGATACGTGGTACTATTACATGTGCTTCCACTCATGTTATCTATCTAATTCGTTGTCCTTGTGGTCTTGCATACGTGGGTAAAACATTCAGACAATTACGCACGCGTATTAGTGAGCATCGCAGTAACATTCGAACTGGAGATATGCGCAGTCCTATAGCGTCTCATTTTAGACAAGTAGGCCATAATGTCAGCGTTTTGCAGTACATTGGTATAGAAAAGGTAACAAAACCCTCAAGAGGAGGAGATTATGAGAAGAAATTATTACAGAGGGAGTGTTTTTGGATTTATACCTTGAATACTTTGTCACCTTTAGGGTTGAATGAGGATTTTGATATTAAGCCATTTTTATAGTTTTTTTTTGGGGGGGGGGGGGGGATTTGTCACATGAGCTGTATTTGTCACATGACATACATGACTTGTATTTGTCACATGACTTGTATTTGTCACATGATTTCTTGGGTGTGCCTGATTAAGGTGATCACCTGTGTCTATTTAAAGTTGTCTTCAGTATTACATTAACATTGAGCCTGATGAAGACCTGAGGGTCGAAACGTTGCTAAAATAAACTCTTTTGGAGCAGTAATTTTCAGTGTGCGGACTTCACACTTCTTTATTTTGTCCATAAGTATTCACAGCCTTTGCCATGACACTCGAAATTGAGCTCAAAATTGAGCTCAGGTGCATCCTGTTTCCACAGGTCATCCTAGAGATGTTTCTACAACTTGATTGGAGTCCACCTGTGGTAAATTCAGTTGATTGGACATGATTTGGAAAGGCACACACCTGTCTATATAAGGTCCCACAGTTAACAGTGCATGTCAGAGTACAAACCAAGCCATCAAGTCCAAGGATTTGTCTGTAGACCTCTGAGACAGGATTGTATTAAGGCACATATCTGGGGAAGGGTACGGAATATTTTGCCAAAAGGCACCTGAAGGACTCTCAGACCATGAGAAACTATTCATGGTCTGGTCTGATGAAAAAAATATTGAACTCTTTGGCCAGAATGGCAAGCATCATGTCTGGAGGAAAGCAGGCACCGCTCATCACCATCCCTACAGTGAAGCATGGTGGTGGCAGCATCATGATGTGGTGATGTTTTTCAGTGGCAGGAACTGGGAGACTAGTCAAGATCGAGGGAAAGATGAATGTAGCAAAGTCCAGAGACATCCTTGATGAAAACCTGCTCCAGAGGACCTCAGACTGGGGCGATGGTTCATCTTCCAACAGGACAACGACCCTTAGCACACAGCCAAAATAACAAAGGAGTGGCTATAGGACAACTCTGTGAATGTCCTTGAGTGACCCAGCCAGAGCCCAGACTTGAACCCGATTGAACATCTCTGGAGTGATCTGAAAATGGCTGTGCTGCAAAGATGAATGGGAGAAACTGCCCAAAAATAGGTGTGCCAAGCTTGTAGCATTATACTCAAAAGACTTGAGGCTGTAATTGGTACCAACAAAGTACCAAACTAATTTGTGCTTCAACAAAGTATTGAGCAAAGGCTGTGAATACTTATGTACAGTACTGTACATGTGATTTTTTTTCTTTTTTTTTCCGCTTAAAAAAAAAAATAAAAAATTGAGAAGATTTCAAACAAACTTCTTTCATGTTGTCATTATGGGGTATTGTTTGTAGAATTTTTAGGAAAATAATCCATTTAATCCATTTTGGAATAAGGCTGTAACATAAATAAAATGTGGAATAAGTAAGCGCTGTGAATACTTTCCGGATGCACTGTACAAGGCCTTTAAGCTGTATTTTTCTACTCAAGTAATTCATTGCAGAACAAAATACTTGTGCACATGATCCTTTTAAGAAAGTAGTGTTTGTGTACATTCTCACCAATGCTCCACTGCTGAGGAGGATCATAAAGATGATGAGGGTTTCAAACCAGTTGTGCTCCACAATGAGATAGCAGGTCTTCCGGAGGAGCCACCAATTCTTACCCCAGCCCTCCGTGATGGGCACATCACAACACTTGTATCGGGCCACACAAGCTGCAAAAATTGCACACATTATATTTGTTCTCACAATTCTTTACACTTTCTATATATATATATATTTTTTTTTTAAGTACAAATTTGCAAACAGAGAAATAAAAAAAATGCCTGAGCCATTTTACCTTCGGTCCAGCAAGCTTCTGGGTCAACGTATTCCTCTACCGCCTCCACCACCACCGCTTCCTCTACCTCTGGTTTAATATCTATGGTGCTGCCCTCTGATGAGCTGATGTCATCCAACTCATCGAGAAAAGACAGAGGTCACAACAGGTGTTAAAAAAAAAATAATTAAAGAGCAAAGCAAAAATACTCCAAAAAATAATTTAGTAGTTGGTCTCTGGCACTATTAAAAAAATTAAGCCAATCTTGGTCAGGATGCTCAAACAAACAGAGCAATCAATAACATGAGTGTTTGACCAATGGAAGACAAGAAGTGTTTGTAAATGCCGAATGATACACTTAACTTTAAGAATGAAACAACAAGAGTCTGTATTCATGTTTCACAATACAGTGTTCTTAATGGCCTACCTACATTTGAACATCATTTTGAAACAATATACCACACTTTACTGCAAAAATTTGCAAATACCTCCATTTAGAATCACTGAGCATTTACTCCTGAGACCAAATCAATAACCACAGGAATTACATTTCACCCACTAGCATCTAGGGCAAACCCTGAAACCATCACAGCATCAGCTCCTTTGCATACTCACTTCTTTGCTGCCCTCTGCCTCAGACTCGCTGCTGAAATCTTCAGTGTTGAGATTCTCAAAGTCAGATTCGCCCACAGCGATAGGCACACATACCGTCAGATTGGGGTTGTGGATGAAGGACATGTGGTCATCATCAATCATGTACTTTCCCACACTACTGCCGATACCACTGGTGGTTCCATTGCCATTTTTCTGATAATCCATGTCACGACTGATGTCCACGCCCGTGTGATTGGCGATGCAGTTTAGCTTCCGGTCGTACATGTCATCTAGCGGCTTGGCCTCATCAGTGACCTTCCTCCTGAGGATGATGTTGACCAGTTCTCGAACTTTGATCTTCCCCCAGGCAATTCCCTTCTTAATGCGGATAACTGCAATCTGCAGGTTGTTCATCTCACCATCGTCATCAGAAGCTGCCAAGTTGTCTGCGCTGAACGAGCTCAGCAGCAAGGCAAGGAACAGATTCAAGACCTGATCAGCGTGAGAGAAAAGTAGTATAAAAAAAGTAGTCTCAAACTAATATTTCAGTTCAAAACCTAAAAAAAAAGAAGCTGCCTTTGGAGCAGTGTATGCATCATTTATATATTGAAGCATCTGAAATGTATTTTATATACATTTTATTTAAAAAATATAATATAAACATCGTTTATTATTTTATTTTCATAATATTAATAAAATAATATTATAATATTAAATGGATAATAAAATATAATTATATATATATATATATATATATTATATACACACACACACACACACACACACATATACAGACACAATACATATTGGGATGAAAAAAAGATTATATTAAGAACTTTTTCATGTATATAATTTCATTCCATATATTTTATATAATTAAAATAAAATACATATTTCATAATATACACATATATTATATTAGCGTGTAACACCGTAACATTCAACTCTATTGAAATGCTTGCAAATGAATAACATTTCCATGATGTTAAGTTATGGAACAGATTTTGTATGTTTATCGCCATATAAGTACAACTCAGCTTAGATTTCACAACAAAAATGCATTTTCTGCATCAAAGCACACTTACCACCAAATTCCCTATGACCATGACCATCATGAAGACAATGAGACACATGGCTTGTCCAGCCACCTCCATACAGTCCCACATGGTCTCGATCCACTCTCCACATAACACCCGGAACACAATTAGGAAAGAGTGAAAGAAGTCATTCATGTGCCAGCGGGGAAGCTCACAATCCTGAGAGATCTTACACACACAGTCCTTGTAGCTCTTCCCAAACAACTGCATGCCCACCACGGCGAAGATGAAGACGATGATGGCCAACACCAGGGTCAGGTTCCCCAAAGCTCCGACTGAGTTACCAATGATCTTTATCAGCATGTTGAGGGTGGGCCATGACTTAGCCAGCTTAAACACTCTCAGCTGTTGTAAGTGACAAAAAGGAGGATTAAAATACCATGAGCATTCAATATTTGTCTTTGAATTGTGCTGTTGAAAACAAAGAGCAAATTTACGGCACTTATTCATTATGTCTTATTCACTAACCACCCACAATCCAGTTTAACCAGACGCTGAATGCATTGAACGAATGTTGCTCTGTATTTAAATAAAATAACTGTCATTCTTTTCAGTTCAAACACACCTCCTTTCTGTGTAAATTAGACTTATTATACTCACTATCTGCCTGATGCAATTAACGTTGTTCTATTGCCGCCCGCGTAAAGAAGGTGCTCAACAGAATTTTATTTAAGAGAGATGTGTTTATACTGTTTTTATTGGGAATTGAAGTAGTAATTCATCAAATGATAATAAAATGATGGAAAAGTTATATCTGACATACTGTCTATACAGGCATACAGTGTGGGTGACCACACTTTAAGCAATTCCCCTAGGTCAATGAGTTGAGCAGGAAAGCTGCAACATCATGAAAGTAGCAAAAGATAATTTCTTCAGCGTTGTGATTTACATCCGAGTGAAATTAATTATTGAAAAATAAAAAAACAATATATATAGGACAGCGACTTGGTTCTCTACATCAGTTGTTGATTGGGTAGAGGCAGATCTGAATGCGAGCTTTAGTTAACTGTAAAAAAGGGGGCGGGGTTTAAGTCGATTAAATGGCATACATCACCAGAGAGAAGTCTGATGTTTCACTGGAAGATCGAGTTAAGAAATCTTGATTAAAAAATATATGGTCAAAAAAAAGAAACATATGCATGGATGAATCACTCGTAATAAGATGCAACTACAAAATAGGGTGAATATCCATTTCATGTCAAATAATTTGTTACCAGATTCACATAATTAACAAGCATTACATTATTAATACATTGAAATTCTGAAGCAATAAAAAGGTTTACCAATCGGAAGGATCTCAGCACAGAAAGACCTTCCACATCGGCCAAGCCCAACTCCATCAAACTCAAGCTCACAATGAAGCCATCGAATATATTCCAGCCCTCTTGGAAGTAGTAGTATGGGTCCATTGCAACCAGTTTGGCAAACATTTCGGCAGTGAAGATACCAGTAAACACCTACAAAAAAAAAAAAAAAAAAAAATTTAGGTGGACTGCTGACAAAAAGACTACTTTGAGACTTATTTAATCTAATTTTGTTAATTTCACAT
Source organism: Leuciscus leuciscus (assembly GCF_965113295.1). Taxonomy (NCBI): domain Eukaryota; kingdom Metazoa; phylum Chordata; class Actinopteri; order Cypriniformes; family Leuciscidae; genus Leuciscus; species Leuciscus leuciscus. Next base: position 14,655,494 of record NC_138742.1, on the reverse strand, counting down.
GCCAGACTAATTTATAAAAGCAATCTGATATCAACCAACTTATCAAAAGGCACTTTATCCATTACACACAAGCTCTTTCCTGACATTGCATGACACCTAGCAGTGCCCAATCCTGGCCTACACATTCACAATAATGTCCTGACAAATCAACACAAGACTCTGTGGCGTTCAAAGTGTCAAACAGATCATCCTGCTGTCAAGGGTGAAGGGTACAGTTAATCACCCTGCAGGCGGGCGATCTGGGGGAGGGTACAAGGTGACCTTGACTCCAGGAGGCCTGCCATGTGTCTGTACAGCCAGCGAACGTGACTCACGCTGCCGCCTGCACAGCCACGACCTGCTCCATTCCAGTACGCCCCCTGCTACCATGACAACAGAGCGAACACAGGTGTACTGAACCAGTTTAAATACTTGCATCATTATTTCACCATGTCAGCACAGCTGAAATTACATTGAGAGAGGCCTCACTATAAGAGGCATGCATATGATTTACTCCATTAAGCAGGTCACATGACTTTGGAAATAATGATTTGTGGTCAGTGTACGGCACCGCACTGACAGTGAGAATTTATGAGCCCTAACAGTTTCGCCATCACTTGGCTACGTAATATAAAAAGCAATTTGGTTCAACGATTCATGAGTGGGAAAAGATAATCTGCTCTTCTCTACCAGGTTTGAGCTCCAGAACTGTGAAACCACCACCATTTTAGAGCCGCTCATTGATTAGGCTACATGAAATATTTATGCTGGCTCTGCACCACCACACTCAGCCAATAGCTTAGCACTGTCTTTACGCCAGGCATAAAAATGGCTTTGAGTGTTCCAACAACATCTCTACAGAGACTACAAAAATATAAGCCATGGGGGAGGGGGACCATTTCACTAAGCGATGAAAGAATTCTTCATATTTTAATTTAAAGACTCTCAGGAAAAAAAGGGCGGGGGAAAGAATTTCTAGAGGGTTTATGTAGAATCCTCACCAGGTTTCCGACACTCAGAACATGCTCAAATTGCGGCGTCATAGGGTAATGCTCCATGGCCATAAAAAGAGTATTCAGCACAATACAAATGGTGATAGCCAAGTCCACAAAAGGGTCCATCACAATCAGGTTCACAATCTCTTTAATCCTCATCCAAACGGGGCCACACTCCCAGATAAGAAATGTGTTGGCGAATTTGTACCAGCATGGTGGACAATTCCTCTGAGACTCTTCCAGTTCTGGAAGTAAAGAATACAATTATGGTAACCATGATAACCATGAAATTCCTTCTGTTTAAAAAAAAGCAAGACATTCCTTAGGTTACAAGATGTGAACATACCCTCAACCAATGTGTTGGTTAACGCACTCATCACACTGTTGGCTCGTTCCTTGCGCCCGAAAGATGTGTTAAGCTGCTCTATGGAAGCCATTAGAGAGCCTGAGAGTTTCTTCTTGATTTCAAGATCAGAATTTGGCTGTCAGGAGGAAAACAATGAGGGTAAACAGACCCATCACAACATTATAGTGCAGCTAGTGGCTAGAAGAAACATCTTCATCACAGAGCTAGTTAGAGAAAGGTTTGCTAAGAAAAGAGTAATATTTTTGACAATTGACACATTTTGTCCAAAGGAACCATTTTCATTTGAATGCATTAAAGCGGAAACATGCTGGACTCTCACAGGAGAGAAGGTAGGGCGGAGATACATTTGTCATTAGTGTTTGTACGAAACATAAGCACGTTATTAACATGCTACATATTATCAAATTGCTCAAATATTAAACATCAGGACATATTTGCAATCTTTTGGGCATTTGAAATAGTCAAGTATATGTTTTATAAACTGGGCTTAAAATATCCAGAATGCTGGAAAGGCTATGAATTAGTAACTTATTCAAGTTCATCACATTATAAATCAGCCATTGTCCTCCGCTCTCTTCCTTCCCTCATCTGAAGCCCCTGCATCTCCATCTTTTAGGAGATCCAGACAGCATGCATCTGCATGCATTCAGACAAAGAATTCAAGAGAGGAAAAGAATAAACATCATGATCCATTAACCTCATGAAGCATTGAAGATCTAAAGGTAAACCAGAGCTCTTTAAGATTCATTAAGCTAGCAGACTACCATGCTAACTACAATACTTCAGTATAGATGCAACAGTACTGATCATCAAAAAAATTATAATGAAGAAACACTATAGAAAAATTATATACAACACAAAAAAAAGGAAAGAAAACTATGTAGATGAAGAGAAAATATGAAAAGAGAATTGAAGGCTGGAGGGTGTAAGCGGTGGAATCATTTCATGGTTAATTCACCTTACCAAAATATAATTACAAAGGACAATAAATGACATGTACGTTAAAAAGAACACATTAAAAAATTAAAATGAAATGAGAGTGGGAGTGAATGTGTAATAAGATGATGATATGAATGAGATTCCCCAAGAAATGAACATGACTACTAAAACGTTTATTACCATTATAAAGTTTGGGCTCAGTAACATTTTTAAAATAAATTAATAATATAAATCAGCAAGGATGGATTCAGTTTATCAAAAGGGACAGTAAAGACAATAATGTTACAAAAGATTTCTATTTCAAATAAATGCATTAGTGTCCGGCAGTGTTGTGTAAACACAGCGCAGCGCTTCCGGGTTCTACATCAGAACGCAGGCTCAGTATTGGCCGGCTCCTGCGTCAGCATCACACGCATACGTCATGGTGCTCATGTGAACAGCGTCAGAGACTGACACAGAAGAGAAGAAATTGTTGACTAAAGTCATTATTTTCTTTTTTTTCAGTCTCTTCATAACATTAAGGTTGAACCACTGAGTAAATGATGACAGAAATAAAAAATTTGGCTGAACTAACCCTTTAAGTTTTGCCATCACAGGGATAAATTACATTTTTAAATATATTAAAATAAATAAGTTATTTTAGATTGTAATAAATAAACTAAATTAAATAAACAGTTACATTGTAATTGCTGTAATATTACTGTTTTACTGTAGTTTTGATCAGCCTTTCAAAAACAATAAAAAAATCTTACCAACCCAAAACTTTTTAACAGTAGTGTATGAAACACCTGAATCTTAGCATTCATACAATGAGGTCGATCTATAGTTAGCAGCTTGTTCACTAATTTCAAACTAGCATTAAAGGGCAGCATATCACACAGGCTTTGAGGGCAGTCCTCAACTGAAAGAGAGCTTATTTTAGAGCAAAGTCAAAATAACCATTACACAAATGCATCAGAAAGAGAAAGAGCCAAACAGAGAGAGAGAGCCAAGGTTTAGAGATAGATGATGCCCATGCCTAGACTGATCTACTCTTAGACTTCCTTACGCTGTCATCAGTGGCTGCCTTATCTATTATCACCTCAGGCAGTAGGCGTCCGCCAGGCCCCGGCCCGATGAGAGAGACCACTCCATTGCAATCCACAGTGCTGTTGCGCTTGCCGTAGTAACCCGTGTAGCTGTTGCGACGTTGCGGGCTTAAGAATGAATCGCGCCTCTCGTCGTACTCCTCAACCGTGCTGTGCTCATCATCTGCAAACTCGTTCTCTGAGCCTCCGTCCTTACAGCGGCTGAAGATGCTGCTCTTACTGTTGCGTCTTGAAGGGAATGGTGAGCCTGGGATGCTGAGAAGAGACTAGAGGCAAGGAAAACAGAGAAAACAGAAAAAATTGTAAAATGTTGACTTGGTAACACTTCATTTTACAGTGTTTCTGTTACACATTTTACACGTACTATAATAACAACAGTAAATTTTGCATAATTACAAGCAACTAACCCTAAACCAATACCTAATTATATATCAAGTACATGTGGTTAATTAATATTACTCAGTACTTATTTGTATAATTACAATGTAACAAGGGCACCTTAAAATAAAAAAGTGGAACTGTTGACTTCTTTGGTTTTACACACTTGCTCTCAACAGTGGAATGTTTAACATTAGACACAGACATTAGGTACTTTTTCCATTATTTTTGAAAAGCAAAATGGTACAAGATGGTGATTTCTGGCTTGTCCAACCTCTAAGGTCTTGACAGGTCTTGTCCAAAGTTAAACATTTTTATTTTTTTTAATAAAGGAATTTATTACAAAAATTCATATTTTCTTCCTATTTGAAAAAGAAAATGACACAGTAGTGGTAAATTAATTTGGTCTTTTTCTACAACATTGCAAGAAATTTTTATTTTATTTTTTATTTCTGCATTTATGAAGCTTAGCAATTAACAATAACAAAATAAGTTATTTTAAGAATAAAATGACGAAGCAAATATTTTCCTTTCATTTATGATAAATCTTTATGTAATTGTATTTCTATACATTTTATTAATAATTACCGATTTAATGTTGATTTTTTATGTAATTTTTTATATTAATTACACATCATTTATGCCATATATAAAATGATGGATGTCCAGGATACATACATTTAATAAAATGTATTAGTCATAAAATAAATAATTAGCAGCTTATATAATATTTTGTTGAACGTTATTTTTGCATGCTGTTTTCTTCACACACCATTTGTTAAAAAAAAGAACAAAATTAATTTTTAAGAGCATATTTTGTACTCTATTCATAGAAAGCCACATTAACAAAATTGACGATACACAGATGCCATTCTTTACCTGGTTCATTATAGAACTCCTACGCCCTAAACGGTTGTCAGGGAACCGGAATCTGCTCCTCCTGCTTCCATCATCCGATTCGGATTTGACAAACTTCTCACTGTCCCCTTTCTCCTTTTCCTGCTCTTTCTGCCGCCACTTCTTCTTGCGGTTGCGTCGCTCTTTGGCACTCTTGGAACTGAGTTTAGACATCTCAGATGAGCTGCAGGACAAGTTCCCTCCTCCTTCACCATCATCCTCCACCACGTCCTCAGACACAGTCCCCGCCGAAGTTGCCATAGCATTAGCCTGCTATTACAAAATGTTTCAATCATTCACTGATCTAAATTATTTTAGATTCCAACAGTCACAAAAATGCCCACAATTAAAAATCAGACTTGATCACAAGTGAATAACTAAATGCAAAACAACCATCCAATATACCAGGCAAACATTATACTAGAACACATTTGAAATTAAACAAAGAGGACCCTTATTATCGCCATTGAACCCTTATTACCTGCACGTCATCCTGATGTTTCCTCAGCGCTTCCAGCATGGCTTTAAACTCCGCCTCCTTTTGCTCCGCCTCTTCCATAGTGGCCTGGTTCTGTTCCTCATATGCCATGGCCACCACAGCCAGGATCAGATTCACAAGGTAGAACGAGCCAACAAAGATTACCAGCACAAAGAAAATCATGTAGGTCTTCCCCGCTGCTCTCAGGGTCTGTGGATGAGGGACAGATCAGAAGCATCTTAAATTCGAGAGCATTCATACATCACTATAAAAATGGTTTGTTTTTTTACACACATATACACACTGACGAATTTCTAAACATAATATCCAGGGATACATGTTGAAGAGAACTCTCTGGAAAATTCAAATGTCAGTTAATTATTCTGAGAATATTTGACCTACTTGTGCATAGAATGCAAATACACATACATAAACACATACATTCATGCATACATACTATTACACAGACTGGCTTAAGGCAGCTACTGGCACCCTGACATGCTGGTGCACAAACAGAAAGACAGATTGTTTGGAGTGAGAAAATTAAAAAGAGAAGAACAGAAATCTAACCAGTAATTTCATGGTTTTTAGCAGTACGGTTGTTTTGCCTGACAAAATAATGAGAAAATACTAAGCCTAACTTATGAGGAGTGACATTTCTTCTCATCAGCTTTAAAAGAACTGCAATTACGTGTCTTCTAGGAATAAAATGCATTCAATAGCTAAATACGGGGGTATAACATTCAGTTCATATATCTATATATATCTATATCTATCTATATCTATATCTATATATATAGAGAGAGAGAGAGAGACACCTATAACTTTCTCTTTCTGACTGGTTCCAACGACAATATGTAAATGTAAAAAGCTCCAAAGATTTTAGATTTTAATTAGTATGGGGAAGATTCCGAATGAAATAACATCAGCCTCACTACAGCCAAGATAGGTGAGTTTATCACAGATTTTAGGGAAGCTGAGATGAAAGACTGGGGTTTAGATACCTATGCTTGAAGTTATTGAAGAATGAACTAGAGCTCAGGATTTATTTAGCATTCTACTATTTAGTCTTCTAGCTGTCCATTACTGCTTCTGATCCCAGAGGGTTCAGTATGTTTGAGGACATCCAGCAGAATGAGGGCTATCGTAGCATAAATATTGTGGCTTATCCTAAACACTCCTCCATGCACGAATTAAAGGTAAGGTTAACAAAGCATATTAAACTGGATTCAGAGAAACCCATCCTCGTAATTGATAATCGAATATTGTTTCCTGTTGTTTACAAATGTAGTAACAAGTGTAAAAGGCATGAGAATAACTCAAGCCCTGAGTTTATTTAATTTACAATGCTAAATGCAAATATTTAAATTCAACTGACTGTTTAATTGTGTAAAGTTGCAAAAGCTACATTTATTTTTGTTTTCAAAGTAGATTCTTCTATGAAGATAAAATATATAACATTTGATTTAGGAAATAATCATTTGGTTAGTAGTAAAATTAAGATATTCGGGGTGAAAAAAAGACTACGCCCTTACCAGCATGTACAAGTTCTCCCAAAAGTCCTGCGTCATGAGGCGGAAGAGAGCCAGGAAAGCCCAGCCAAAACTGTCAAAGCTGGTGTAGCCATAATTTGGATTGCGACCAGCCTTCATGCATGTGTAGCCTTCGGGACAGCGCCTGAGGCAAAAAAGTGCACACAACCCATAATGACCATTCTATGGATTAGCATACAACGTTTGTCTCAGTGAATTACTTCTGCTATTCTTGATGTTATTTAAACATATGAATGCACAAAGGCATCTGCCTCCAACTGCAGCTTCTTCGTGTTTTGTCTTTTTTAATAAAGAAGTGTAGTTTATGTTTTCTAAATGTCTATGTTGTATGATTTAAAGTTTTGGAACCATGTTTGGAACCAAACACTCACCCTGAATCAGAGCTGTTTCCACATAGAAGACCATCCAACTGGTCTGGCAGGAAGTAGAAATTATCTAATGACAAACAGAGATGTAGAATCAATTAACTAAACCATTTCGTATTTTTGATCAAGACAATAAAATCTTGGCCAATACTGTTAAGGCAGAAAAGAGATAAATGGCTGAAATTCAAATTATATACAGTACTACTTTTTTTATAAATAAAAAAATGAAAACACTAAAAACTAAAAACAATCGTTTTAAATGCTAAAAGTGAACACAGGCATCCCAACAGTATAATGCACATGGATATTCATTTTTGTGATTTGCCAAAAAATAAAATAAATTTAGCAGAGTTATTAAATTATCAGTGTTGGATGACTGTAAAAGTAATCTACTATTGGCTGAAACCAATACACTGTGCATCCCAAACCATTTTTTGTAATTTGTGTGTGACAAACTAAACAGAAGCTCACTCTCATTCATGATGTAGGCGTCCCAGTTGAATGCATTGCTGCCATTGGTATCGGGGAACATGTCTGTGATGTTAATGGGCCAGATGACACACTTTTGCCGCAGATTTCCCATGAAGAGCTGCAGACCAATGAGGGCGAAGACACTGAGGCAGAACACGGTGAGGATCATCACATCTGACAGCTTCTTCACAGACTGGATCAAAGCGCCAACAATGGTCTTCAGACCTATGAGATATTGAATATGCACACACATACACGCACAAATATGCACACACACACACACACACACACACACACACACACAAAGGCACAGACAGTTGCATGTGTGCTCAAATCCCAGAAGTGTATGAAAGGAGTCTTCAAGGCATGATGAGAGGAATTCACTTCTTTTTTTTTATTTCTTTTTTTTAAATGTGAGGCCATGTTGATGTTTCTGGTTTGAAGACACTCCGTCTTATATACACAGATACTTGTCTTATCTGTGGTTCTCAACTGGTGGTTTGCAGGTATGTTCTGATTGCATGGAACAATGCTACATTTTTAACCCTATAGAAAATTATGTAATACATTTCTTAATTTATTGAATACTTTAAAAAAAAAAAAAGAATAAAAAAAAAAAGAATAAATGGCCAGAAAGCACAGACCATTGTCAGAATTTAAGTATTATAGGACAATAGAATATTTTAGTTAGAATTTTTTAGGGCCTTTTCCAGCCATGCAATTATTCCCCCAGTATCAGCACTGGAACCGTAATACACCTACACATATACAGTATTGTTGTTGATATCGAAAGCTAAACATCCAATTAAATTTAAACATCATTCTGTCATTTTGTAGAAATTAGCCAATTAAGACAGATGACAACATATACATAATGCTTGGCATGCTTTCATCATAAACAGAGTTTTGGCCTAATGTGTTTTGTGTGATAAATTGCTGACTGCCAACAGTATGAAATCAATTTGATCTGATTGTAAATGTAAAATCTGGCTCCAGAAGCAAAATCAGTTGAGAACCACTGATCCGGATGCTTAAGGATGCACTTCCGCATAAATTAAAATATTTGTAATTGTTCATAATTTATTTTTCTATTTTAAATCATGCCTTGAATCCTTATTTTAATTGATTATGACAACATATAAATAACAGCATCACAAAATACATTTTAAGTTTCTTTACACAGATACTTGCTTAGGAGCCATCCCATCATTTGGTCTATTCAAAAGAATTATTTACTATTCTTCTTAAACTTGGTTTTAATAAATGCCTACAGAAGATAATATATTATTTCAGGGCATGCAAAATCAATCCTGAGACTTTTTTTTGAATTATGGCATTTCAAAAAAGAAGTTTCAAGGTTCAAGGGAGGGCTCCCAGAAAGAGAAAAACCTGACATCCATTTGTCTATTAATACTTCAGCACAACCAGAGGGCAATGACATAGGGAGAATAAAGCAGGCAGGGACTAAGGGGGTGAAGATTACATGCAGGTAATTTCAGCTCAAAGACTGAACAGAAACAAGTCCAGTGTTAAAATCTTCCAGGGCTCCACCAGACATGCTGAGCTAAACATCATGAGAACTGCACTGACTCCTCACAGATTCAAAAGGACTGCTCTATCTTCAAGACAGTAGAATCTCAAACGTAATGCTGAAGTTTAGTATTGATATGCTACAATCCTCTTGCCCATAAACCCCGTCAAAACTAAAAATCTCCCAGGGCTCAGAGATTTGATAAGTAGGATTAGGCCTTACTGAAAAAAAACATGGAAATGACAAATATGACTTGCAGTAAAACCAAGTCAGCTAAATAAATCAACAATCTGTTTATTTCACTGAAAAAGACTGCATATGATGCTAATGTGTCAAGACGTTAAGCTAAAGGTCTGGCATTTTTGCAAGGCCACTGAAGGAAAAAAAATTCACTCCTCTGAAACAGACAAAGAAGAAAAAAATAATCTCCCTTGACCATCTGCACTATGCTTCTTTTTTCACTTCCAGGTGCAATTTGTGAGTTTCATACAAAATAAAGGAAAAAAAGTGAACAAAAATGAATATTAAAAAAATAAATAAATAAAAGGCAGCCAAGCACTTAGTAGGCTAATACTATAAAAGCAAGTGACTTCCAAAGCATCATGCAGCATAAAATATGTCCACAAACTAGGCTTGGCAGTCTTCATAAATAAGTAACAAGTATGTTCTTTGGGAACTCACTGAGAGCCATTCAATTTTCATCTTGGGGAACAAAACATAGCTTGTTAAAAATATCTATTCTAGTGCTCTGAGGCCAGGGGCTAGTTTGAAAGTTCTATTTGTATCCTGATACATTAAACAGCTAAATTAATGCATTCATACCTTTGCAGTTTGATTTTTTGGAGGCTACTGGTCCAACTCTGTTTTAGACAGTGTACCCCTAGGTTCTCTTTTAGACTGAAACATCACTTTATCTAAAGTCTTTACTGTTAAATCTGCAATAAAATAGAGCCTTATGTAACTCAGAGATCTGGTTTAGTGTTTAGCAACATCTTAACAACAAACCTACAAGTAATATAGTGGCTTGAGTTCAACCCTGTTCAGGGTTTGTTCACATATATGTTTAATGCCTACATAAAAGAGGTTACAGAGGTTTGCTCACTAAAGCTCTCTAAATCGCTCTAATCTGCTCTGGGATAAAAAGGCTGTCGAAAACCAAAGGACTCTGGAGATTGATAGTAGACTGCAAAGCCTATCAAAAATGTATAAGTACCATTTTTGATGATTTTGGAGATAGTAAAAAAAGCAAATTAAATGGTCTTCTCCAAATTAATTTCCGCTAAAAAATAATGAGAGAGAAGTCCAACAAAAAAGATTTCAAATCGAATAGTAATAGGGGGTCAAACTGAAAGTTAACCTCAGCGTCAAAACTGCATCTCACCTGGAATGACAGAGATAGTTTTCAATGCTCGGAGAACCCTGAATGTTCTCAGCGCAGATACATTCCCCAGGTCCACAAACTCTGTTACATATCTGAAATAAGGGAGGATCACACACAGACACCAATGACAACCACAAACACACCAAGAACACCACCACGCCAACGAACCACCAGGAGGTACGTCACTCACAGAGCCTGTCCACTACAGGGGGAAAGGAAGGAAAAGAAAACCAAAATACACACACGTACACCTAACACCGACCCGACCCCTCCCGCTCTCACACACTCTCTTACCTGGGATTACAGAAATAGTTTTCAATGCCCTCAGAACTCTGAACGTGCGCAGAGCTGAGACATTGCCTAGGTTTACAAACTCTGTTATATACCTGCAATGATCAGATCAAAGTTACATGGAGACATGGTCATGAGTCATGACTTAGTACTTGATGACTTCCATATGCAGACTAAGATGATCTGTTTCTTAATAGCTTTTAGAGGTGGGGGAAAAAAAGTGTAGTCACAATTCAAAATAGAAATGCTGAAAATTTGTATTTATAATTTTATTTAAATAGATGAAGAATTTTAAAAAGTTTGTATTATTATTATTATGTTAAATAATACAATGAATTAGAAAATTTGGTGGAAAGTAAACATACTATGGCAATAGTAGATTACATTAGCAATGTCTTTCAGATAGAACACGGAATAACTTATAACTATAATAATAAGTAGTAGTAATAATAATAATAATGAAAAATATTACGTCATATAGTAAAAAATTTAGTTTTTCCTTCTTCAGTCTAAAAGAAAAAGAGAAAGACATTGCAATGCATTGTAGATATTTGGTGTAACAACACAAACCTGATCTGTTTCCCACCCCTAATAGCTTTCATAAACAATTATGCTCATATGGTAATATTATTATAGGATATACAATATATCTCAGATGAATTTGTCTGGTATTTGTATAAAAAAAAAAATACAATGAGATCCCATATAAACAGATCAAATGAAAATGGAGAATGAGAACTAGGAAGGCAGAAAGAGTCAGTGAGTGAGAAAATGTTCTCTGCGTGGGTTGCTGGTAGGGGTGGGCCATATACCGGTAGAAATTTGTCAACCGCTAGAGATTTTGGACTATTGTTTCTATCGCGGTTACGCTCACGTGACGTTGCCATTCTGCGCCATCACAAAAGCTTATAATTTGAATATGTTTTTAAGCCTTACTACAATTTATGTAGTAGCCTTTTTCTATAGGCCTATCTAGTGCTTGAAGTTTTTCAGGCAGGTCTATTTCAGTTTTGTCTTTGTTCTATCGTAGTTTTTTGTCTGATTTCTTGTAATGCGTTTCTTTGTTCCTTATCACTGACTGTTTAATTGTCTTCAGTGATCTTGAGAGTTTGTTTTACTTGTTAATTAGGCTAGTATTTTGTGATAACTGTATTGTGATGTATATCGTTATCATGAAATAAAAGTACTCATATTGTGATATCAGATGTTGGTCATTTCGCCCACCCCTAGCTGCTGGGAGTCATGTTGATGGTGAATGGTTCTAATCACTGATCTTTTGGAACATCTGAACAATGAAAATTCTCAGAAAGGAAGAATAGAGTGAGTTTTCTGGATTCCCTGCAAGAACCAGGTATAATCACAGCACAGCAGAGGGATGAGGACAAGGACAAATGCAGAGCAGTGAACTTGACAATAAGCAGAGTTGCCACATCCATAAAGATGCTACCTAAAACGTTCATATGGTTAGAGAGAGAATATAACACTGAAAATGTGTTGTCTGTGTCCCCCACATACAGTAAGAACTCAATTTACAAACAGCTTATTAATCATTCTTTTCATCATCCATCATAAAAAATTATTATTATTATTATTTGCTATTAACCGAATGATAGCTAAAAAAAAATCAGACATGGTTCATAGTTACAAAATTACATTCTGTAACTAAACTGACAGTTGTTCTCAATTATATCATTCATATGTTTAAAGAATCATATGAAAGCATATCCTAGAATCAGGATATTGTAATAGAATTCAAAAAAGGGGACACTTATAGTGGATTCCAAAAGTCTGAGACCACATTGAAATTTAAAAAGAGTAAATTGTTTAATAGAAAAAGTAAATCATTTTCACTAGTGATCTTAAGCTGGGTGCACACTGTACAATTTATAATAGTCCTTTACGATTGTCAGACTGTACGAAAATGAACCCCGCTGTAAGCCATGTCACACTGTGTGGGATCTCAGTTGTCTTTAATGTCAGACTGTATGACAGTCAAGATTCGTTAAAAAAACGGACACAAGCAAGACCCGTCCAGAGTTTTACATCATCAATCCGTGACACATTCAGTGACGCATGATGGATTGAAATGGTGGCTAGCAAAAAAAAAAACTATCTCTAGCTTTCATTTTGATCATGATTTGTCTATAAAAGAAATAGGGAAATAAACGAAGATGATGTGTGTGGAGCAGGTGGTGGTTTGTTGATGTCGCACTAATTGCATCATCAGGTTCTGCGCTCCTATTGGTTTTTGATTTGACGGTTGTTGTAGGAGACGCCACACTGCAGGACTGTGCCTCAAAACTTCTGACAGTGGCAGAATTTCATCTGAGGTAAAATTTTATCGCAATGGTCATTATTCGGCTGTCTGTGAACATATCAAATTAGTGATAAAATACTAAAGATTTTGGCCTAGGATCAGAGGAATATTTTAGAATTCGCAAAAAAATTCCCAAAATCATAGTGCGCACCCAGCTTTAGAGTTTTAAGTGTGATAAGATGTAAAAGTGACCGAATACTTACGCCATTGAGATGACCATGAAATCCAGCCAGTTCCATGGATCTCTAAGGAATGTGAAGCCATCTATACAGAATCCACGGGCAATGATTTTTGTAAGCGATTCAAATGTATAAATTCCAGTGAAGGTATACCTGAGGGAAAAAGCAGGAGGTGGGGATACATTTTTAAATGAAGTAACTGGAACTAAATTATGTACAACCAAGCTGTCTATTTATGATTTTTTTTGTTGTTGTTGTGAATAACTTGTTTTGAGGCATGCTGTGGTTAGGATCAATACTTACTCTACTTGTTTGGACCACTCGGGAGGATTACTAAAGGTCATGAACACACAGTTGGTCAAAATCGTACACATAATGAACATGCTGAATACTGTGGGTATCAGTTAAGGAAATTCTGAGACGTCACAGAATAAAAAAAAAAACTCATTTTACTTTGTAAATATAAACATCAGGACATTCATCAAAAACAGATTGCCAAAACAGACAGAAAAATTTGAATTTTGGCTAGTTGTAAAGCACTGCTAGGGCTTAATAATTATATTGAAATATTTTTTTGCCTTATGACATTATTTTATATGTATTTATAAACATTATATAAGAAGTACAGCCATAGCCAAAAGTACTGGCAGTGACATAAATGTTGTGCTTCGCAAAGTTTACTGCTTCAGTTGTTGTGGTGTTGGTTCACATTGTTTCTAGATTATTGTGCAGGAATGATCAGATGTATTTTAAATAATTGCAAAGAGCTCCATTCAAAAAAAGAAATCACAGTTTTTTGGCCCTGGCACAAAATGACCAGCTAACATGATTTCACTAATGATATCATCAGCACATGAGAAAGTGTAACCGAGTACAAGTCAGTTTCATTCTGATTGGATTTTAAGAGCAAGACTGCTATAAGAGGGAAGGAGTGCTTCCAATCATTGTGTTCTCATGTTAGCAATGGTTTCCTCTAAAGAAGGATGTGCAGCCATCATTGCTTTGCATCAAAATGGCCTCACATGCAAGGAAATTGTTGCAAAGAATATTGGACCTGAAAGAACCATTCACCGGATCATCAAGAATTTCAAGGGGTGAGGGTCAACTGCACTGAAGGCGGCTTCAGGACGTCCCAGAGTGTCCAACAAGAGCCAGAACAGTCTCCTACTGAGGAATCAGCTTCGGAATCATGCCACCATTAGTGTAGCGCTAGCTCAATAGTGGCAGTATGGTTGTAATACATCATGGTATGTAATACATCATGGTATGACCACGTACGATTATCATACAGTATTGTGCACAATTTGCTAATCTCCAGTATTGGGGGAAAAAATAAAATGGAGAATCTCACCTGCGCATAAGTTACTTCTTTCCACTTGACTGCTTGATTGATTGACTGATAGATGGATGGATGAATAAATCCAAAGTAGAGCTGTACAATAAATCAAATCGTGTCATGGGAAAGCGCAAAAAGACTGCTATAAAAATATATAATCTGCTTGTTCTGTGTGTCTCTTTCTGAATGAGCTCCGCCGTTCCCTCTATACTCAAGTACGTGTGACGCTCATGGTGTTTTCAGTGTCTGCCGTCTCACAATATGAGGACGTGAACAGCTTCTCTGAGAACGCTTAAAGAGCATTTTATCATTTTATTTCAGAAAACCCATTGTCAAAATAAAAGTTTGGTTTAACTTGTTGAAATTATGATATAAATATATAACTAGACATGTATAATAGAACTGTATAATAGAAAGTACTTCTCCAAACAAACAAAAAACCCCCGCAATTTCTTTAAACATTATTTAAGGAATTTCATTTTTTGTCCATGTTTTAATTTAGTAAATCTCTGTGGTGCAGCACTTAGCCAAAATATAATCCATTATCAATCATTACATTTAATTGATTAGACATGTTTTTTTATTATTGAAATTTTAATAAACTAAACAAATGGTTTCAAGTTTGTAATAATAAAGCATTATGTTATAATAGCATTGTTATAATAAAAACTGTAATGGTCATTTTAACTGATGGTAATAATAATTGATTGTTTAATACCGTATACCGTGAAATCGTGAAGCCATGATCACTGTGATTATATCGTGAAGACTTTTATCATACCATGAAAATCTCATACGTTACAACCCTAATTGGTAGGAGGTGGGTGTGAATGAATCTGCACACACAGCGAGGCGAAGACTTTTGGACAACGGCCTGGTGTCAAGAAGAGCAGCAAAAAAGCCACTTCTCTCCATGAAAAACACCAAGGTCAGACTGAAATTCTACAGGAAGAATAAGGATTGGACAGAAGAAGACTGGTGAAAAGTTATCCTCACTGATGAAGCCCCCTTCTGACTGTTTGGGACATCTAGAAAATTGATTGTCCGGAGAAGAAAAGGTGAACGCTACCATGAGTCCAGTGTTGTGCCAAAAGTGAAGAATCCTGAGACCATCCATGAGTGGGTTTGCTTTTCATCCAAGGGTATGGACTCTCTCACAATTCTGCTCAGAAACACTGCCCTGAATAAAGAATGGTATAAAAAAAACTTCCTGCAAGAGCAACTTCTCCAAATGATACAGGAGCAATTCAGCGATGATCCGTGCATTTTCCAGCATGATGGAGCATCATGTCATGAGGCAAAAGTAATAATGAAGTGGCTCTGAGATCATTAAATTGAAATTTTGGATCCTATAGAGAACCTGTGGTCAATCCTCAAAAGGCGAGTGGACAAGCTGAAGCCCACAAATTGTGATCAACTCCGAGCACTAATAAGGCAAGAATGGATCGCCATCAGTCAGGATTTGGACCAGAAGCTGATATCCAGCATGCCAGAGCGAATTGCAGAGGTTATAAAGAAGAAGGGTCATCACTGTAAATATTGACTTTGTATATATTGCATGTTTTTCCAAATCAAAGCCTTTAAACTTATGAAATGCTTATCACTGTTTTTCAGTATACACTAGAAAAATGCGGAAAAAAAAAATCTACAAATACTGAAGCAGCAAACTTTGCAAACCACAAAATTCATGTCACTGCCAATACTTTTGGCCATGGCTGTATAATCTGTTTGTCACAAAATTAACAAAGAAATATTCATGATTAGGCCTAATCATTTTCATTAATAAAGTATTCCATATAACAATAAATACACATTAGCATAATTTCAGTATTCACAATGTTGTTTAACTTTATATCACCAGCAAAAAAATGCTAATGCTAATACCATAACAGGGAGTTTTAAGCTCTTTTGTGTCATTTATATAGGCAGTTAAAACGTTTTTTTTGTTTAGACTACAACCACATTAACAATTAAATTAGTCAAAATAGTTTCCAGTGAACAGGGCAAAGTATTCGAGTTCAAATCTTTGTGGTATATGTTTGATATATGTTTAGGCGTTTCTATGTCAACACTATCAGTGTCAGGTGGTACACGTCCAAGCTCTGTAAGTTGTTTACTTTCATTATTATTGTAATGTTACGTGCTTGGAGACATGAGGTCATTTAATGCTGTCTCTCGTGGTGCTTTGCAGACTCTGCTCTGTGCGTTCATGTGTTTTGGATGAGGCGTGGCTTTTGAGAGAGCGCTCTGAAGGGAGGGTGGGATCTAATGCTTTCAAAACTAGCTTGCTATTGCTAGCCACTCCGAAATTGCCTACCCCACCTTTAACTAAAACATTAGTCTGAAATCCTTAGCGTTATTCCTGGTCATCCCATGCACCCTAGCAATAAGCAGACATATTAAATATTTGATGCAGAGAAAGACAGTGTAGACAAAGTATTTATCATATATACATTTAAACAGCTGAAAAAGGATATGAATGTATCAAAATTTTAATCGCTATTCGCCTAGCAAGATTAAAAGGGCTTATCATGTACAAGGCAGGTGTGGCACTAAAGCGGAAGATTGTTTTCCCTCTATTTAGGACTATAAATGTCTGTGGAGAAGAAAAACAGACACAGCCAGAGAGAGAGATAAGTGAGAAAAAGACAGAATAACAAAGAGAAAGAGAAACACCAGATTAGTTGCAAGCATAGAGACACATCATCACTTATTCAACTGGAATTTCAGAATTAATAATCATGTACTGAAAGTCTGCATCTAGAAGACAAGGCATCATAATGAAGACATTTTGCTTTATATACTACTAAATAATTAAAATCACATTCTTTGGCAAGTATTAAGTAAATCTGCAAGACTGCATGCAAAACATCCACATTGTACTGGAGTGCAATAAAGTAAAAAAAAATATTACTTAATGTTTATACAACAGTTAGCTCAAGTTCTCGAATTTGATTAGCTGAGAGTGCTGATATTTAGTTCAACACAGCATTAATATCATGGCTGCGATCTGGCCATAAGCATGAGGTGGCAGGATGCTTGAAGAAATAATTCACCCAACAATAAAAAAAAATCCCCAAAAAACAACGTACGGTTGTATTTCTGACGCTTACTGGACTGGATTATGAAGTGCAGGATGGTGCACAGAAGAGCACTGGCATCCGCCACAATTTTACTATTTAAACTGCTCATATATCAGTTGTTGTTTTTTTCTTCACGAAAACCGAATGATCCATGAACTTAGTTGTTGATACTCTTGGGTGCTTTATTAAATCACAATGTACTCCCACTGAAATCGCCAATCAGATATTCATTAAATGAATTCCCTTGCCCCCCACAATTAAAACTACAGAGCTTTGATCAGAAAACGAATATCATCTTACTAAAATAGATAAAATGCATATGGATATCAGTTGTAGAATATAAAAGTCTGCTATAATGTTATAAAAATTTCATTCAGACCCAGAAATGCTTTTTACTTTTTGGCCACATGACAACATAAATGAAAACATCTGCAGCAAATTGCATATTTCTGTTTAATTTGGGCCTCTGAATAAAATTGAGGTGTTTTTTCGTTCTCCTCGAGTATGAGTTCTATATTCTCAATATATCATACTATATGGTCCATCAAACCCTGATGTATTAAACATTAGTATATTTTGTCTTAAGGTTCAAAATGCTTGGATGAAATATTCTATATTTGGAAGAGGAGAATTTTTTTTTTATTAATGTCTGTAATAATGCCAAAGATGAACCCTAGTTGTACCCAGATATCTCACTTCTAAATGAATATGAAAAGTTTGAATTCACATGAAAATTTTTCAGAGAACTGCTTAAGAACACGAACGAGTCAGTGTAAGCTCGCCAGCCTTTCAGTAGATAACCTCACAATTGTTTAAATAAAACATGATTGGTACCATCAAAGTTTCATGGGAGGTCGCGTGCATTTGCAGAGATGGGATTCACCCCTGTACTTCTTTTTACATGCTTGAGTTTAGTTGAACACTAAGAAACCCTCTTCAGCACCACGGAGAGTGCCGAGTCTATGCAACCAATGCAGAACCATACATGTAAACTGAACATAACGTGAGTAGAAACTCCTCAGAAGAATATAGAGCACCCAGAATTATCAAAGTTCATAATTTGGGTCATTTAATTTCATTTGGTTTGGTTTGTTGGTCCACAATAATGATTAATGTTAAAGAAGGACAGCTCAGTAAATAAAACTTTGTATATGTAACTAAAGATGGAGAAGAGCTAGATCTATTTGGGTCAGACTGAATCAGGCCACCATGTAAACTACATACTGAGACCTGCTTTAAAAAAAAAAAAAAAAAAAAAATCTGCTCACTGCTCAGCAACCCCAGACTGTTTGTGAAACATTGGGGATCAACTGCATCTTCTCCCGTGTTCAAAACACGACAAAATCCATTCAAAACAGTAGCCCAAACCAGTAGTCACATATGAAACATCATGAGATGAAAAAATAATGCAGAAGTGGTCCATTTATGAACAAAAATACATTTGCCCTTTCTCAATATTCTCTGGTTATAGTACATGTACATGTGGGCTTCCTCTTTTTAATGCATGACAGGCTGCACAGCTACTGAAAATTTCATAATCCAGAATGGAGCAGAAAAAGAAAGATAAAGAGCAGGAGAAAGACAGCCCAGAGAGGAATGAGTAAGCAGTGAGAGCAAGAGAGGAAGATGGAGAACGAATGAGGAAACAAAGACATTTAAAAGCAAATCGTGAATATAAAATAAAGAGGAGAAGAAGAAGAAGAAGAAGAAGCTAAAAAATATGTAAAACTGGACCCAACCACAGACACTGAATGAAACCCCTTGGTGAAAAAAAAAAAAAAAAATACTGATGGAAAGGCACTATAAAATAGTATTGGTTCACAAGGCTAAGAAATTAAGCGATTTGTATTTCTATAACACCTTTCTAGAGCAAACGTCACAAAGTGCTTTGCATCCAAATATAAAAAGGAAATCAAAATAAGAGTGACAAACATTAAAAAAAGACAATCGGATAAAAACAGAGTAATACAGAACAAATTAGACAAAAGCAAAATAAGTGCTTTAGTTGCTTTTAAAAGCATTCATAGTGTCCACAGATCTTAAATCCAAAGGAAGAGCATCCCACAATTTGGGAGCAATAACCACAAAAAGCACAGTCATCATTAGTCTTTAGTCTAGAGAACAAGTCAAATAAAATACAATTAGTTGAGTTTAATTAATTAAATTAAATGAATAAATTGAATAAAATGTATTACAGTATTTTGCTAATATGAACGATGGATAGCTAATGCCTGATTAAAAAACCCTCCACTTTACACAGAGTTCCATATTATCACAAATATCACAAGAAATTGCTATATTTATGTGGTTAAAAATGTATATTTATGTAAATGTAAATTAATATAAATCAAACATTAACAGTGCTTGTGTTGTTGTTGTTTTTGGCAAAATAATGCTGTTAACTAGATACCACAGTATGTTCAGTTAAAAACGTTAAAAATATTATTATATTTATTATTAAAAAAAAAATTATTAGATTTATTTATTTTAATATTCCAACTAAAGCTTAAAAAAAACAACAGGGAGAGGAAAACATGGGAAAGGAGTAAGACAGAGAGAGATCATGTTACAGGGTGATGCAAAGTGAGCAGGAAAGTGTAAGTGATGTAAACAAGATCCAGATGAAGCGCAGAACAGACGTATGGCAGGACACATGGAGAGGAGAGAAGCATGGTGAAAAATGGAGAAACATAAACAACAGACAGAGATGGTGACTAATGTAAAGAGAGTGATGAGCAGAGCAGCAAATGGCGAATGAAAAGAGTGAGAAGCTTCCAGAGCTAATAATGCAGCATCTCCCACATCAATAAAAGCTGGTCACATCACAAGGCCAAACCAACAAAAATAAATTAGATGCCTGCATTAGAATAGGAGTATTTCTTGGTGTGGAGGGTGTAGATGCTGTGAACAGATGTGAGGGAGGAGTGAGACGGCCATTATACTCAAGCTGTGCATCACCCTGCCTTCCCCAGCCCCCCAACCAAGACCACTCCAAGTGCCGCGTCATCACAGGGAAAAGCAATGGTCCTACATGGCACATTTTGAAGAGTCACTCTTAAGATTTATGACCCGGTGTGGTGTTCTGCCTCTTTCTCCTTCTGTCTCCCCTTTCTCATCTTTGCACACCCTTTATTCAAGAAGGACATGCTCCTGGATCAACAACATTCCTATCAAACCATCAGAGCCCAAACCTGAAAATGAAATATGTACAAGAATGTTGGTAAAATCTGAAACATCTCAAATCAGAAAATCTGATTGATTAAAGGTGCTGTAATAGTGCAAAGCTCAGGCAAAATAATCAAATTAAAATATAGCAGCAAATTATCGGGGTCCAAGCGCTTTAAGGCCTTTATGCACATGTGTAAAAAGCTATTATGTTTCATTTCTTAAGCCTGTAACCACCTACATCAGCGATGGAAAAGACCATTTACAGCCAATAAAGGCAATTTACAATCGAAATATATGTTTTTTTTTAAAGGTTTTTAACAGTTATAGGGCCAAATATGGTCCTATCTCCATAAAAGTTTGCATGCTTGTTTAGAATCATGTGTCGCATGTGCTCATCTAATTTCGTGAATTTCTGAGATTTCGTTTAGGAGTTATAGGCTTTTGAGTATATTTTGCCATGTCCATTTTGTAAATGACCCTGTTATACAGTAGCTATCCAAAGAGTTAAGTTCAACATTTTTATGATTTTTATTGCCCTAAAAGTCTAGACTAGAGAATTGTACTGCAGTGGTTTTATTGAGGTTGAGCAAAAAACCTAGGACTAGTGCACAAAAGTAGTAAAAAAATATATAAATATTCTCAAGTATTTAAAGCGACACTGTGTAGGATTTTCTCCCATCTAGCGGTGAAATTGTTTATGACTACCCACCGAATATTACTTTCTAGCCCCTCCCATCCCGAGGGCGTTTTAACTCCTACGGTGGACGTATTATTTCAAATCTGCCGGTAGTCGCAAGTAATCTCCCCCTTGCATTCGTCACGGTGCCACTGAGTGTAAAAACGCGAAAGGCGAAGCTTGAATTTCCAGGTATGTCCCTCTTTGGCTAATGTATTTTCAAGATGGAGGCGCAACATGGCTGCCGTCATTCGAGCGGCTCGCTCGTATGTATTCTAAATGGCAGATTCTACGCTTACGAGAATACTTGATTAGTTGGTAGAAGTAATTACACATTAATGAGCACATATCATTTTGAAAGAACAAAGTGTTTTTTGCTAAGAATCAACTTAAAGGGATAGTTCACTTTGAAATTCAATTTTGGTATGATTTAGCTTACCTCAAGGGCATCCAAGACGTAGGTGTCTTTGTTTCCGCAGTAGTTTCAATTTTGATATTTTTAGGTCAAACCGTTCTTGTCTCGAAGACACGAAACGAGCGGTTTGTGTGAGAAAACGAACAGTATTTATATCGTTTTTACCTCTTGTACACAACCACGTCCAAGTGATCTGAGGGCGCGCGCGCTTCCTGGTGTGTGACGTGTGCGCGCGTTCTGGCTTAGTCTGCGCAAGCGCCAGAAAGCGCCGGAAGTGATCTCTCGTGCGTGTACGTCACTCATTGTTTACACAGAACAGAGATTGTAGGTAAGACGGCTAATAGAAATGGTACTAATTTGTTTAAACCGACGTAAAAGAAAACAATTACGTATGCTCGCGCGAACTCATCCGGGAGTGGTACCAGGAAGTGCGCGCGCCCTCAGATCACTTGGACGTGGTTGTGTACAAGATGTAAAACGATATAAATACTGTTCGTTTTCTCACACAAACCGCTCGTTTCGTGTCTTAGGCCATCAATGTGTACTTACGATGGGGAATTGTTTAATTTGGACTTCTCTGTGCATGCTCTTTGAGGTGGTGACCATAGACCTGCATTATATGACTGACAGACAAGAACGGTTTGACCTAAAAATATCAAAATTTAAACTACTGTGGAAACAAAGACACCTACATCTTGGATGCCCTTGAGGTAAGCTAAAACATACCAACATTTTATTTCAAAATGAACTATCCCTTTAAAAAATTACACAGTGTAGCTTTAATGAATGATTTGATTGACAGCAGTGGTTTTTGAGGCAAAGTTGTTCAGAATGAGGAGATCTAATAAATGATATGCATATTGTATATGTGTTTAACACTGCCTGATTACTGAGGCGTAAAACTCGTTAGCGCCACCCTGTGGCCGATTTCTTTTGAATTTCTCAAAGGCCTCTAGGGCTGTAAGTCAAACAGGCCCAGCGAGTTTCATTATGATCGGTCTCTGTTAACCTTGTCTGACAGCCGCTCGAACTTCATTGGCCAACAGCTGCCATGTTTTTGCCATGCCACTGCCTCGTAGACAATCGCGGCGCCTTGGACCGCATGCCAGTTTTCAAATTAACCGGACTGTCTGTTGTGTAGCTATAGCCGTTTTAGTGGGGATTTTTTTCTTCATTTTATAGCGCCAACAAGTGGCCAGTCGCCGCATCCTTTTTCACGTGACCTGTCCATCTCACAACTGATTTGTTTTCAACATATAACCATCTCCTTTTATTATCTGTGCTGGAGGACTCAGGCTTCATCAGCTGCTCCTGTAGCAAAGCTTCCTAAGCTAATTGCTTCTGATAGTGTCACAGGTCTGGATTTAAAAGCTGCCAGCTCCCATTTCTCAGCTGGTTTTCCACTAGGAAGAGAGCTGCCCTGAGCCTCAAGAATCAGGTTTCACTACTTCTGCAGGCTGCAAGTCAAGCCCAGCGTGTAGAAACAAAGAACAATGAGAGACAGGGAGATCTAATCAAAAAGCATACAATCAAAGAGCCATTAAATCCTTGAGAGTGCATGATAGATCGTCAATGGCATGTGCATGAAAGCATGGTCCAGAATACTTCTATATATGAAATAAGGTCTAACGTGAGCCATTGTTGCAATACAAATGTATTCAGTTTTGAGCATAATTCAGTTCCTTTAGACTGTCTGTTTCACATACGCTCCTCCATGAGGTTTTCATCAGGAGACTGAAATCTCCTTCCTGTGCATGGAGCGGGCGGTTACATAACAGTCAGTGTACACTGCATGAGAGGGAGGCAGAGGAATGAGACGGAGGGCGAAAGCAAGAGAGGGATGCAGGGTAATGCTTCAGCACATGCACACATTAATAGGCATTACCACACAAACGAGTTTGTGCATTATTTAGTAAAGTCCGGTGTGGCAGACCTTGCTGAAGTCTCACCACTGCACTTAGCACAGAGCCAAATGTGAACACAGGGCCGAGCTGTTGGGCTCCATTACAACTCAGACAGAAAAGATGACCTCATCTTCATCCCTTAGGCTACATCTCATAACAAAAATTCACTCCTGAAAATCAGTTTGAGGGCTATCTTGCATCTGATATTGCTCATTTGCAACAAAAACAAAGCACAGTTTTATGACTAGTAACATATCAAGAAACTGTGCATCCACTTAATAGTCTTAGAGCACAAAATGCTGCATTTTTATACAACATAAATTAGAAATTATATTTGAGTGAAAAGTTTAATTGAAAAATACATGAATACATTTTTAAATGTATCCAAACCAAACCAAACTATGAACTCCACAAGTTTGTACAGTAGACTATTATGATAATGTCCTTTAGCATGATTTGAAAATTATCCAAAGCATGTCTTGAGCTTCAATGGAAGCAAGAACATCTGAACGTCTGAAGGTTAATGTTCCAAAAAAAATCTATTTGAAATAAATGCCATTCTTTTTAACCTTTTTTTTTCAGGATTCCTCACAAAAATATGATATGTTTCCACATATATAAGTTTCCACAAAAATATTAACACCAAAATCAGCATATTAAAATGATTTCTGAAGGATCATGTGACACTGAAAAATGGAGTAATGGCTGCTGAAAATCCAGCTTTGCCAGTACAGGAATACATTTCATTTTAAAATATATTAGAATAGGAATAAAAACTTCAAATTGTAATAAAATGTCACAATATTACTGTTTTTGTATTGTATTTTTGATCAAATAAATGCAGCCTTGTTGAGCATTAGCCTAACCATTTCAAAATTACTGACCCCAAAACTTTGAACAACGGAATATGTTTTTGGTCTTTTCATGTACATATAGCAACACTAAAGAGTACTAAACAGATTTCTCCAAAACAACAACATTAAAGATCTTTAAATGGCCTAACTCTCTTACTGTTGTACTACTACTCAAATAGCAGGGGCCCGTTCGTCGTACCTGGATTACTCAATTACCTGGATTTCACTGTTGACGATTTGACATGACCCAGGATTGACAGGTTCTTCAAAGCTCATCCTGGAGTTGCTATCATAGCAACAGGTCTGTAAACTCAAACCTGCTCGGGAGCAGGCTTATTTCACGTAAACGGGATTAGATTGCATCGTTTTAATCAGAGGTGATACTTAAAGTCTGTCCCAGCGACTGCTAATTTCTTACAAGAGTACTTCATGAACCTTGGACAATAGTCATTTAAAATAATAATAATAATAATAATTAAAAAAATTAATTTGAAAAAAATATTATTATGTTGTGTAGTCTTATCATAATGTAGACACAGCCAGTTTTACTCACTGACAAGATTTATTTGTGAGGGGAAAATTACTTAATAATTTGATTGAAGTCTTGCACACACAATGTACAGTTATTCTGAGCCGTGCATTAATTTAAATGGTGACAGGTATTATACGCTGATTTCACGCAGCCGTTATTTTGAAATCGAAAGCGAGGCTCCGGTGGGAAGAAAACCGGAAGTGTCGCCTTTATTCACAGGAGAGTCGTGAATGTGATAGCGTATTGTTGTGTTTAATGATGTTGTGTCAATTCTAAAAATGTACAAACATTTCTTTCATACTTTAGACTATATACAGTGAAATTCATTTATAAATAATTTTTTTTTTATATATATAATTCAGAATGTAAAAAAAGAAGCAGGAATGAACTATATACATCTCCTATATTGGATATTAACATCTAGACATGTGCCGGTATTCGGTAATGCGATAAATCGCGGTAATGAATATGCACGATATTGTTATCGCGGGCACTTCAAAATACCGTGAAAAATAATAGATCCGAATTTAGATTTTTAGAACGCGCATTATAGCTTATTTTCCATCAACCGCTTAAACAAACACTGCGTATGCTGCGCGAAACACGTGCGCACTCTGATATAAACAATCGCCACGTGTATAAGCATGCTGCCGGTGCGCACTTCTAGTCTAATGTAAACAGTCCTCACATGGAGAAGCAGCATGGCGGAAGGAGGAACGCCGCCGCCTACAGTCTATGGCCGCCGCCGATCTATCCGGATCCATCCCGCTTCTAAAAGCAGAGCTGCCAACTCGACACATTCAGCGCGAGACTCTTCACACGCTCACGCCACACACCCGTTTTCTCACGCAGAGAAAAATCGCGGAGCAAAGAGGACACGAAGACCGTCAAACAAGACAGAGCAGGTTACTTTTGATATGAAACAGGAGAACAATTGTGTCACAGAACGTTACATTTAAACTATTTAATGACCAGCAGCATGTTAGATGACTAAAACATATAGATAAAGAGTATTTTGCTGAATATGTGCACTGCACTTTTTTTACATATTTATTATATTTTTACTTGTGTCATTACATAATTGTTATTATAATGAAAACCACATTATATTTGATTTAATTAGTTATTTGTAACCTTTAATAATACCAGCTGATAGGGCTCTATATGGTTACATAGCATTATGTGAGATATTTTTTTTCATGAGAAAAAAATAACATGTGGGCTATCTACTGTAGCCTTCCTAATATTTATCCAAACTAAGTCAATATTGAATCAAGATTTAAATCAAATCCCAAATATTGAATTGAAATCGTTAAATTTGTGTTAAGCAATACAAGCAGTAGCCTACCAGTCATTGTACCATGTAATCATTGTAACATGATGTTGTCACTAAACTTAATAAAATTCAGTTTAGTTACCAAATGTTTTGACAATCACAATTACACCTTGTGATGCAAGTTTTATTACATTTTTTACATCCCCCCCCCCAAATCCATCTGTTTCTCATGTGCAATTAAAATATCGTGATAATACCGTATACCGTGATAAAAGATCACTCAATTAATCGCAGCATGAAAATGTGATACCGGCACATGCCTATTAACATCCAATAGTGTAAATCGCGGCAGCAGCTTCAGGTTGGTAGTCCAAGGCATTGTTGTTTATCTTTACTTCCGGGGTTCTTCCCACCGGAGCCTCACTTTCGATTTCAAAATGGCGGCTGCGTGAAATCAGCGTATGGGAGTGGATTGAAGCAGCGCAGGAGATGCAGATAACTTCGTAAAAGATGCTGTCTTGATGTGCTGTCAAAATTTTATTAATATTGTCACATAACAAATATGCTTCACAGGTAAAATTAAATTAATTTCTCATTACAACATTGAAATAAAATGTAAAGCCTGTACAAATATTAGAAATCGTGAAATAATGGAAATAATTGGGAATCATGTTACAAACATTACACAATTAATTTATCAATTATAACTTTTATATAATTTTTGTCGCTTGGCTGTTTCCTTATAAAGGTCCAGAAATTCAAAATTCGAAATTTTTGTCAGGTGTGTGGTGTTCTTTTTTAATATGATGTCATTACATTGCTGTATTTCTGCCAACCAATCGCTGCATTGCTAGTTTCATGTATTGAAATATCTGCCCTTTCCAATGAACACAAGAACATGCAGTAATCAACTTAATCCAGATATTTTAATCAAATCCACAAATTTGTTTGAAGAACCAAATTATCCAGAGATCAGTTATCACGATTAGAATATCTGGCATCTTTCAAATCATCTCAGATGTATTAAGGCGAGGTACGAAGGATGGACCCCTGTTCTTTAAGTGCACTGGTGTGTTTCTTTTGGCTTTTCTTTTCTAAAGGATTACTGCTGGAACAATTAAAACAAGTCTGTCAGCCGGAACTGAAAAGCTTCAGCACACCACAGATGACCTCCTCAAACCTCTTTAAAGCATCATCTCTCAGACAATCTACAACATACACAAGCCACAAACAAATGCTTCAGCACTGTAGTGGATTACAGGAGGAAGTTATTCATATTTTCATATGATTAACATGTTATCATGTATTAAGTATATCCTACAAGGAACATGATTACCATCAGGCGTTATATATATATATTAGGGCTGTCAAAGTTAGCGCGTTAATAACGCATTAACGCAAAATCATATTAACGGCACTTTTTTTTAACGCGCATTTAACGCAGCGCGTATTTTCTGTTTGACCCGTGGCCCAACCCCTAGTTGGAGAAATGGAGATACACAGTGTTGCCAACTTAGCGACATTGCAAACCCCTTTATTGATTTTTTTCCCTTCAAAAAAGCGCCCAAACCTTTAGTTTCTGAGAATCGCCGGTACTGCTCTCCCAGCACGCGCGCGCACCTCTCTCTCTCTCTCTCTCTCTTTCTCTCTTTCTCTCTCTCTCTCTCTCTCTCTGTCTCTCTCTCTCTCTGTCTCTCTGTCTCTCTGTCTCGCGCGGCAGAGAGGAGCAGCGCTTTAATTCAGTTAAACAGATATTATGTTGCTTCTCTAATTTTACATGCAAGTATAGCCGAAATCACAACACAGATATTGTCTTTATCTTATGTGTATTTGATTTCATCAGACGACGGCTCGATTATCAGGATTTTTGTGCAGATTAACATCTTGGAAGGGAGAGCTGGTTATGTCTTAATGGTCGCGTTTCAGTCATTATTTCATATTCATTCCGTTGTTTGACAACAGAAACAGTAAAATATACCAATGAAAACAGTTTTATTGAGAATTTAGCTTCATCAAAATGGGCACAGAGAGAAACAAACTAATTAAATAATAAATGTACATTTAGCATTTTCAGAAGAGCTGCCCTGTAATGCAAAAATCTAAACAGGTTTGTGTTAGTAAATTGCTCAGTGCAAAGAAAGAGAAGTAATGGGAACCTGGCATTTCTTTGTTCTTTCTACATGTGTCTAATAGACATGAACAAGTTCTTTAAAAAAACATATATAACCTTTGAAACATGTCTCGTCTTCATGCTCTAAAGGATCCATATTTATCCATGCCCATGTTGATTAGAGTATTACAAACTTGAAAAGTATTAATTTAAGGTACATTTAGACCAAATATAAAATGTGCGACTAATTGCGATTAATCGCGAGTTAACTCATGACAATCATGCGATTAATAGCGATTAAATTTTTTAATCGATTGACAGCCCTAATATATATATATAATATATATATATATATATTAGTACAGGCCAAAAGTTTGGACACATCACTATTTTTTATGTTTTTGAAAGAAGTTTCTTCTGCTCATCAAGCCTGCATTTATTTGATCAAAAATACAGAAAAAAAAGTAATATTGTGATATATTATTACAATTTAAAATAATTGGTTTTCAATTTATTATACTTTAAATTATAATTTATTTCTGTGATGCAAAGCTGAATTTTCAGGATCATTACTCCAGTCTTCAGTGTCACATCCAGTCTATCACATGATCCTTTAGAAATCATTCTAATATGATGATTCATTATCAAAGTTGGAAACAGTTCTGCTGCTTAATATTTTTTCATAACCTGTGATACTTTTTTAGGATACTTTGATGAATAAAAAAAAAAGAAAAGAAGCAAATGTTTTAAAAATAGAAATATTTTGTAACAACAATATACTCTACTGGTCAGTAATGTGGGGTCAATACATTTTTTTCTTTCTTTTTTTTGAAATAAATCAATACTTTTATTCAGCAAGGATGTGTTAAATTGATCAAAAGTGATAGTAAAGAAGATTTATATTATTAGAAAATATTCTTTTATTTTGAATAAATGCAGTTCTTTTTAACCTTTTATTCATCAAATATATTAGGCAGCAGAACTGTTTCCAACACTCATAATAAATCAGAATATTAGAATGATTTCTAAAGGATCATGTGATAGACTGGATGTCACATGTGACACTGAAGACTGGAGTAATGATCCTGAAAATTCAGCTTTGCATCACAGAAATAAATGATCATTTAAAGTATAATAAATTGAAAACCAATTATTTTAAATTGTAATAATATATCACAATATTACATTTTTTTTCTGTATTTTTGATCAAATACATGCAGGCCTGATGAGCAGAAGAAACTTCTTTCAAAAACATTAAAAATAGTAATGTGTCCAAACTTTTGGCCTGTACTGTATATATGAGGGGAAAAAAACTAGTGGACTGAAAAAAGGTTAAAAAACATCCTCAGCATCTCCAACTCTGGAATGATCCAAGGTGAGTTGCTTAAAAGATAACGTGTGAATGCCAGCTGTGCAGGACACATGAAGTGACAAGATGATGCACTCACTTTCTTATTAGCATAGAAGGGATCTAAATCTTCCAGTGGTGTTGCCACCATGCCACGAGGGATGTCCCCGTAGATGAAGGGCAGACTCTTGCCCGCCTCCAGGTCACTGTTATGCCTGGGCTTGTTCTCGTCGTCATCGTCGCGGTAGCTGCTGTCTGGCTTAGGAGGCGGCTTGGCTTTCTCCTCCTCAATGCGCTTCTCGATTTCACGCAGAGATTCCCTGGTAAAGTATTTGAAGCTGTCAGGTCCTGGCGGTGCAATAAGAGGTGCAGCCATGTTTTCATCCTGCAGCAACTTCTTCTCCTGTTATGTACCCTCCACGGCAGCTAGTTCTATGTCGGAAAGAGAAAAAGACATTAATGGACATCTAGGCTCATAAAGTCAGAATCATATAGCCGTCTCATCCACAAGTAACATACTGCCAAAAGTTGTATAAATTTCGCCAATGAGATTAGAGCTTACCAGATCAAGAAAAAGCTTTCCAGTTTTGCATGCAATATTTTTAGTAAAGCATTTTGCAGATGCTTTCATACATTATTTTATCAGTTCATGCATTCCCTGATAATCAAACCCATGACATTGTTGTCGTGATACTTAGCTAATATCAATATTGTATTACTTTCCTGTCTATACATTTATCTGGGTGTAGTATAAGTATAAGATATGCATTAGCAACGAATCATATCATATTAAGGCCTCTTGGCCGCTTTCACTTAGCTGCAAAAACACTGTAACTCTGCAATGTTTTGTGTGATAATCATTAACATTCATTTAATTAATATTTGTCTATATTTCACTTCTCGTAAATAGAGATCGTAAAATGGAGGAATTGAAAAGTTTAGGACTTAAAGTCGCAATGAAATGGAAGTAGCGACAGATCAGTCAATTGTAAGAAAGGGGTGGGGTTTAAGCTAACTAAGTGATTGGAGAAGTCTGGCATACGTCATCAGTCAGGAGGTATGAAACTTTAATCATAAATTACAAGGTTAAAAAACATACATAGTTGAATCATTCACAATGAGATCTAACATTTATAAAATAGAGAGTGAATTTGCAACCGATCACAATAACACACATTTACACTTTGGTTACTATTTATACCACTTATACTTGAAATCCAAAAATGCACTGCAAAAAAAAACCTGCCATTTAGATTTCATTTTAGCTTTTGGAATGATAAAGTCTTACTGAACAATACTGCCTTGTTACATCACCCGCTCACACAAACTGATATGTTCAGCTCTGTGCAGGAAATTAAAACGCTAAGCCTTGTATCTAAAAATATTACCTTACACATCAAAACAATCTGTTGCTAAATTGAGAGCATGTTAAAGAGGGACTGGCACTAGATCCAGGATGAGTCATCGACTTCATGAAAAATGAAAAGCACCCTCCGTTATGAGCAGATGAAGGTGATACTTAATGTTTGTCTTTGGATTACATCTGCAATAATAGAAATCGACTTTGTGATAAGTGATTCATTGTTTTTTGGGTCATTATGATGGATGTTTCTATTTTAGATGAATGGGTTCAAGGAAGATGTAGACTGGATTAGAAGATACCACACAATAGCACAAGCAGATTTTAGTTGAACCTGTCTTCCCTATGAACAAAATCTCCACTGAGATGTCGATTTGGGACATGCGTTATGTCCCTAAGGCAGCAGAATAGGAAATGGGGTGGGTGAAGGGAGGCATAGTGAACCACACCATCTAAAAGCTTGTGTGCATTTAAGGGCCAGACACTTAACCAAGCCATATCCTGATATTACAGAGCTACTTAACTCACTTTTAGCATTTCTCTCCATTCAATTCCACAGTTTTGTTTCAGAAATGGTGTTTGGCATTTCCAGCTTGTAAATATATCCTATTTACCTTCAAGCAAATCAAACACGTCAACAAAATATCAAAGAATGTGACAAACATTGGCACATAACAGACACCATTAGGGGCACAAGTCCCTTGGGTATATAAATCTGATATAATTTCAAGACTTGCTGGAAAAAAGCAGCTTAAACCAGCCTGAGCTGGTTTGTTGGCCTTAACTGGTCTATTGGCAGGTTTTAAAGGGGTTTGGGGCACTTTCTACCTTATCAGGCAGGGAGACCAGCTTAAACAGCTTAGGTTGGTTTAAGTTGATTTTTCTCTCTCTAAGCAAGTCAAGCAATGAAACAGGAAAACAAAAGAAATGATTTTCCTAAACAAATCAAAACACCTTTTGCATTTGCCTTTTTTAATGTCTTATTAGTGAAACAAGCTGAGCTTTTGAGATCCAAACAGCACAAACAAAGGCAACTTTACTTACAGGAGCTGTCCTATCAGCACCACACTATAAAAAGGGCAAGATTTTTATTAGCTGTAGACATTTTGTATTCACAATCATATTCAGATTGGTTAAACAGTAGTGTTACTACAGACAGTTAACAGATAAGATAAAGGATATGGAGTCAACTCATGGAGTTATAAAAATGGTGCGAGGGAATCCATATCAGTCGAATGAGGTGAGCTTCTGTTGGGTGGGCCGAAACATCTAGAAATACCTGAATAAACTATGCTGGGCTGCACGTGAACACATGATAGCTTTAGAAAATGTCAGGTGGGGTACGTGGTCCAGCTTATTTACAGATGTGAGGACATTGGTAAATTTAAGAAGCATTATGAATCAAATTATGAATTCATTTTCATCATGCCTAAGTCGTTCGAGCTTCTGTGCGCCACAGAATTCTCTTCTTACATAAAAGCGACACCCTAATGTCTTCATTTGCAAAATACCTGTCAATAAAATATGAAGGCTATTCGCACATACATCTGTAACAACAATTCCTTCAAACAAACCATAACCTTATTTTAAAAACGTCAAGTTATATCGTTATGTGACTGAATGCGCAGTGGTCCTACCTTATTTCATCAATGTTTGGTCACGAAATCCATGGCTTAGCAGCACAACGGTTTCACGAACAACGTCTTTGCGTTTTCCAAAACGTTGTTACATCTTCCTCGGTGTCAGAAAACAATTTTGCCTCAAAACTAACGTTTATAAACACTCCGACACCTTCACGAAAGCGGGCCGAAGCCACGGATGAAAAACGGAAAATACTGCAGTGGGTTTTTTTTTTTTTTCCGCTCTCTCGTCGTATTTACCCTTTTATACACAGCGCAAACATGTTTCAGTCATATGATCCGGTTTGGGAGAAAACGGATAGTTATTAGAAAACAGCGATGTATCTCGACGATGCTGTGCAAGGTTGCTGCTCGCGAGGAACATAAACAAGAAAATGTAGCATTCCACACCCGTGCAACCTGCGTCCACCCTACAATCAATAAGCAGCCAAGCATGTTGCCATTTGGACGTCTTAATTACAACGAATCATTTAAAACCTGTCCACATGTGCATTTTTGCTCATTTGCTCAGCTTGACATTCGATTAATGCTGACAACAAGACCTTTATTCAGATGAGGGTACAAGGCTACAGATCACGGCATTGATCATGCAAGTAGGCTGTACAACACCACATATAGCCTTGAAAGAATGTGTTTCATATCATGACATATTAAAACTATAATTTGAGAGGGGGAAATGAAAATGCCTAATCATAACTGGTTCAATTTAACAAAAAAGGTGAGTTTATAAAACGTCATTTCAGTTATAAGGGAATATAAGTAGAATGTGCATTTTGCGAGGAGCATCCAGCAGTAAAACCCCCTCAGCGTGCAGGATCTCTGCGACATTCACTGACAGTGCAATGACTTCCATCGCACGGAATAAACACCGTGAGAGCGATATTGAAACACAATACTTACTATGATTACGTTAGCAGGTATCCAAAAAATCCTCACTGCACTGCAGATGTCGAATAAATTCGGAAGAAATTGCGGATGTCGCCATATTGTTGCTGCTACCTTCCTTCAGTGTGCACCGTTACCCTGCATAATTGATGACTCCCAGCAGTAAGGGAGTGTCGGCCAATAGGTAACGTTACCACCAGTTCTACAATAAAAGGCGTTAATTTCAGTTTTCTTTTGGTTGAATCCCAGTTAGGTCCTTGTTCGAGAATGAGGCGTTTCAGGAATGACGATTGATACCGTGTAGCTATAATGTCTGAATCAAAAATACACCGACACAATTGTGTTTGAAATTATTTTAAAAACGTTTTTTCACGCTGAATAAAATAAACAGGTCGTTGGCTTGGTGTATCATTATGAGCGACAAATTAACTCGCATGAAATTCATCTAATGGTTGTTTCTTTTGTCGCCTAGTTTCTAAAGGATGACGTTTACTATAATTTTTGTGTCCTTTACAGCACTTTAAAATGTCATAAAA
This sequence comes from Leuciscus leuciscus, assembly GCF_965113295.1. Classification (NCBI taxonomy): domain Eukaryota; kingdom Metazoa; phylum Chordata; class Actinopteri; order Cypriniformes; family Leuciscidae; genus Leuciscus; species Leuciscus leuciscus. The sequence continues at coordinate 14,621,162 of NC_138742.1, read as the reverse complement.
TTGGTGATATGTACAGTACAAAACACTGATGATATTATCTGCATAAACTAAAGATTTGAAATGTGTTGATTTACATGTTCTTCCTTGCTCGGGTCTTTCATGCCATTAGTATGAACAATGTTACGTCACTTAGGCTACGTTCACACTGCAGCCTGAAACGACCCAATTCCGATTTTTTTGCCCCTATGCGACCTGTATCTGATCTTTTCATGACAGTCTGAACGACACAGATCCGATCTTTTCAAATGCGACCCAGGCCACTTGGGTATGTGGTCCCAAATCCGATACATATCCGATCTTTTCAAATGCGACTTCAGTCTGAACGGCCAGGTCGCATTTATCCGACCCGCACGTCATTGATACGCGAAAAACGTCATAATCCTGCGTTGAAGTAGTCGTCGGTTTGAAAACGGACTGCATATTCGTCGAGCTGAGGTAAATCTGCCGAACGGGTCGACCTCGACGAGCCCGTTAATAAAAAAAAAATAAAAAAAAAGCCCACGGCCATTATATACGTTATGTTAACTTATTTGTGCTGAATCTGATATTAGATAGGTCAGCGGCTGCTGTCTGGCTCTTGTGTAACGGTCGCTGCGCGCGCTCGTGTGTGTGTGTGTGTGTGTGTGTGTGTGTGAGAGAGAATCACAGTTAAAGTTTAGCTACTTCCGCAAACAAAAAGTGACGTCGTTGACCGTTGAGTACTCTTCTGCGCATGCGGGTCACTTCTGGGTCATTTTACGTTCACACAGGAGATCACAAAAGGTCGCATTTAATTGGAAATGTGAACGGCCTTGCAAAAAAATCGAATTTTTTCAAAAAATCGGAATTGAGCATTAAGCCCTGCAGTGTGAACGTAGCCTTAGAATCTTTTCAGATTACCTAATTATCAATGACAAGGACATCCGATTGTTCTGTCTGCTCTTTCTGTGTCTCTCGTTTTGCTTCACATTTAACATGTTTAAAACGGCTCTACAATTAGTCTTCATTAGTAGCACGCTGCTTTCTGGGATTACAGGTATTTTTTTATATTATTATTAATCCATTTAATCCCAGAGATGTGAACAATAGTTTTACTATTTTACTATTGGATAGCCCAAAGGAAACAAACGGCATGGCTTTTGTAAAAAAACAACATTTCAGAAAACGTTAGTGGAAAGTATGTCTGTTGTTTATGGTCACAATTGTAATGGAAGGGAGTTAAAAAATTGTCCAGTTTCAAACAAAAGGTATCATATAATGTAATATTTATTTATACTATCATCAGGAAATTCTGGGGAAACAAAACAACTGATAATTCAAAAATATATATATATATTTTTCATTTAATGTAACAATACTTTAAATTCGACAATTGTATGATGCAATTCAATCATTACTTATTCAAAAACGGTCATTCCATGCCTTAATTTGTGACTGAGACATTTTAATACTTTATTAGACTTTTTAAATATTAACATACATCCATCAAAAATGCATATCAACATTTTCATAGTTTTAGTCTTAATAGTCACAGTGGGTTAATATTATTTACAGACGGTAGTATCATCAGTGGTTATGGCAATGATCAGTGCAACTGACTATAATGCTCTTTTTAGGTTGTGGAAAGCAAACTTTGCGGGGTCCATCAAAGCCGCTTCGAATTGCAGGAGGCCATTCTGCATTAAAAGGTGCATGGCCTTGGCAGGTGAGCATACAGAGGATGTCGAGGCATATCTGTGGTGGGTCCATCATAAGCCATCGGTGGATAATCACAGCATCCCACTGCTTCAGAAATAGGTGAGCACTTTGTGATTCTCCTCCCTCATAACATGTAACATTTGTGTGCAGTTTCCACATCTCATTATTTTAACTTTCAGCAATGATTGTGGTTTGCTGAAGCAAACAGGTGATACATTTTATCTGAGCATATATGCACATTTAGTTAAATAAGCAAGGCTGGGTAGTTGATCTAAAATGATATAGCCTAGGCCTAACGTTACTTGCAGTAATGGTTCAGTTAATTATACCTATGCTTATTTCTTTTTAGATTAGAATTGAATGTAGTCTAACATTTTTACGCACCCAGAAAATGCCTAAAACAATTAAAGCAACTCATTCATTTCGAAATAATAGTTTTTATTGCAGATCTTTTGCATCTTTCTATTATAGTAACAACTATAAACTACAAGTAGTGGCTGGAGTGAATTCTCGATCCAAGCGAGAAAAGGGTGTCCAGTATCGCTCAGTTCAGCAAGTGATCCTGCATGAGAAGTTCAACCGATCGTATTTTGAAAACGATGTGGCACTTTTGCGTCTGCATCGCTCTTTGTATTTCACAAATCATGTGCAGCCTTTGAGTATGATTGAAAATGAAACGGACGAGAAACAGCTCAGCTTCGGCTCATGTTACATCACTGGTTGGGGCAGCTCAGTGTTACAAGGTTAGTGTTTAAATATCCAAAAACAGTCCAAATTCGAAATCTCTGCATTATTAACAGACGATTACTTATCAGAATGTGTAATATATTATCAGAGAGGAGCTCTATTTTTGGCATCTTTCTGGCAGTTAAACTGTTAATAATATGAGTTTATATAATCAGTTCTCTTGTCCCTCTTTAAGAAGAAATACTTACATTTTATATATCTTTTTTTAAACAAAATTTGTTTTTAAAAGTTAGCCTATTAAGATTGTTTCTTTTGATTCTTGATTAGATTTTAGAATTATGCTTATTTCTTGATCAGAAAAGGTCTGAAACATTTTATTGTATTTTAAGGAATGTTAGTTGACACTCTTCAGGAAGCTGAAGTTGAGCTCATTGATACTGGAATCTGCAACCAGAGAAGCTGGTATAATGGCCATGTTAATGACAACATGATCTGTGCAGGATTTGACAAAGGGGGTGTCGACACATGTCAGGTAATGTCATCTCATTAAATCACATTGCAGAGTAACTGGTCAGTGATAGACAGTGATTAACAGTATCTGTTGGAATACTCTTCAATCAAGGGTGACAGCGGAGGCCCTCTACAGTGTTACAGCCAAGACATGAAGAGATTTTACCTTTATGGTGTGACAAGTCATGGAGCGGATTGTGCATTGCCAAAGAAACCTGGCATATATACTCGTGCTAGCCGGTACACAGTCTGGCTGAGAGAAGCTCAAACAAGATCTGTATCTGCTGCCTCAGTCACAGATCTGACAGTTTTTCAATTATTCTCAGCCCTGTTTTTCTCTGCCTGGATGGGCCTGTAAATGTGAGCCATGCCCCATCAAATGCCAGAACATCTCTGCAGTCATTTTAAATAAAGTCTCTCTCAAACGATGGTTTGGCTATATTGACGAGTATGCGCATAAACACAGTCAGTTATGATGTAAACAGAATGTAGAACAGTTGAGAAAGAAAACACATATGTAACAGTATAATGGATCCATGTGTCAGCTCTTAAAGTGACAGCAGCCTAATATACCTGCTGCCAAATTATGAGAACAATAAAAATATCTATATGGCAGATTTTCCCCATGGTATTGATGTCAAAATTGTGGCCAGTGAAAATGCTGAGTGGCTAGTAACTTTGGAAAACAACTAGCCACAGTGGCTGGTGAGCAAAAAAGTTAAAGGGGACATATCATGCTAAATCCACTTTTTTAGCCCTTAAATGCATTTTGTTGTATATTTGGAGTGTTTAGATTATTCTCTTCAGGTGCTTCGTTGATATCTTTATATTCTGTTTTGGTCATATTTTTCAACCTGTTCCGATTTTTCTGTTCTCTATGACGTTTTTTGAACTATTACGTCACGGTATTTGCAGCGGAACTGCCAAATAAGGACATCGACTTCCGGCCCCCCACTTCGAGCAATCCGCCACTTTTATTTCTCACTGCAATTTTGTAGTCCAAGCTAAAGGATGCAGAAGTTACGAGAGGGTAAGTTAAAATGTTCGGTTGTTGGATGTAGTAACCCACACGCTTCATTACCCCGTCTAATGTAGATGAACTGCCGCGCTTGTGACAGGGCGCATGTTTAACTGAAAGAACGAGCAGAGAGAGAGACCCGGTCGCACGCGCGCACACTCTTTCTCTTCGGAGCCAGGCGAAAGTGTAAACAAGACTTCACCGTCTCCAAACTAGACGCTTTCTTGCTCTCACTCCCTCGCACATATTAATCAAAATAAATCGACACGGTGGTAAAAGGTCGGAAGACCAAAGTTTCATGTGTAAATACAGTAACACAGCATTGCGATACATACATCCATATGAAGACGTTGTTCTGCTGGTTCGTCGTCTTCATTTTCATCTCGCTCCGGCTCCGACTCTGGCTCGAACATGTAAGGCTGGCTGGACAAGTCTTCCATTGTTGACATTTTGTTAATAACGTGTGAATAAAACGTTTCTGTGCCACTAGATAATCGTATCTCTGCTATCAAACTACAAAAATGGCCGAACGGGGTGGAGTTGAACCGAGTGTCACCGCTACAACCTGGAGAGGGGGCGGGGTATGAAGTGTCTCAATTGTATTTAAAGAGACCGCACCAAAACGAGTTGCTATCACTATCACCTGAATACTAATCACCCGCACCTGCACATCATTCATGATCACGTGCACCTGCACATCATCATCTCATCACCACAGGCAGCATATAAGCACACACAGCACTCTGTCACATTGTCTGGTCTCGTTTGAGTAAGGATTCTCATTTACGTTCATCACTTACTAACAGTATGTTACGTTTACTGTTTCGTCTACCTGCATCCTCCGTGTCTTCATCGTCTCCCTGGTCTTCCGTGGATTCCTCGTTTTCCCTCTCGTACAACGGCTACTTGCCTCTCTCCCATCTTCTGTGTGTGCACCAGCTGCCATCATCCACCTCATCCACAACCTCCTCATCCATCTACAACACAAAGGAACTGTCAGTGTCTCATTCATCATTCCTGTTTTTCAACATCAGTGATGCATACTTTACGTCCATATACCTGCCGATCTCAATAAACTGTTTATTAACCTTATCATCCTTGTTGTGAGTCTCTGTTCTGTAACACCCTGTATGTTTGTATTAAAGGGGTCCTATTATGCTTTTCCACTTTTTCACCTTTAGTGTGTAATGTTGCTGTTTGAGCATAAATTATCTGCAAGGTTACAAAGCTCAAAGTCCACTCCAAACGGAGATATTTTATTTAACAGAATCCCCTTTTCAAGAACAACATCGAACGGCTCGTTTGGAAATTTTTTTGGGATCTTATGAAGTCACAATGGTCCTCATTTAAATAATCCCCGCCCATGGAATACACAAAAAATAGCGGGGGCTGGCTGAGCTGCATTAGAGAAGACAGTGTTGTAGCTATGTCAAAGAGATACTGTTTTTTCCACAACATTTCCAAAAACTCATTTGTTTGAGTTTCCAAAGGCTGATGAACTTAGAGTGGTTAACACTTATTTTTAAACACTGCTCTTGAATATTGTAACCCCAATGTTTATCTGTGCGCTGCACATTTTATGGAAAACAGCTCGTTTTCTGTTGCCTTTGTAAGACAGTTCACCGCTCTTTTTTTTTTTTCTTTTTTTTTTCGATTAGGCTAGCTACTGTTTGTATTACCTTAGTTTTCTGAAAAATATCACAATTAAACGGTGGATAACATTGTATCTATAATGTATAAGAAAAATACAAAAAACATGCCGCTCTGAAACGTCCTGTGAAATCCGTGCTTGCAAAGTCTGTGCATGTAATCTTTTCTGCACAGTCCTCTTGTTTGTTAAAATTGTCTGGGTCAGAATCAGGCTCAAATTGGTTTGAAATTGACGCCATACTCAATATTTACACAAGAGAATAACTCGTAGTTATGGAGGGGCAGTTATGGTTATACGCGGCCGTCAAAAGCCAACCACCTCCTCCTCGTGGCGTCGGCTGGAAACGAGGACCCTCGGGGGACTCGGCTAACGGTGGCTCTGGTCCCAGCGACAGATGAGGCGACACATCGGCTGGGTCTCCTTGGTCGCATCAAATGGCAGCAGCAAACCAAGAAACCGATCAAGCTAGGGCGTTCCCCCTAGGCGACGCGCGTCATCTACGCCCGGATGGCGTGAGAAATGGACGAGGGCTACCTGCTCAAGGACAGGGCAGGCCAAAGAGGATAGTCCACCGAATCCGACTAGCCATGAATGAATAGCCGTGAATTGGCTGATACTCTCAAGACCAGACGCATCGACATCGTGTGCATCCAAGAGACCAAGTGGAAGGGGAGCAAGGCAAGAGATATTGGAGAAGGGTACAAACTCATCTATCATGGTGTCACGTCGAGCCGAAATGGAGTTGGCGTGGTCGTCTGCCAACAACTACGAGACAGTATCGTCGAAGTTGACAACATCTCTGACCACCTAATCTCGATCAAGATTGTTTCCGGCCCAACCAACCTCAGAGTCATCTCATGCTACGCCCCTCAAGTCGGCTGCACCGATCAAGAGAAGGACGAGTTTTGGGAAACCCACGGCGCTCACCTACAGATAATCACCACAGACGAACACATCCTGGTCGGAGGAGACCTAAACGGCCATGTTGGCGAATATCGTGGAGGATATGATCAAGTCCATGGAGGACAGGGGCTAGGTACACGCAACGACGAGGGAGCCCGCATCTTGGATTGCGCCGAAGCCCATGACCTCGTCGTTGTCAACACCTTCTTCAAAAAGAGATCGAGCCACCTGGCCACCTACACCAGTGGCGGCCACAGAACCCAGATCGACTACTGGATGATCCGACGCGGTGACCTGAAACTGGCACTCGATGCCAAGGTGATCCCCTCAGAGAATATCGGCCCCCAACACCGGCCACTCGTCCTCGACTTCCAACTTAATCTGCAGCGGCAACCCAGACCGAGAATCACTGGGCCTGAGCGGGTCAAGTGGTGGAAATTGAACGAACAAAAGCAGCAGCTTGCGATGGCCCTCCAAGCACTAGACATCAATTTCGACCAATCAGTTGAAAAAATCTGGGACGATATCTCCTCCAGCATTCGTGATGCTGCCACCGGTGCCCTTGGCTCGACGAAGCCAGGACGGCGATTTATGGACAAGCACGTCTGGTGGTGGAGTGAGGACGTCCAAGAGGCAATCAAGGCCAAGAAACTGGCGTTCACGACCTGGCACTGCACAGGGCTCCAGACTGCGACCAAATGGTCGCATTTTGCGACCAAAATTTGAGAGTGTGCGACTGAATTTTTCATCCAGTCGCACATGTGCGACCAGTAAATTTGTTTTGTTTTTACACGTTAAACGGAAGGGGCGCGTCAATGAATCCGGAATGTGTGGCAGGCCAATGAGTGTGAGAAGAATTGGGAATGGCCACTGTAACTGGCTAATGTGTGGAGGGGGAGGGTCCTAGAGATAATCGAGCGCGCGTAAACGTCCGTGGGAAGGAGACGGAGACAAATATCAATGTCACAGACACAGCCGGATGATGATTCAGAATCAGAGGTTTGTGAGGTGATAAAGGCCCGAACCCACCATTTTCGGGAAGACTGGCTGCGAGAATTCAGCTGGTTGAGGTACTGTAAGGAGACGAACTTAATGAACTGCGAATGTTGCAGTCGCTATCCCAGAACTGCGGGGAAAACGAAGTTTGCAGACAGTGCAGGCACTTCGCAGTTTAAACACAATATGCTAGTTAGACACATTCTCAGCCTCAAGCATAGAGTATTCCGTGACATGTTAATAAATCAAAACAAAATGAAAGCGGAAAAAAACTGCGCTACTCATTTCTGCGTCACGGACCGTTTAATAGTTCGAACCAATAATAGACAGCGCAGAGCTTCTCTCGCCAGTCGCGGGCGGATCTCGATCACGCAACACCGTTACATCGTGGACATCCAGTGAAGAAATCCATTGAGTTCGCGACAGAATTAATAACATCGTTGCAAGATCCAGTGAGAAACATTCAGATTCAACGCAGAATTCTCTGTTATAAACCATATCAGATCAAACAGCGCTAACGTGGAAACCAGGAGAAACATGTGCCATGTACGAACAAGTTATAGAAGGCTTTAGGTCCACAGATCAGCAACATTCACCATGGATTTAATGTAGTAACACTAACTGTAACGGTATACTGTGGTTATAACAGTAGCCTACACATATCTTTTTCCAGCACTTCAAAACTATAATATCATATTTAAATGTTATTTTTAATGTGTTGACCAAAACATTTTTTGTTCAACCTTTAAAGATTGTCTCTATTTATAAAACTAAAAGTTTCAAGAAGTAGGAAAACTCACACTTATTTAAAAAAAAAAATTAAATTAAATTACCATTGTAAACATAGCTGCTGAGGGCGCTTATTGGCTATTTTCAATCCCTAATATCTATTTTGTCACTCATTTTGCTATTGAATTAATATTAAGACATTATGAATGATAATAGTTCAAGTTAATTTTATCTACACCTCAAATTAAGCTCAGTGCTTTGTCATCCCACAGTGCTACCAGATACTTTCTGTAGAACTTAGTGCCGCTGCCCTCAAATGTTAGTCTGGAGCCCTCTGAACTTAAAATAAACTGCACATTGTAATTTCTGTACGTTAAGTCTATTTATTATCAAAGCATTTGTCAGTAATACAGTTATTTTTGGGGGAAATGTGAATAATTGCATTGCAAGGTGATTTAAGATGTGCCCCTAAATTTTCTGCTTGCGCTCCTAAAATTTTAAGTCAGGGGCTACAGCGCTCCTAATAAAAAAAGTTAGTCTGGAGCCCTGCTGCACATGGCTGGACAATGATTTCCAACACTATCGGACACTCAAATCAGCCGCAAAACGGGCAGTGGCCAAGGCGAAAGCCGTGCACTACGACGATCTATACGAGCGGCTAGGTACATCTGAGGGAGAAAAGATGATCTACCGCATTGCCAACTCCCGCCACCAAGCGACCCAAGCCATTGGTCGAGTCATGCACATCAAGAACGCCGATGGGCAAGCCCTTCGAGACCCGTGTGCCATACTCACCCGCTGGAGAGAGTACTTCGCAGCCATCTCAAACGAAGAGTTCCCGCATCCGCCTATCCACAGCCTGGATCCCACCCCTGGACCTGTACCGCCAGTCACCGTCTCTGAAGTCACGAAGGCCGTGAAGAGGATGAAGAATGGCAAAGCCACCGGCCCAGACGACATCCCTGCTGAAGCCTGGAAGTTGATGGGGCACAGAGGAGCCGAGGTCCTTTCCACCTTATTCAACAAGATCATTATTGAGGGCAAAGTCCCGCACGCTTGGACGATCAGCACCACGGTGCCGATCTGGAAGGTCAAGGGGGATGTTGCTGAATGCAAGAACTATCGGCCGATTCGACTCCTATCCCACTCCATGAAGATTTTTGAACGCATCCTGGACAGCCGCCTCCGCAGCATTATTAAATTCAGCCCAAATCAATGCGGCTTCGTCAAAGGACGAGGGACCACAGACGTCATCCACGCTGCCCGCCTCCTGATGGAGAAACACCGGGAAAAGAACAAGCCAGTCCGCATGGTCTTCCTGGATCTGGCTAAGGCTTTCGACCGCGTTCCCCATGACTTCATCTGAGCCTCCCTCCGACGTCACCACGTACCCGAAACCTACATCAGCTGGGTGCAACTCTTATACCAAGACGTCAGGAGCGTGGTTCGATGCACAGCTGGGATATCACCTCCTTTCAACATCAACGTAGGAGTCCACCAAGGATCGGCCCTTTCGCCCTTGCTTTTCATCACATGCATGGACACAGTGACACGGGACCTCCAGACGCCCCATCCATGGTCCTTACTCTATGCCGATGATGTGTTCCTCGCCGACAGGGAGCGGCAAGACCTCCAAGACCAAGGGCAGCAGTGGAAAGATCGCCTGGATGCAAATGGCTTGCGACTCAACCTCGCAAAGACGGAGTACCTGGAGTGTGGCCCCCAGACTGATGGTACCATTGGCATCAACGGAACGGATCAAAAGAAAGTTCAACACTTCAAGTACCTCGGATCAATACTCTCATCGAACGGTGACACCCTCCCGGATGTCCGCGCACGTGTGAGTGCCGCCTGGTCAAAGTGGCGCCAAGTCACGGGAGTGCTATGCGATCGCCGAATGCCCATCCGCCTAAAGTCCAAAATCTATAAGATCATTGTACGCCCTGTCGCCCTGTATGGAGCCGAATGTTGGCCAGCGACTGCCAAACATGGCCAGCTCCTACACGCCATGGAAATGCATATGCTACGCTGGTCACTCGGGCTGACAAGGCTAGACCACGTCATGAACATCGATGTCAGGAAGCGGATGGGAATAGCGCCGATTACGGAGAAGATGCTCGAGGCTCGTCTCCGCTGGTACCGCCATGTAACACGCAGCCATGAGAACTCAGTGGCGAAGACAGCTATGCGCCTTGACCCACTCGGTAACCGGCCACGTGGCCGCCCAAAGATGAGATGGATGGACCAGATCAAGCAAGATATGAAGGACGTGCAAGTTGCCCCGGAGGACACTACGGACCGGAATAAATGGAGAGCGGCCTGCCAAAAAGCGGACCCTGCACCTGCGCGGGACAAACGCTAGGACGAAGTTATGGTTATACGCGTGCCAAGCGCTGCCAATCACAACACACAGGGCCAGCTAACCAATCACAGCACATTTCGTATTTCGAAAGGAGAGGCTTCATAGAAATCGGCGTGTAAACAGACTGGCCAGAGAGTTGATGTAATAATGTAAAATATATGAAAAATAATGCGTTTTTTTTAACAATCAAGCATGGAAAACAAGAAAATTGTTAAAAACCATGTTATTTTTTACTTAACTAGTGTGGCGAGCAGGACGAGGCTGAGGGCCGTGAGAGAGTGGCGTGAGGCCGGTGGCGTGATTACTCATGAGCGACATCTGCGCGATGCACCGGTATCGTATCTCTCACGGAGGAGCGGAAGCATAAGATGAGGAGCAACGACAGTGAAGAACGAGAGAGGCCAGGCCTGGACTATTTTATTTGATGTTTTGTTTTATTATATGTGACAGCAGTCGTCCGTGAGGGGCTGCTGTCTTTACTTTCGTTTTGTTGTTGATTTATTTGACACCTTTAAAGACTTTGAATGTTCGCCGGTTCCCGCCTCCTTCCAACATCTAACTGCGTTGCAACTAGATTATTACATTTTATTCCACATAAATTTTTTTGTATATAATTATATTTTTATGAAAAATACTGGTTACGCCAATTGACACAAACCAGTTGACACAAACCACCTGACCATGCTGCTTCTACAGCCAAAGGCCATTGTTTGTTGACTGAAAATCAAGCATGACAGTCAACAAGTTCAGCAGAAGTGGTTTTATTTGTTGTCAATGCTGGAAAACAAAAACAAATCTGGCAACAAGAAATCACCATAGTGATGAACAGTGAACTCATGTCTGGTGTTGTAATTGTTGTAATATCTGATAACAAGAAATGCTTGCAGCCTCTCTAAAAATTGTCTGCTCATATTCATGATCATCAAGGTGAATATGCTCAGGATTGTCAAGATGCTGAATTTGCTCATTTGCTGATCTGTTCATCTATGATGATGTTCTCAACTTTACTCCACCATACACCCTTTTGTGTGCGATGAGGTTCATTTTTGTGTTACGCAGCACGTTTGATCTTCCGCAAGAACCAATAAGGTTCATTCTCGTGTTATGCAGCACGTTTGAGCTTCTGCAAGAACCAATGAGGTTCATTCTCGTGTTACACAGCACGTTTGAGCTTCTGCAAGAACCAATGAGGTTAAGTCTCGTGTTACGCAGCACGTTTGAGCTTCAGCAAGAACCAATGAGGTTCATTCTTGTGTTACGCAGCATGTTTGAGCTTCAGCAAGAACCAATGAGGTTATTTCTCATGTTACGCAGCATGTTTGAGCTTCTGCAAGAACCAACTAGGTTCATTCTGGCACGTTGAGCATTTTAAATCAGCATTATAAACTAGTGATATTTGACTAAATTGGCCCTTAACAGAAAGGCTTGTAATAGGAGTCAATAGGTGTAACCGGTTACACCATTTGACATTTCTCTTTAAAATCAAATTTGACAGGCATTATCATGGACACCTATGTAAGTATGTGGCCTTGGTGGTAATATTTAAAATGTAGGCTTAATTTGAAGTTAATACTCATTTTTATAATAATGATGAATTATCAATGTATTCCTTGGGTCATACCACTTGACATAGCCATACTTAAGAATACCTAACCATACCCTATAAATGTCAAACATTTCAAGAGAGTTACTAACATTTGCATGCAGCAGTTAGAGTCACTAGGGGTCCTTCTCTGTGATATAATTTCCTGTCACATGGTCTTCTTACACAATATTAAAGGGACACTTCACCCATTTGCATCAAGCCTTGTATCGTTAGAAACACAGTCATATTTTTGAATGGTTGTGCATTATTCCCTCATTTTCCCCTGAGACGGGAGAAATAAGGATTTCAGTGTTGAAGTTCCTGCTTACATGATGCAAAAATCGTAATTTTGCGTAATTCTAAGCAGGAAGTCCCATATCTTTGTAGAGGGATTGAGACTACAAACACCAGATGTGAAGTTACGACAATAGCGGAGGGTACTCAATATGATATAGAAGAAGAGGATTTCGGAAGTCTGATGCTCGAATCAGGTGTTTGTGGCTACCTTTATGAGCAGCATTATAGCGAAGAGCAGCCGAGGCAGAAGACCTGCCTGTCGCGGACGAGGAGCCCGGACTGGCTCGAGCTGGGGCGGACTGGTGGTGCCTGTGCTCTCACTGTGCGCCTTAGTCAGCTGCAAATATGGCTTGACCCCAAAAAAGTTCTAACAAAAGGTTTCTCAGTGGTTTACAGTAGCATCAGATGTACTTAAAAACATACTAAAAGTTTACCAAAGTTTGACTCCAAGAAAGGCCCCATTTTCAAAATGGCGGCCGTCAGGACCCTTTAAATGACCATTACTCCTTTGTATTCCTCCTAGACCAGGAATACTGGTGCCTGATACATGTTTGGGCCATGTAATATTCTAATTAACATATTTGCATGATAGATAAGTGATTACAAGTACAATTATATATTAAAGCAATTGGTTACAAGCATATTTATGCGAAAAATAAGTAAAATTTCCCTTAAGGCGAGACACTACAGGTGAATAGGGTAAAATGTGTAACTAGCAGATATCACCATGAAACTTTCCCAGTTGATTGTCTACATTAAGATGAGAAAAAAATGTATTACAAGTTTTCTGTAATTTTATGTTTAAATATGCAAATGAGGCATTATCTAATTAAATATGAGCTTATTTGCATATATATATATAAAAATAAAAAAAAACAAAATCTGAGTATTGGATAAAGCCAGGTTCAAAATAATTTGTTCATTGTGTTCACATATTAGATGGGTAAAAAATTATGGTGTATGTGATGACAGGGTGCAGGGTACTCCAGCAATCGCAGAGCAGCGGGATGATTTAGAACGCCAACTTTTGTTGAATTTATGAGAAATCTACAGACGCAAACAGACAAAGTTTAGTAAAATAAAGACCTAAATGTGTATTTCAGACTCTTTTTCGCCACAAGTCTGAAAGAAGACATGTTATTGAAGACAAATATCCCAAAATCTCAAAATTGACCAGTGAAAAAAACCCCGATGCTTTTGCCTGCCGTGTCTCGCCTTAAGTAATTGCATATTTCTCCTTTCTCATATCGTTTTGCCTAGTGTTGGTGGTTTCTGTGGTTCATAACCATTCTTTTGATACCAATAAAGAAGAAATTCATTAGAACTGTGTGGTACTGTCAAATTAGTCAAAACAGGGCTGCCAAGTGAAGGCATGTGCTGATTGTCTGAACCCGTATAGAATCACACCAATTCATTGGCTGATGGCAAGGGCTCCTCCTCTGTGGCGCAACTTGAGAGCGGAATGACGTGGACAAAACTTTGGTGACATAACCAGGTCTAGGCCATAGAAACACCTTCACAAGACCTGGGGCAAACTCCATACAAGGCTCACTCACAGAAAGAGCCTGCAGATCCCCCACGCGCTTGAGAGAGGCCAACGCTAACAAAAGTGCCACCTTGAAAGTAAGAATCCGGTCCGGAGCTGACTCCAAGGGTTCAAAGGAAGGCTCTAATAGCCCCTCCAGAACAACTGATAAATCCCAGGTGGGCACACTAATAGGACGTGCTGGCCTCAAGTGTCTAACTCTACGCTTAAACGAGGAGACCAGACAGTGTTTACCTAAGGGGACCTCGTCTGACTCCCGATAGGCAGCGATAGCTGACAAACTCTCAAGGTAGTTGCAGCCACTCCAGCCACAAATTTATCCTGCAGGAATTGCAGCACTGAACCGACCGGACAGCTGACAGGGTCCACTGCATGAGCCGAACACCAAGACTCAAAAACCTTGCACTTAGAGAAATACAGCAGTCTAGTAGAAGGCGCACAAGCGTTATCAATGGTCTCCCAAACATCAGCGGGAAGACCAGACGCCACTGTCGCTAGCGATTGCCTCTTATCGCCCACAGCCTCCATATCTCGGGTCAAGTATGCCAATTCCTGCCCTGGAGCTGAGACAGCAGATCTCTCCTGATAGGAATCTGCCAAGGGGACTCCTCCACCAGGGAGCTCAGTTCCGAGAACCATGTCTGGGATGGCCAGAATGGGGCTACCAGAAGGAGGCGGAACCCACACTCCCTCACTCTACACTCTGCAGGGATTCGCTTGACCGGAGGGAATACATACAGTCTCAACTCCAGCCACGGATGAGCGAGGGCATCTATCCATAGAGGTGTCGGATGAGCTGAGACAGGGAAAACCATAGGGGGCACTGTGTCGAGCTCTGCGACGCAAAGAGGTCCGCCTCGCCAAACATGCTCCAAATTAGAGCCACTGTTTAGCAGTGCAACATCCATTCCCCCGACTTGAGCTTCTGCCTCGACAGAAAGTCTGCTGCGATGTTCCGGTCCCCTGGAACATGAACTGCTCTCAGCGAAAGAAACCTGTCTTGAGTCCAAAGGAGGAGGTGGTGCGCATGCCTGTCGAGGGTGCGCGACCACGAGCCCCCCTGGCGATTTACATGGGACACCACTGCCATGTTGTCCGTCCTGACAATGACATGAGTCCATCAGGGCCGGGAGAAATTGATCCAGGGCCAGAGAGACAGCTTGCAACTTGAGGCAATTTATGTGCCACGAGAGAAGCTCGCCCGTCCAAACATCGTACGCCGGTCTGCCCTCGAAGACCGCACCCCAACAAGTCAAAATGACAACCTGCCAACGGCAAACTACACCCATCTTGAACCCCTGAAGTAAAAAGGGGGAGTCTTTCCACCTCCAAAGAGCGTGAAGGCAACTGCGCAACACTCTCAGCAGGCGGAAGGCAGACCAAGAAGGGCGGATGCCCCTGAGTTTCATCCAGCACAGGAATGGTCTCATATGAGGGAGACCCAAGGGCAGCACAGGAGAGGCTGCTGCCATGAGCCCCAGAAGCCTGCGACATATGCCCACCGCTACATGATGGCCGAGCCTGAAACAGGCCAAGCACGCATGGAGACTGGAAACTCGAGCAGGGGCCAGACGGGCCTGCATCGAGAGAGAATTGAGTTGGACACCCAGGAAAGTGGTCTGCTGAGAAGGAGTTAAGACATTCTTCTGAGCATTCAACCTGAGACCAAGAGACCGGAGGTGGTGGAGAATGACGTCCCTGTGACGAAACACCAACTCTCTGGAATGAGCCAGAATGAGCTAGTCATCTAGATAATTTAGTACACGGATGCCCTGGAGGCTCAAGGGGGCCAGAGCTGCATCCATGCACTTGGAGAATGTACGCGGAGCCAAAGCTGGACCAAATGGAAGGACCCGATACTGATACGCCTTTCCCCCAAAGGCGTATCTAACCTGAGGTTTAGTATAATGCCACCTTTATACTCAAAAACATCTATAGAGGATGTATTACATATGTATTACCTTATTCAAATTGAAATGAGTGACCATTTTAGAGGGTTCACACACAGGCCTCTGTTTGGGCTAATTCAGAGTTGTTTATGATCAAAGTTATACAACTCCAATTTAAGTTACTTTTGGGTGCAATAACTTTTACATTGAATGTCAAGTCTGTGTTTTAGCAAAAAAAGGGTATGTGTCCAAAAACACGTACTCAGTAGGAGTTACATGACATAGGCTAAATCGTTTACATCTCTGGTTCACCCCAAACAAAGATAAAACCTTACAGTTATTTCACAAAATCATGTATTCCATAAGTATGTAATCATGTCAGTGCAATTTAGACAAGTCCAATGGATTCATGGACCAAGAAAACATGGGGTTAGACACCAAGATTACTTGGCTAGGTCAAATAATGAAGGAGTTAGGATATTTTAAGGGCTTCCTGCCCATCTTGGACGCCGTCTTGAAAATTACACCTTTCTAGTGGTCAAACTTTGGTAAACTTTTAGTATGTTATTAAGGACACCTAATACTACAAAAAACAGCTGCAAAACCTTTTGTTAGAATTTTTTTAGGGTTAGGTGTTTTTTTCCCTTATATGCAGCCGCCTACCTATGGACACAGAGATAGAGTGCGCCTGCAGCAAAGAATTTCAACGATGCCAATTTCTCCTGGACGAAATCTCTGAATCAGACGAGGACACGGACGTTTGTGTTGAGAACCATCCTAGTTTCGCACCGCATATGTTCTGACTGAACATCCCGGTACCATGCAATAATTCACCATTTCGAAAGAAATACAAACGAGGAGTAATTCATTAATGAGTTCGCCAACTAACTAGACATTTTGTGTGAAATGAATTTCAAGCTCTGGTGGTAGCTAGCCTTGTAGACGGAACAGTGATTTCTCTTATAGGTGGATACCTCATATGCGCTGTTCTGGATTAGTGGGAGTGGCTTGTGGAGCTGTGCAATGTGGTGCATTGTGGGAGTTGTTGTCTTTCATACAAATGTGTCCTGAAGTTACTTTCTGTCTTTCTTCGGTCAAGAAGGTACCAAATTCGAAATTTATTTTACATTTCGACTACATATATGACTCACTTTCAATAAAGATCAATGTTCCCATGGGTGAAATGCTCCTTTAACTAAATGACTCCTTGAATGGTGGTTACACCACCTTGACACTTCAGGAATTTGACTTGACTCACATGATTCTCCAAATTAATTATAATTTTCAGAACAATGGTCCATTTACTTTACTGTTAAATAGTTGTAATGTAAGATTATGCCAAACCAGCTGATATGGTGTTTTATTGACAATTTCTGTCTCAAGATAAATTATTTGGTACAAAGTTTTTACGGTTACACCACTGTCATAATTCCTGTCTTGTGTCCCCTTGTCTTGTGTGGACTTTTGTCATTTCCTGTCCTGTGCCATGTTTTGTAGTTCTTTGTAGTTTTTCTTGTTTATTAGTCTTCCCAGTTGTCTCTGATTAAGAGACTATTTTAGACCGGTCTATAGTGTTAGACAAGTCTAAAATTTGCTCATAGACTAGTCTAATGCAAGTTAGACTGTTTCACAAAAATAAAGACTGACTTAATTTAGACCAAAAAAATTTGACACCTTACCCCCAGGCTAACTTAGGTCTAAAGGGGGTCGCACACCGGACGAGAAAACTCGAGGTATCGCACACCGGACGCGCATTTTCTCAGTTTATGGCCAGCAATATTGTTATGTTTAAGGACATTATGGAATTAAGATAATGTCTGTACTATGTTATGATTGAACTGTACAATTAAATACAATCGTTGCAAACTAAAATCTGCAGTCTGAACACTTTACCTCAAGAGCGTCCCTTAACTGAATGAATTGAGAATTTCACCTGAAAATCCGATAACATCAGCAGTTTTCATCCACGCAGCTGATTTCTGTAAATGAATGTAAAACTAAATGCATATTGCAGGACAAGATGAAGTCAGTATATACATTAACGACGATTTGAGACAAAAATGTAGCCTAAATGGCGCGGCAGGATTTTGAACAAGGTCCTGAGCAGTTGGTGGGTGCCGCAGACAGACGCCGAATGGCGCCGCTGGTTTGCACTGCGTTGAGATTTTATGCAACAGGAACTTTTCTGAATGCTGTTGGAGACACAGTGGGTCTCAGCAAAGCTTCTGTGTCACGGGTGGTATACAGGGTATCTTGTACCATGTTTTTGTATCTTTTCTGTGCGTCTTTAACGCTCCGCTCAACGATCGAATAACGCTGTTAACTGTCGTAGCAATCTTTTTCCAAATTAAACATTTCTTCTTGTTACTACATTCTCCACTAAATTGCCCAAGTAAAATGTCGTTGTAACTGTTATACTCCTCCAACAAACACATATTTTCCGCTGGGATAAACTGCACTGAGCGGTTGTATGCGCTTACTCGATCCGACATGTTTTTTGTTTTGAAAAGTGCCTTATTTTACACAGAATGCATTGCAGTGTAGTCCTACTTAAGATAGTCAGAGTCTTAAGTGTTTTATGCAACGACCTGATTTAGATGTCTATCTGAAGTCTGACTATCTACTATATCTAAGCCATAGTCAAAGTCTATCTTTGTGAAACGGGCCCCTGGTGAAATTTATCGACTTTGCCCTTTCGTTGAGTGGCTCATCATTTACTGTGGGCTTTGCAGATGAGGAGCCCCACAAGCCCACAGTATCCCCTCAGCCTGAGCTTCACGTTAGTCCTGCCGAGCCTGAGTTTCTTCTGCTGAGCCAGAGTTTCTTCACTTCGTGCCTGCCGAGCCAGAGGCTGTTCACGTCAAGCCTGCCCAGCCAGAGACTGTTCAGGTCAAGCCTGCCTAGCCAGAGACTGTTCACGCCATGCCCGCTGTGCCTGTGTCTTTGGACAAGAAGGCTGCCGCGAGTGAGTTAGCTCTGAAAGATGCAGCACTCATGATAGTCGCCACAGCTATTTTGTGTGTGTGGGCAGCACACACATTGGCTCCAGCCCGCAAGCTCTCCTCCCAAGTTGACCGCCACGCCTGAGAGTTTGTCTCCGGCCAAGATGGCCGCCTCTACGCCTGGGTCTTCGGACAAGATGGCCGCCTCTACACCTGTGTCTTCGGACAAGATGGCCGCCTCTACGCCTGTGTCTTCGGACAAGATGGCCGCCTCTACGCCTATGTCTTCGGACAAGATGGCAGCCTCTACACCTGTGTCTGCGCCTGTGTCTTCGGACAAGATGGCCACCTCTACGCCTGTGTTTTGTAGTCCTTTGTAGTTTTTCTTGTTTATTAGTCTTCCCAGGTGTCTCTGATTAACCACGCCCCCTTGTTATCTTGTTTAGCTTGTTTGCCTGTGTATTTAAGCCCTGTGTCTAGTTCAGTCTTTGTGAGTTCTTGATATTGTATGTTGGTTGTTCTGTTCCCAAGTCTGAGTCTGAATTTGTCAAGTTTTGAGTTTATTTAATAAAAGACTACTGCTGCACGTGGATCCTGCCTATGTTTCAACCGCATCGTTACAACCACATTGACATTTTTGCAATCATTCCTCAAATATTTCACCTTGACAATCCAGTGTGATAGTCTCTGTTTGGACAAAGGCGCACATTTGCGTACCTCACCATAACAGACAAATAACTGATCCATCTGTCTGAAAGAAGTGGTAGACTTAGTACTTTAAAGCTCATACAGCACACATAAGATGAGACCTACCCCCATCTATATCTGAGTGAGTGAAAGGTGGTTGAAAAGCAGCCAGATGAATAGACTGATTCACAAAAGGGAGAATGGCTGGATTAGGCCAAAGAATGACCCCAGAATCCTCTGTTAAAGGTAGGGTAGGTAATCATTTTTCTAAAAAAAAAACATTCCAAATTTGTTTAAACTGTCTTTATATACCAATACATAATTAAAATGTAAGTACTCTGAAAAAGAAAATATAAAAATCGAGTGACTGTAGACCTTTTAATCTGCAATAAACACAGCTCATTATTTCCATTCACTCCACCCCCTCCCTTCTGAGCTCCTTCCAAAGCCACGCCCCCAAAACACATGAACGCGCGACGCCAAACGCTCAGGCTGGAACAAGACGCATTTATTACCTGAGACGAGTGGAGAGGAAGGAGCGCAGTACATACAGTGACATCATGTCAGAATCACATGTAATAAAATACCTAACTTTATCACTATCACTATGAATATAAACAAATAAGATTTCTTTTAGTACTCACTATCAAGCTAGCATATCGATAATGGTAAAGTTTCATTCGGTAACGAGCTATATTTATAAGGCAAAACTAAAAACAGGTTGCATTGATACACGTTTTTCCATTACCATCAGTTACACTGTGATGAAGATGAATTTCGTGTAAGATTCATAACATATACGGTGTTTTGCATGTAAGAGTTTCCATGATGAAAACATTGTTGACTCTAATGAAGACTAACGTACACTCCGAGTCCGGAGACAAGTACCGCATCGTCGGTTCGAGGACAGGTCCGGGGTTGAGGGCGAAGCAGAGGAGGTCGTTCAAGAGCGCGGGCAGGGTCCGTGGAAGTAGTTTTTGCCTTGTTTGCCTTCGCTGACTGCATATGCAGGTGCTTTGAGCTGAATATTTCCGGGAACGGTGACATGTGATGAGTGCACGCCGGGCAGCGCGCGCAGTGGGGCTCGGGGCGGGCACGAGACATGAAGGCATCTGATTGGTTCTTTACATTCGCACTGAATGGCAGTGATTGGTCAGAGTTTTTACTGTCCTGCAGCTGCTACAGAGGTCTGATTTTTTTCATTCCTTTTTCTAAACACATAATGTATTGACTACTATCAGGATGGAAGGACCATTTCACCCAGTATAAAAAAAAGTGTTTCTGAACAGGATTACCTACCCTACCTTTAACCAGCGTAAGCGCAATTCACACAGGGCATGAAGTTCACCAACACGTTTAGTGGAAGCAACAGCCAGCAAAAAAGACACTTTCAAGGACCACCACTTTATATCCGCAACAGAATGGCCGCTGGATCGTACATCAACGGCGCCGCCATATTGCGGACGGCAACTTTCCCATACCTCTCATTATGGGAATTGAGAAAAATGACTGCTTCGTGTGCTGCTTGGGGCTGTACAAATCGCCGCACAATTAAAAACAGGTCTCGGGGAATTAGGCCTACCTTTCACAAGCAAGACTGAACATGTGTTTCTGGTTGTATTTGGTCATTATATAATTAGTAATAGTAACGTGGCTACCAGAGTCAGTCAGACTAAAATAGCTAACGATGTCGCTAGTTAACTTAGCTGTGAAAGATGCAACATGAGTTGACATGATTTATATTATAGTTTTAGCTTGTATTATATATTATATTATAAAGTAAATTTCCTGAAATCTAAATATTCATCTATATTTTCTTAAAACCGACTTTTATGACAAGTACTTGTTTCGGGTAGGTAACGTTACTAGTCACTAGTATTTCATTTAGGCCTACTATTTTTTATTATCGTCTATATATTATTCTGCAATTTATATTACATTGTATTTGCTGTTATTATTATTATTGTTATTATAATATTATACCACTTGCGATTATCAATTATACTGTTAAATTATTACTATTCACTAGTCACTATTTAACTTATACATTTTTTATTGTCTATATTCTGTAATTGATATTTCATATTCTATTGCTATTATTATAGTATTATACATACACTATATGCTATTATCAATATATTATTATATTATTGTACTTATGATATTATATAATTATACTATTCATTACTATTTTATTTGCTGTATACTGTTTGTTTATTTTATTGACTATACACTAAACTATTTACTATTACTTCTCACTTGATCTTATATTTACTATTTGCATTGCACTGTAGTTGTACCATATCATATGTATTACCATAAAGGATCCATCAGTTATCTTTGTTATTGCTAAAATTGGGTCAAAGACAGAAAATGCTTTTTCCACAATGAGAAAACTTTAATTCATTTACTGTGAAAATTCAATTATATCTCAGTATGGGGGTGTTCACAATTCTTATCCAAGAATAAAAAGCCAAATACATGACAAGCCCTGAGCTTTGACAATTCCTTACTAAATACTAAATACTAAAAATAGTAATTTTTTGTGAGATTTTAGAGATTTTAAATAACTAGAGATTAAACTTTTTGTACACCACGTACAAACCACTGAAATTGGTTGATAAATGTAAAAGTTATTTTTGTTTTTATCCAGAAAAACCGCAGCTCACCTTACTTCCATTCCATATAATAGTTGTTTACAGCCTTTACAGCGCAGTCTTGCTCTCAGCAATATGGCGGACGCGTATCACAGCAACGTTCCAAAGCAGCCAATAGGGCGTCTAATGTATTACATCTCGTATAGATCGAATTTACGAGTTGAATGCACTTGAACGCCACCAAAATGTCGTAAATACCAGTGGGAAGCTCGGGATTTTATGTCCACAACGACGAGGAAGTTTAAGTAATGGATTTCCACCACCGATAAACGCTTGCATAGCTATGCTACAACAGTTATTTACGGAGAAGAGGAAAAAACGTAGTGTTTGTTTGCACCGTGCGTGCACCCC
The DNA here is from genome assembly GCF_965113295.1 of Leuciscus leuciscus. Classification (NCBI taxonomy): domain Eukaryota; kingdom Metazoa; phylum Chordata; class Actinopteri; order Cypriniformes; family Leuciscidae; genus Leuciscus; species Leuciscus leuciscus. The sequence goes on along the minus strand of NC_138742.1, from coordinate 14,598,675 downwards.
ATCCTGATTATGTTGACTGAGCTTTCAATGTTGTTACGGAAAGGGTGAAGCTGATTGTTTGATTATGTATCCCTACTAGGAAAAAACGAGCGCGTCACTTCTATTATGAGCGCGCTTGCCGCACTTGAAATAACGAACTTGAGCGCGCAAAAGACGCGAAATGTGAACGGCCCACAATGCTTCACAAAACAGTGACTTACGTCATAGAATTCAAATATATTTGACCGTTATCCAAACACAAACAGACATATTTGTCGTGTTGAACGTTTAACAGTCAGCCAGTCAAGCAATCTGTCGCTCAACTAACTAAATCCCACCGCCGTGATGGGCAGTTGCTTGAAATTTCTCCTTTTTATGGGTGCTTTTGGGTTGGGGGCATTCGTATTCTATTACGCCGGAATCTGTAATCCGTCCGTTCCATGTGAGTTAATATAAACTTATAAACAATTAGCTCGGTACACTAACCGTTACTTATCTTACTAACGTTAACGTTTTTTTTAAACAATCTCTTAGATCGAAAGTGCGGCGACAGGCCTGAGAGAGTCGGCAAACATCGAAAAGCCCGGATGATCGGAGGTGAGAACGTCGGCGTGAATGTTTGGCCCTGGCAGGTGTCTGTGCTGTACCAGCCCAATTCATCTGTACCGTTCAGTCAAGTCTGTGGTGGAGCTATTATCGACGATTACTGGATAATGACTGCAGCTTCATGTGCAGATGTGCAGAATCCAAGGTAATTATGTCCACTTTAATCCTAAATAGCAAGATACATACGCTCTACTTCCTCACGCACATAATGTTGTTGCACTTTCTCCTATAGCAAATTTTTGATCCGAGCAGGAAGCAGTAGATTGGATGTTGATGATGAGTTCACACAGAAGTCACAAGTCGCCAGAATTATCAAACACGAACTATTCAATCCTGTCACTTTGCGGTACAGTATTGCTCTTTTTGAAATGGAGACCCCTTTTGTGTTTAATGAGTTTGTCTATCCCATCTGTGTGCCTGATAACGCGGCTGCTGATCATAAATTATCCTGTCACATCACAGGATACAACGCTCAACCTGGTGGTGAGTTGACACTGCAGATGTTTACAAAAGTGGCTGACTGTAGATGTTGCAATCTTAGTTGTTCTCGTTTTATGTGAATTTGACACATATATATTATATTTATCAGGTGATGTTGGTGTACTGCAAGAAGCAAATGTGTTTATAATGTCACGGTCATTGTGCAATAAGCCAGCTTACTGGAACTACACTGTGTCAGCGGACATGCTATGTGTTGGCGAATATGGTGGAGGTGTGGACGGATGTGAGGTATGTTTTATTACTCTTTTTTTTAGCAGGTCTACTTTAACTGTGTAAAAGGTGAATAGTTAAATTAATTTAACAGCTTCTCCTTGAAGTTGCAATTTATCTGTAAAACATTTATTATCGGCTGAATTTAATTGTGCATGCTGATATTCTATATTTCTACATTTACACTACTGTTTAAATATTGGGTGTCAAAGTAAGATTTTTTTTTAATGCAGCAACAGCTCATTAAATTGATCAAAAGTCAGAACTTGTAACTTTATAAATATCTTTTACCATCTTTACCTGTTCTATTTATCAAAGAATACTGTAAAACTGTACAAAAAATGTTAAGCATCACAACTGTTTGCAATTGTTTGATAATAATAATAAATGTTTCTTGAGCAGCATATTAAAATGATTTCCGAAGGATCATGTGACACTGGAGACTGGAATAATGACGCTGACAATTCAGCTTTACCATCACAGGAATAAATATCATTTTAAAATATATTAAAATAGAAAATGGTTATTATAATATTTTTGGCCTTGGTGAGCATAAAAGACTTCTGTCAAGGACATTAAAAAATCTTACAGACCCCAAACTTTTGAACACTAGAGTATATTACCTTTGCCTTCATGAAATCAAATTTCAAAATCTAAATCAAATAGCAAATCAAAATATAATTTTTTCATACTGTACATTATACATTTTATGCCTAACTTCACATGTAGCATGTAAAATGATGATTTTAGGTTGTTGTAATTTTCAGGGTTCCTACGCAGGTCTGGATAAGTATGGAAAAAATTAAATAGTCTAGAATTTGGAAATAATTGTTTTCATACTATTACCCCTATTCAGTTTTCTAAAATAAAAAATGAAGAACTTCTAAAAAAAAAAAATGTATCATACAAGCAGTGAGTTTTATTGGCAAAGGTTTAGTGATCATTTAGTGATTGTCGAACACGACTTAATGAATTCAAGGTGCAGATTTTCATTATGCAAAACTGTTTGTCTTTACCATTGGCAAGTCCCTTTTGAACTTCAATAAAATAATGTTCACTTAAATGTCATTCAAACCTGCAACAGATAAAGGAGCAAGTAGGGGTGGGTAATATGGCAAAAAGTTCATATCAAACAAAAGCATCTCGAGAGACAGTGGTAAACTACCTCATGTCTCAAAGAACATAACATTACAATAATACTGAACATAAACAACTTGACCTGTACCACCTGACAGCTGCAGATTCATTTTGGCATTGATAGTGTTAAAGGGGACCTATTATGCAAAATTCACTTTTACATGGTGTTTGAACAAATGCGTGTTGGCAGTGCGTGTACACAAACACCCAATAATGATAAAAATCCACCCACTCCTTTTTTAATACCCATACCCATAAATTAAAAGCAGTGTCTCAGAACAAGCCGTTTGCAGATTCTGTACAAAGTGACGTCACTTTGTATAGGCCCCGCCCACAACTGCTGATGGACTCTGCTGTATTAGCATAGACATGTGAACCTCATGTGAGTTGTTCTCCAGGCCGGAGCAGCTGTAGCAACAAGAATGTCTCGTAAGCAACTCAGGTGTTTTGTTGTTGGATGTAAGAATGAACCTAACAGTCTCCATGCACTCCCAACATCAGAGCCGCTGAAGATGCAGTGGATTAGTTTTATTTTGGGGGAATGCGTCCCCATATACCTAAATTCGTTTATGTCTGCGCAAATCATTTTACACTAGACTGCTTTGTGAACGAGGGTCAATACAAAACACAGGTTTTATTAAATAGTAGTTACTCATGGATGGATCAGTACCAACTGTTCGTGATCCAGCTTACAGTCTCCGGATCGATACTGGTCACAGCAGTAATGAAAGGGAGAGCGCGCACTTTATTACAGTTCATCGGAGTTATTTTATGGATATAAAGTTTACCAGTTTATTAAGCACCCCCCGGAAAGGCATAAGGTCTGCATATATGTGTTTACTGTTAGTTGTAACAAGTGTTTCTGTGTAGTTCGCTGTGTATGTTGATGATAATGCAAGGGAGAGAGAGAGTTTATGGATTCTTATCCACTTTCTTTCACAGTACTTCTTGTACTGTGTTTTATTCAGCTCCTACAGTGATTTTCAGTGAAACAGACCCTTCGTTTTTTGTGTGAATGTGAAGTACAATAAACGTCATAAAACTCAATAGTAAAGTTGGGCCGGGTCCTCTATAGAAGGCTTGTACTAATAGTAGATAAAAGTAAAATGACAACCGTTATAACTGTAATTAAACTATTCTATCTTCTACCTCTTCTATCTTTTACTGTGCCGAGTCGAAGTGCTCCCAAGTGCTATTCCACCATACATTATAGTTATCCTTTTTACCCGCTTAGAAAAGCACCACGTTTTATTTTGTGTCACCATACTTGGTCGTGTAACTACTCGTGTAACTGTATTTAAATAGGGAAAACGTGGAGGTGTTTGGTCGCTTCTAACTTCATCTCTGTTTGGTTCCTAATGAATGAACTGGGCTAAGCTAAGTGCTATCAAAGTGTCGGCGCGCGCCAGAGCGACTGAATGCACGCACTGAGATGAGAGAGGTATGTATCAACTCGTCTTAGTTAAGGGAATAACAGTTTAATATGAAAAAACGGTGGAGTGTTCCTTTAAAGAGCGAAATCACATTCTGTTTGATCATCCCATATTGCCTTTCACTCAGACGTCAAAAAATGTTGTCAAATTGAACAGATAGTGAAACTAAAGCACTTCTCCTCATGCGGGCGGATGAAGACAACTCTGCAGTGTTAAAGATAATTTCCAATGACTGACATCAAATAATCTACCGTTATTTGATTGTATTATCGGGTGCTGATGTGTGAATGGTCTCTTACCGGTAAAAAGCCAGAATGCCGTTGCTTGTGTGAACAACAGCATATTTGTGTATTTACCGGTAAGGTAATTCTGGTAATTTACCGGGATTGCTGTGTGAAAGGGGCTAATGTCTTGACATAATGTTGAGTGTTGACCGATTTCGGTGGTGATCGGATGAATCACTTAGGAGGAGTATTGAAAAGTTCAGCGCATGTGTTTTTCACAAAACCCTGAATAGCTGACTTCCTTTTGGGTTTGCTTTAGACTGTGGGCGTAAAAATTGTTCGGCTCGATGAGATTGATGTGTACCGAGCTTCCTACATATACATGAAAGCATGTATGATATATGGACCAAGATTTCAACTGCACTTCAGGGGGCGCCCCCTAGAGCTTGGGGCCTAATAATGTTGTATGAACCATGCTAAATATGGTGTGAAAAATCTACAGAGAGGTTTGGAAATTGAGTCTGGAAAAGTAGGACATTTTGAAATAAAAAAAATGCGTAGGAACCCTGAATTTTGGAGTGAGTTAAGCTACTCATTATGTGACCTTTTATGTTTATATGAATACATGCAGTCAAATCTGGGTGGACCGCTGAACTGCTATATCGAAATGGAGCACCAATACTATTTGATTGGAATTCGAGTGAAGGCTACTTCCTGCGGAGAACCTAACCGACCAAATATTTATTTGAAAGTCTACACCCTCTATTATTGGATTGAGCGAGAAATGAATATAAGCTTCCACTGAAATCAAGCTGGATTTCTCACACTATTCTGTGTGCATAGTCATGTTACTGAGTTAGGTAGTGTATTTATGTTTATATAGTTTCAAGTTCTGAGTGTCATACATTATATGTTCATTTCCTCATATATACTTATAAATGTATTTATCTAATTTCAAGTTCTGAATTTATCCTAATTATATAATATGCATCCTGTGTGAATATTATATGTATTATTTTGTATATAAGATTACTTAAACTTGTGTACATGTGTCATGATTGTATTGACATTATGACTACAGTGATGATTAAGAATCAGAGGATATTTGTGACCTCTGGTGGACAAATCTGAATTTAGCCTGTAACTTGTAGTAGGTTTTATTTGATGATTCCTGATAAGCTGTAATGGATTGGTTTTTCAGTTGTCATACATTTTTGTTAATCAAATAAAGGTAAATGCAGGACAATACAAAACCTAAAAACAGCTCAAATTTATTTAAATAAATTTGTATCGATGTGCAGTACAGTTTTGCTGTTAAATATAAATGGATTAGTTTGCCTTTTCCTCACAGAATTGGTTGCTTTTTAAAGATGGAAGAGCACTAAATCTTTTAACACGGTCTACACTAGACACACGTGACAAAGCAGATAGAACCCATAATAATCAGTGATCCCGTCTACATTAGACGTGGTGCAACACAACAAATTTCCCACAGTAAACTGATGGCCCAGTCTTTCTGACGTACTTAAAAGCGCTCGCTCTACTCTCACTGTCTCGTCCAGTGTAGAAACGGTGTGAGGCTCATTCAACAGTTCCTTATTTGCACAATGCTCACCTTAAATTACTGTAGTAAAGACAGTAAAAGATTCATTGATGACAATAAATTTAATTAACATAAAACTTTATAAATTTTGCACCAACAAACAATATTTTGACAATTAAGAAATGAGAATTAAAAATACAAAAAGAAAAAATGTTATGAGAATGTGTGCATTGTTAAAGAGATGCACAGAATTTCACATGTAAACAATCTGCAGGAAGAAAGAATATTTTGATATCTAAGGCCATTTTGAAATAGACATGTTAGGTGCTAATAAATTTTACTGTAATTTTATTAGGATAGAAAAGATCTCTCTTTGCTCACATTATCTTTTTTCCCCATATGTTGGAAAGCCTTGGTTAAAACACTCTTACTTTCTACCACACTCTCTCTCTCTCTCACACACACATTCAACATTGAAGGGTTGTTCACACTGACAGAGATATGCAGCAACATCATGGTCCAGCACTCGGCGACCTCAGTGTCAGTGTGAACAGGGCTTACGAGAAACAATGACAAAACAGATATTAAACATGAAAATGATCTATTTTGTGACCGTTGTAATGTGTAAAAATATCTGTATTGTTTTTGCATCGTGTTCTTGAGCAAATTATGTTGAAAATTGCCATCAAGTATGAAATATCAGTCAAGTTTTTGTAGGACCGGCTAATAAGGTCCATTTGTTTATACAGTAACACCAGTGAGACACTACAATATATAGACTTCCACACAAACACCTTCCATCTATTCATCTTTCCACACAACAATCGAAATGAAGACAGAAACATACATTTAGGCATGGAACTGTCTTCATCTTGAAACGTTTCTGTCACCTTCAATATACACGTTTAATGCATATAGATGTCAAGTTACAAATGTATTCTGTTAAAACTGCTGTGCTTTCAGTGAGGACAATTCCACAAATTCCTCCTCACCACAGTTCACTATTGATGTGCATTATAGTGGGCAATGTCAGTAAAATTAAAAAACTTTATGCAACAATAAAATGTGGTGCATTTATTTTAAAACCATTAAAATGACTAGCAGTTTCGATTAAAAGAAGATATGTTTGTTTTGCTGGTGATACTGTTGATCCATAAAACTAAGTTAGCACTTCCAGAATGAAAACTGAAGGACTCTCCTCTGAGCACTAGCTCAGGAGAGGAGATAAAGTGCGCAGAAAAGCTTCATGTAAGTCCCTCAGGTCTCACTGCAAGAGCACAAGCGCTGCTCTATGGAAGAGGCATATCAGAAGTGGCACCAAAAGTTAGACATTAAAGTCAATGCAACTTGTGAAAATGTGGTTTCACCTGTTTTAAAGGGCAGAAATATGTTCTAAAAGAAGAGCACCACCCTCCCGGATGTCCAGGGAGGGTTGGATGGCTTAAGCCGGGTGACCACCATTGGTCGAACAGGCCACAATCACATTAAGAGAACATAAAAATATGTACAAGGCTCAGCGCAGAGGCAGAAAGAGGCCTAGCCAGCTTTTTCCTCTGTGTCCAGTTGGGTGCTAATGGCACAGAGGAACAGCTGTGTTGTGAGTGGATCTTTGGGCGCCACACGTTGAGCTTTAAGCACTTTAGTCCACTTTAGGCTCACATGTTGTATGCCACATAGATGGGATCCAGCTGGTCGGCCAGGAAGGAGTCGCGCAGGTGCATGCGTTGCTTCTCGCCCCGCGAGTTGATAGGAATGACGCCGGGGTCCACGATGACCACTACACCAACGATGAGGTGATGCTCTTTCAGCACAACATTAGTGACCAGGGGAACCAGGTCGAGAGCTTCCTGCTCAGAACCACTGAGCTCCACCACGACCACCAGAAGATTGGTCCACGTAAAGACGGCACTGTGCGATGAAGCATACAATCCAATCAGAGACAGGAACTATCATTTATAGTAACTACAATAAAACTCATTTAGTGCAGTAATTAGAGACTGATACATGCAGACAGGAAGCGGAAATGATCTCGAGGTTCTCACCTCTCAGCGATGCTGCGGTGCGCCCGAGACACAGAAGTCTCAATGTCAATGGGATGATAACGCAAACCTCGCAACTCCAGTGTTTCATCAAGTGAACCTACCACAAACAGAGCATCGTGGCGATCTGGTGGATGATAAACCACAAGAAAAAGGTGTGAGACAGTGGACCAGCACTATATCGTACCATTTCTGAGAAAGCATGTATATTTTTATGCCTTGCAATTTAATTTTGAGACATTTGGTTATGAATTTAGCTTCTTGGAATATCCAGTGTAATTATAATAAGTAAAAAACTTCCTGCTAAAACTTTTTTTATGGAATTTCTTACATTTACAGTATATGTGTGAAAATTGTAAACTACTGTTCTACAAAGTTTAGTGTCAGTAAGACATTTTTAAAAGAAGTCTCTTATGCCTACCTATGCTGCATTTATTTGTTCAAAAATACAGTAAAAACAGTAATATTGTAAAATATTACAATTTAAAACTGTTATTTCAGTGATTAGAAGCTGAATTTTCAGCATCATTACTCCAGTCTTCAGTATCACATGATCCTTCAGAATTCATTCTAATATGCTGATTTGTTGCTCAAGAAACATTTCTTATTATTAATGTTGAAAACAGTTGTGCTGCTTAATATTTTTGAGGATTCTTTGATGAAAAAGAACAATGGAAGCTTGTTTCCGCCACAGAATAAAACATTTTAAAATATAATTGCGACTTTATCTCACAATTGCGAGTTTACATCTCGCAATTCTGACTTTATTTCTCAGAATTGCAAGATATTAAGTCAGAATTGAGTGATATGAAGTCACAATTGTAAAGTCTGACTTTATAACACGCAAATGTGAATTTATATCTCGCAATTCTGACATCTTTTCTCAGAATTGTGAGATATAAACTCGCAATTGCGAGTTAAAAAGTCAAATTCTAAGGAAAAAAAGACTGACCTTTTTTCTCAGAATTGCGAGTTTATATCGCACAATTCTGACTTAACACGTAATTGCAACTTTATATCATGCAATTCTGACTATATATCTCCCAATTACGCATTATAAAGTCAGAATTGCGAGATATAAACATGCAATTCTGAGAAAAGTAAGAATTGCGCATTTATTTCTTGCAATTGCGACTTTATAATCACGCAATTCTGACTTTTTAACACTTAATTGCGACTTTATATCATGCAATTCTGACTTTATATCGTACAATTCTTCGAGATAAAAAGTCATAATTGGGAGATAAAAAGTCGCAATTACCTTTTATATTTTTTTATTCTGTGCCACAAACAAGCATCCATAAAGAACAGCATTTATTTGAAATGGAAATCTTTCGTGACAATGTAAAAGTTTTTACTGTCAATTTTGACACTTTTGAATGCAATGCATCCTTGCGGAGTAAAAGTATATATTTTTTTTCCAAATTTCTGACACCAAACTTTCAAGTAAGCGAAATTGCTAGTTACGGACCTCCACTGGCATCCAGTAGCTCTGTCCTCCTGACAAATCCCAGATATCCGGTTCTGGCCCAAAGCGTTTCGGTCTCTCCAAAGCTCAGCCGTGTGTTGAAATGGTCGGCCTGCAGGCTCTCCTCACCATAGATGGTATAGTAACCACTGGCATTGTGAGGACTGTTCACCCAGATCTAGAAAAAAAGGCAAGAAAGTGATGAAGATGACAGCTGTCACACAGGGCATGATAAGAATATGGAGAAATTTCCTATATAGAGAAATGTACATCACTGAAACAAGTTGTATTTGTGCGTTTACTCCAATTAAATGTGTTTGGTCACCTCGCCTAGATGACAGTCTCCTAATGGTCCTCTTGTCTCTGGGTTCACAATGATTACTCTCACTCCAGGAAGCATCTGAGGTAAGGCAAAGAAAACAATACGGGATGACTGATATGTCTTAGAACACCATATAAGATAAACTAAAAATAAGCGGTGGGTAGTAACTGATTATGTAATAATTTTCCTAAAAGGAAGTACTTGTAATTCGATTTTAAAATACTCGTACTCAGACTAGTTACTTTTATTGATTAGATTATTACACATTCACACAATGGCAGTAAATGATTGATTCTCCGATGCCAGTTAAACATTTTTTTTTCATGTTTGTTATTTTGATTTCAAAATATTATATATATCTTTTTTTTCTTCACTTTAATTTACTTTTCATCATGAACACCCTGAAGTTTGGGATCCTTCATGTTGTTGATGGAATATTTTTCATTCTTTCTAATTTTATATATTATATTTTAAATTTTGTATATACTGTATATAGAATATATTTTCTGATATGAATATGATACAATCCAATCCAATCTATGTGATAAACGAGTTAAAAGTTATCTAAAATTAATCAAAAAATAGAATACATTACTTTAAATGTGTAAAATAACAGATTCAAATACTAACCACAATTTTCGTCATGTAATTTGTAATCAGTAACAGACTATAATTAGCAAGTAATCTACTCAGAACTGAAGATAAATTAGGACAGAACTAGAACTAGGATGGCCTTACAGTCCCAGACTCCATCAGTGGCAGACTCTGAGGAGCTCCTCTCTCCACCAGTCTCACTCTATGACAGAGAAAGAAGGACAACGTCACAATGCAAGCATGTACACACTATCTTCATGTCATCACTGCCATCTCACACATACCTGTCATGACGGAGGGACTTCATGTCTACGTAGACAGTGGTCGGGTCTGGACCAGCAGTGCCCTGATGGAAGGAGACAGAAATCAAAATAAGGCTTTGCTTTTGTGTCATGACACAGTTGATGCAATATATTTATTGGCCCAACCTGTAGACAGATTGCCAAGTTGACTCTGGCGCCGAAAGCGGTGCTCACTGCGCGTGGAGACAGGCCCAGGTCTTTGAAGAGCTTGGAGAATGACTGCGTGAGAGCCAAACGAGGCCTCTCTTCGGCTATGACGACACAGCTCCTTACACACGATAGGTTGACGCCGCGCGCCTGCACATACATCTCTCATCAGCTTTTATAGACATGTCCACACTTTATTTACCTTTACCATTCCTTTCTGTCTGTTGTCCTCAGTATTACAGGATTATTAACCCAACATTTTTAATTCTATCATCATTTACTCACCCTCGTGTCATTCCGAACCCCTATGATTTCTTTCTTTCTTTCTTTTTTTTCAACTTGCTGATTGTTCTATTCCATATGAATGATTTGTGTTTAAATCAAGAACTGGATCATTCCTTTTTGTAAGTGAATCATTCAGGCTGGTTTTGTGAGCTAGGTCGATCTTGTCGAACTTATTATCGGTATCAGAAGACTTGGAATATTTTTTCATAATTTTGGAGCTGAAAAGAATGGCCAGTATATTCTTAAAAATAATCCTTTTGTGTTGCACTGTAGTCATACAGGTTCAGAATGACAAGAGCATTTGACGCATACAGTTTTACAATATTGCGGTTTTTACTGTTACGCCTGAGTGACGCAAAATCCCCAGAGGGCGAGAGACAACGGAAACAACGGAGAGAGAGAAACACACACATGCACCGAAATACAGCCTCAGGCGTAACAATACTGCATTTATTTGATCAAAAATACATTCTTGGTAAGCATTAGATACTTTTTTTTTTTTTAAACAAAACAAAAAACATACCAACCCCAAACTTTTGAACAGTAGTGAATCTGTATCCTGCTGACTCACCTTTAGAGTTTCAGTCTGTGTGCCAAGGCCCTTGGTGCAGAGCTCCATGACAGAGTATGAACAGAAGGTGTCTCTGATCTTATACTGACTGAGCGTGCTCAGCCACAGGGGCAGAGACGTCTCCAGCTCCGAGGGAGGGATCAGGATTGACTGGTGACCTGAATAAACACTACACACAAAGATACAAGTTACAATGGGTATTCTATAAATTGCATGCATAGCATTGTGTCCTAACCAGGTGCAGACACCGCTTAACCTCGTGCAGACACCGCTTAACCTCAGATTAACATGGAATAGATGTGATTTATTATGTTACGTCTGGTTAAGTCAAAATCACAATACACTGTGTGTACTACCTTGACAGACACCACAGAACAAAGCCCAGGCCACAGTAGGGGTCCATGCAGATGGCAATTTGTCTGGAGGAGTACAGCTCACATTGCAGTTTGAGGGATCGACATAAAGCATTGACCGCTGCGTGAGATATCTGAATGAAACGCATAAACAAGCTGTTTAGGACCTGACCAGACAAAATTAAGAGAAAGATACATTACTACACACTTGTTCTTGCCAAAAAAAGAGGAAAAGAGACAAGTCTTGCCTTAACTCCGGTCAGCATGCCTGTGGTGGACACACTGAAGTCCAGGTAGGCCAACATTTCTGCAGTGGGCGGTTTATAGATCTGTGAAGGCCGTTTTCTGGGAAGATCATCTGAACACACAAGAGCAGTCAAGTCAGGGATGCCGATCTTTCATCAATGAGCATAAAAGCCATTGGAATATTTTTAATTTCTGTACCCGTGTCTATGATATTCGGCCACGTCTTCACATTCACGCTGGCTGCCGCTTCTTTAGACCGCAAAGTCTTCATCAGGGTCTGAGTCGTGAGGATGCATGCTGCTTTGCTCACCTGATACAGACGACATTTCACAGATTTATATGCCATGCTCTAACAGATGTGGCCAACGTCAGTCCTGGAGAGCCAAAGTCCTGCAGAGTTTTGCTCCAACCCTAATCAAACGCACCTGAACAAGCTAATCAAGGTGTTAAGGGTTACTTGAAAAGCTACAGGAAGTTGTTTTTTTTTAACAGAGTTGGAGCAAAACTCTGCAGGACTGTGGCACTACACGACCGACGCTGACTATCCCTGCTCTATAAAATCATGTGCAAAATAAACAGACTCACATCAATGATCATTCGGACTGTGGGGAGAGTGGCACTAAGATTCTGTGGGTGAGGAGGCCTGACGGTGACTGGAACACAGCCGGCATACAGACATCCATAAAAGGAGGCTATAAGATCTATGCCTGCAGGAAAGAAGAAAACATCTTTCTTGATAATATGTCATGTGGTATTTCATGCTGTTATTTCTGGGTCTTTAAAGGGACAGTCACCCCCCCAATAATGAATTGAAGAATGCTGATAACCAAACAGTTTCAGTTCCCATTGACTTCCATTGTATTTTTTTCATCCATACAATGGAAGTCAATGGAAAATTGAAACTGTTTAGTTACTAACATTCTTCAAAATATATTTTGTGTTCAGCAGAGGAAAGGCAGTCGTAGAGGTTTGGAACAACATGAGGATGAGTTAATGATGACAGAATCTTAATTTTTGGGTGGACTATCCTTTTAAGGTGCTCGGAAATGCAACTTCAGTGACTGCTGGATAAAAACAATAGATTTTCTATGTGGCCAACAGGGACTGAAGTTACCATATATTTGAATCATCTTTTGGAAAAAAAGAAGAAAAGAAAAAACACTTGAAAAATGCAAAATAACTGCATAGTATGTTCATATAAAAGATTCTGCCAAAATTCTGATTCTAATAATATGTGCATTAATGTGTTCATTCTAGCTGTATATTAACTGAGGTGAGGTCACATCTACTGTTGTTCTGTGAATTTTAGCTTTCATTAGGAATCTATTTGATCTAGAATTTTGTGTGAGGGCTAAAGATTTCCCTAGCAAGTTGGTCATGTGGATTCACTGTGTTTGAAACTCACTTCAGTGTGAGCAGTGCTTTATACATTGCAACACCACTACAAGCCAATAGACAATGGATTATTTATTTTTTTTTGCCTGCAAAAATTTCAGACATTTCCTAATGTGACAGCACTTTAACATGTTCTTTGAAAGCTGTGATGGATGTCATTACCGGGAGGATAAAGCAGTACTACGTTGTCTCCAGTGTTAATTCCTCCTCTTTCCAGCAAAGCTGCAGTGATCTTCTCTGCTTTTTTGTGCAGTTGAGAACATGTGGCTGAGCTCACTGCTACACCCTGCAGGCCAGAGAAAAAAATTATTTAGAACGGGCTGATGGTTTGACTACATAATCAGTTTGATGGGGGTTGCATTTGCGAGTCACCTTTGCATTCAGCAGCATATAGAGAACATGATCAGGATCAGTCTGTGCTCTCCACTGCAGGGCTTCAGACAGGAACTGATGCTACAGGACAGAAGAGGACAGGTCAACTTATCCACACAAACCACAATAAGATCAAGAGTAATCTTAGTCTTTAATATAACAGGAAGACACAAATCAACTCATAGCATTTCAGCAAACAGCAATATTAAGCCAGCAAATAAAACAGGTGTAAGGTTTATAATATCAGGGGTAGGTGATAGTTCACATAGTTTGTCTGTCTTTAAACACACATAGCAGGACTCATGCAGGCAGCAGCAATAATGACCACACCATGCAGTAAAAGTGTGCCTACAGTTTCTGAAACGTAATGTTTATGTAATCTGAATTAAAGCCACATTTATAGGACATAAAACACATTTTGAGATGCAAAAGTAGCAATTAAAATTGTGAATTAAGTCACAATTCTGCGATATTAAGTCAGTTTAGTCTATTCTGACAAAAGGGTCCATTTTGCTTCCATTTTTTTAACTTTTTTTTTTTGGTCCCTGTAAGGCCCTGAGGTGGCTGTTGTTGTTGGTAGCAATGGGGATTTAAAGCTCAGCACACACAAATAGCAGAGCGTTGCTGGCATTCAGCCTTACCATGTTAGTGGGCCACACACAGAGCTACAGCCCCCCCACACGAGAGAGAAAGACAGACCAGAGCACAGGCTTAGAGGAGACGAGGAAAAACTCTTCATCTCCACTTCTCCTTAAACTATTTATGCTGAGTTAGAGTTAATGATATTATCATTTAAACCAGATATCAAGGTGCGATCCTGTGGTGTTTGCAAGTACCTAGAAACTGGAGGCTTAATGTTGCAAAATATTTATAATATTGTGTATTATAATACACTTAAAGATTGTATTACTCTATTATAGACTACTATAAGAGATAAGAGGCATTACTGAAATCTTCATGTCCTGGGACATCATGCAGGGATATCAATAGAGTTTACTAGGCAGTAGTCTAGTAATCTTTGGCTAACCTTTCTGGATTGTTCTTGGTCATCAATGAGCTTAAGATCTCTCCCACTAGCCTGTGCGATCCTCTTTCCTGCAACCAGGTTGCCCACCATGATGGAGGCCGGACCAACTCCCACTGTAAGACAAGACAAGTTTATTTTTAAAGCAAATTTCACACATAATAGCAATTTAAAGTCCTTTGTAGATTCATAAGAACAGTGTGATAAATATGAAAACATTAAAATAATAACATATTATATATATAAAACATAAAAATGTTTAATTTTCATTAAAAATGAATTAAAACAAATAAAAGGTAAAGATAAAGTACATATTACTAAAACAACTAAGGATGTTCCTTTGAACTAATGGCAATTAACTTGATGCTTAAAGTTCATTCCCCTCATCAAATTCAGATAACTGATCCCATTTCTGATAAGTGTGACTTTTTCAGGATTTGATGATTTTCAGTACCTGGCTGTTTTTGTCTGGGTTTTGGGAGGTTGGTCACACACGTATGAGGGCACATCAGAATGTTGCAAGGGTGCAGAGAACCCTCCAGGAAGTGCTGCTTGGTCTCGGACACGTGTATACCACCCAGAGGAGTTTTGGGTAACGTGTTTCCAGGCACCAGCGCCAAACAATACAATCCCACCTGGTGGATACTGTCTATTGCCTGTGGGAAAGCATGCAGGGACAGGAATTCATGACACCTATTACTGTGAAATAGAGGGTCAAAACCTATAATTGCAAAATTGGATATTATCAATTTGTCATTGTGTTCTGCCTCATTACATAAAGCCTGCTGGCTCAGGTCCATTCAATTCAATGACCTACTTCAGACTAAACTAAATCAGTTTTAAGTGAGGACAACAACTTGGTTGTTTGTGTATTACCTGTAGGACTCTACTCATCCACTGGAAACTGTCCTCTTCATTGGCATCAGGCCTCTGCTCTGCCACGATCACTATTCGCTCATCATAGAACACAGTGACGGAGAACACGGCAATCCTGCATATATATGACACACACTTTCAAAACCACATCACATTTCCACCTGTAATTTGAATGTGTTTTAGTTTTTTCTTTTGCGTCATTCGTACCTCCCTCTGTAGACGGTTTTGACTGGCTCTACCGCCAGTGCTGTGGCCACCAGGTCATCTGCATTGTGTCTGCGACCACTGACTGCAAGCAGACCCTCAATCTTCCCCACCACAAACATCAAATTTCCCTGAGGGCACAGAGAAGAGTTCATTCAATAAAAGACAAAATACCGTGCTACAAATCTTAGTAGCTGCAAATACAAATAGGCTTTGCTCCATACTATATGTACACTACTGTTCAAAGGATTTGTTGAATTTTCAAGAAATTTCTTGAATTGTTTATTTAATCAAGTTTTTTTGATAATTTCAGGATTTTTTTAATACAGAAAGTTCAAAAGAACAGTATTTATCACAAAAAAACCCTCAAATATAGGGCTGTCAACGTTAACGTGTTAAAGTATGCGATGAATTCAAATCAAAATCATTTATTACAAATATATAGAAAAACGAAACTACTACAGTATTACTTACCGGACCCACAAAGCCCAACAGTCCAGTGCGCGTGAAGGGAACGTCTCCTATAGGGGTACCACCTGAGTTTACAGGAATCACCTGCAGTCAATAAGGTCAGTGAGAGATGTTTTGAGTAAATGTGTATTCTGTGTATTGCTTGCAGAATTATTTCTCTCCATGCACTTTTTCCGTACTTCAAACGTGTTCTTGGTCACCCCAGGTAGGCCGTAGTACATGGTGCCTCCGGCACGCGAGTTCAACACTATCTCCCCGATCTCATCAGTCTTACAGAGCATGGGCGGCCCATCGGGCTTCACAATACACATCAGAGCTGTGGAGCAGGAAGACAAGACAGAAATGATTTCAAACACAATGTTTTTTAAATGTACTTAAATCTTGAAATATTTAAATTTGTAATTATTAAATGAATTGAAGTAAAAACAAAATCCAACATTTAAGACACTTATGTGCCTATACAATCATTTATATTCATAAAATATTATAATATATATATTTTTTTTTTCTTTCTCACTATATTGCATTGATACTGAAAAATGTTAAACGATGCGTGGATGTGGTTTGGGTCGGGTTCATAAACACTGTATTTTTTGCATTATTTTTGTTCAGGCTACTAAAAGGATATAAATCAGATAAAGCAAAAATCCTAGTTTTTGCTGATTTAACACATGCTAAATTAGTTGCTAATATCCAGTAGTTGTTTACAAGGTAGAAACTGGTTTCGACGATTCACACCACACTCACATAATCTACAGTGAAATGTACAGTGAAATGTTCAAATGGAGTCTCACCTCCAGGCATGACATGTCCTACATCTTGCACTGTAAGGGCAGAGTTCTTATCCTCTGTGTTGACCCGAATCACCCCGTGACTGAGTCCTGCCATTGACAGGATGGCCCTGGCAGGGAGTGGAGTGCCTAGAGCACCAGGCCTAAACACAAAGAGTGACTTTAAAGCATATCTATGGCAATTAAGTATAGAAAGATGATGTGCACAGCTCTTAATACATGCAGGTACCTGCGGATGGCCACGGTCATGGCCTCAGGGGAGGAAGCACATGGGCAGATCATCTCAGGTTTCAGACCATGAGACTGAAACACGTTCAGAAAGGCATCACAAGACGACACAGACCCTAAGACAGAAATATGGATCATTTATTTGTACTTAAAGCCACTGAAACACAGAAATACAGCACTCTCTTTCCCCGAGCTTGTTTCCTTACAGGGATTGGCTCCATCAGCTACGATCAGCATGCGCAGGGAAGAAAGAGTGGTGTCCTTCTGATCTCTGTGAGCCATCATAGCCCAGTGCAAATCTCTACATTTCACCAAGGCCATACGAGCTGTGTGTAAACATAAACATGAAAGAACTTTAGACACTGTACCACAGAACTGTTGATTCAACATGATTGGCCATTATCCAGATCACAATAACATAACTACGTGCACAGATGTTGAGGATGCCTTTACCTTTGTGAACATGAACCCTCTGCACCCAGGACAGTGGACAAGCCTTCATGACAGAGTAAGGCACACTTATAGTGTGGATCCTGTTCATGACACTCTGTAAGAATGCACAAACATGCGGAAGTTTAAAAAACGGCGACCATGTAGCAACAAGTCTGTGAAACTGAAAAGAATGCACAGAACAGACATTTTCAGGGGAATCGCACTCACCGTTAGAACTCCATGCCAAAGGCCTGAGTCTTTCTTGAAATCCAGGACATTAACCAGTGTTTCTCCTAAGAAAGAGCACAGAAAACCTTTTTATAATGTCTTGATTAATATTTCTTAATGGTGTTATGTTATGAAAAAAACGTGTATTAAAAAATATAATAAGAGGTATTATAATGGTATTGTTGTTTCAGTGTTGTTATTGTAAACAAACTATTAAAAATCATTTTTTGGCAATTGAAATAAAACTGAAATATAAATTTAGACGGAAATAATTAAATAAAAATTTGAAACGTTGCCTTGGCAACTAACTGAAATACATAAGTTTAAGTTAAAATTAACTAAAATTACTTAAATTAAACAAATAAAATAAAGAAAGCTAAATACAAATATTTAAAAAGATAACAATACAAATGACAAAAGCAAATAACAAAATGACTAAACCTTAAACAAAAATTAAAAAGAAAAATGAAAATATAAAAAAGTAAGAAAATTCTAAATGTAAATAAATAATAATACATAATATAATAATACATATACTAGTAAAATGACATCTACCACTAAAAAAAATAATACTAAAATAACACTGATGGTAAATATTAAATCATTTTAGACTTAAATTGATGAACTGAGACAAGCCAATAAACAGGCCAACAAAAATGTCAACGTTCACAAGGATTTTATAGAGAATCAAATGGGAAAAAATAACATAGAAAGCAAGTCATCTCCAAATTACTATTGAGAAAAATGATCTAATTAGTATAAATCTAATGAAATAATCTAACTAAGCACTGGCTATAAATTAATTCATCTCACTGCTTAATTCTGGGGCTGCTCTGTGCTGTGCTGTTGCAGTAACAGGAATACTTCAATGCATTTGTTCTACAGTAATAGTGTAGCACTCACCTTCACAGTAATTACAGGCCTGTGTTAGAGCCTGACAGTGTGTCAGCATGGAGATTTTCGACACAGCCACTCCCATCACCGTACCCTCCTTGGAGGCCTTGTACTGAGAACAAACACACATATCACGCACATATCACACACACATCAGAGACTGAAAGGATTCTTACTCACCCAAACACCCACACTCACCTCTATATAAGCAGTGTCAGTGTTTGCAGTAGGTATGTGCGGCTGCCAGTCCTTGGAGGGTTTGGTAAGATACTTGGTATCAGTGACCACCCATTTGAGTCGAGGCCATCCTGTAAGAAAACAGGTTACACTGCCATTCTGCAGCCTCAAAAGAGAAGTTTATGATAAATGTGAGGAAGCATGGTGATAAGAAAAGCAACAGGGAACTAACCTTTAAATTGCTGTATTTCTCCATTCGGGGTCTTTGGAAGTCCTTTTAGACAAATCTCACTAGTGAGAGCGAGACCCACACCACAACTGCCCAACAGGAAGCCTATCTGCTGACTTCCTGCATCCTAAAAATCACACGAACAACTGTAAACACTTCAACAAGCTAATGTCATGTTTTAGAGGTTTTGATCTTCTCTCATACCTTCCGAGATAAAGGCACCTCTATCGGGACAGGAATGACCTCAGCGAGAAGGCACCCATAAAAGGCCACCCAGAACATCCCAGGGTCACTGTTGGGATAAACTAATGCCACCTAAAGGGAGAAATATGGAGAATCAGAAATAGCCTTGAGCTGAGAACAGTATGCGATTGCAGTGTGCCAAGCAGTGTTGAAATCTTACTCGATCTCCAGGCTTCAGAACTGGTTCGTTTTTGGTGCCGAGTTTGTTTAACAGCGTGTACGCCAACTTCAGACTGCGACTCCACAGTTTACCTAGAGGGATCAAGGGGTGACAGGAGCTTATTAAAGACCAAATATATTAAAAGAAATCTTCAAAATGTTCTACTACTATGTTGCACTGAAAAAATAATAGCATATGGGTTTGGAATGACATCAGGGTGAGTAATTAATTGCACAATTTGTATTTCTGGGTAAACTATCCCATTAAAACATTGGAAAACTGCTTGTCCCAATCCGAACAGTGTGACATCTCACCATAGGTGAGGGTGTAGAGTGGTTTGCCAGTGATGTCCAAGACAGTGAGAGCTGGGCTCTTGGCCTGTGTGGCTCCCCAACGTGCCAGTGACGCCTGCAGAGCTGGAGGCCAGTTACTGACCACCCCTAGTGGCTCCCCCTTTACTGGAATAATCTGTCGGCCCTCTGGCCTGGGTGTGTTGGGATCTGGCTGTTGAACTGCAAGTGGAGAAGACGGTTATAGAGGGGTTCAAAATCTAATGCAACATCAAAAATCTAATTTAATCAAGAAATATTATGACGTAAAATGAAGAAGAAATATTTATTATTCTGCACCAATTCTAGGACACTAATAAGGTAAATCTATGACATGTGACTCTTTGTAAACATGGTCAGAATTCCTTGCATTAGATGCTCTTTGGATTATTTTCAAATCACACTGGAGAAAAAGATAATCAGGTTTCACACACATGTGAAGTTCATGCAGCTTGATGTGGCTGTCATCATTAAAGCAAAAGGAGGACAGACTGAATACTAAGACATTCTGAAATTCATGCTAATTTTAAAATTGATTTTCACTCAAACTGCTATTATAATTTGTAACAAAAATGTTGCATTAAATCAGAAAATAATTGAGAAGCTTTATTATATTATATATGATGAAATATATGTCCCAATAAATGGAGTATGGCATCAAGAAATAGCATCACACCTTCCACAATTTCTTCAGAGTCATCCAGGAAGAACTCGCTGAGAGGAGGCCGCTTGGGTCTCTTCAATGTGTTGAGCAGCTGTTGTATTTTGGAGGAGACACGACTGTGTGCTGGAACACCTGTTGACAGAGATATTCTCATTCACTTGTTCAGATTACGGAAAAATGAGCTGGTCAATGGACACCATATGAAATAGAGCCAAAGCAAATATGGAGGATTCAATAAGGAAGAGGTTCTGTCACAACACAGAAGTCAACAACAAACTGGAATAACACACAGAATCATACAGGATCAATTAGGGAGGACAAAACCACTGGGTGTCACTACACTGCACTAAACACCCATCCACCCCTACCTTTTCCTACAGTCAGATGGCATCACGACAAAGGAGGAAGAAAAACATTAAAATGTTAGCAGAAACGCATGACAACTACTTTAATTTATGATCGCTCTAAAAAAAGACATGGAGAGGAAATGATTTCTGTTGCTTATTTGGGAAGTGAATAGCGCAAATAAACAAGTGGTAAACCAAACAACACTTTGAACCAGCTCAACAATATTGTGCTGGAAGTGAAAAAGCCATTCAAATCAATGAATTTACATTATTTCTGCAATTGTTTATGATTACTGGAACAGCTGAGCTAACTAGAATGATTTATATACAACAAAAGGTTCATGACATTAAAGGGATAGTTCACTTTGAAATAAAATTTTGGTATGTTTTAGCTTACCTCAAGGGCATCCAAGATGTAGGTGTCTTGTTTTCCGCAGTAGTTTCAATTTTGAAAACGAACAGTATTTATATCGTTGTTACCTCTTGAACACAGCTGCGTCCAAATGATCTGAGGGCGCGGGCGGGTATAGATATATACAATAGAAGTCGCCATGGCTACTGCAGTTCATTGGAACGAAACCGTAGCCAAGGCGACATCTAGTGTATATATCTATACCCGCCCGCGCCCTCAGATCATTTGGACGCAGCTGTGTTCAAGAGGTAACAACGATATAAATACTGTTCGTTTTCTCACACAAACCGCTCGTTTCGTGTCTTAGGCCATCAATGTGTACTTACGATGGGGAATTGTTTAATTTGGACTCTGTGCATGCTCTTTGAGACAGTGACCATAGACCTGCATTATATGACTGACAGACAAGAACGGTTTGACTTAAAAATATCAAAATTGAAACTACTGCGGAAAACAAGACACCTACATCTTGGATGCCCTTGAGGTAAGCTAAAACATACCAAAATTTTATTTCAAAGTGAACTATCCCTTTAAGATATTTGAAGCTATCTCCTTCCCCCTTTTTTTGGCCTGGAAACAATACATCTTAAAATTTCAGGTTTTCCCATGTCCGTGGGCCTCCTAAATTCCAATTGTTATGCAAAATGTGGCAACCTCCATTACATTTTTACAGGCTAGTGGACGCTAGCTAGACAATGTTAATGTTAACATTAGTTAAAATGCAATGTAGTAGCAAGGGTTATTTTATGAAAAAATACACAAAAAAAGGACATTCAAATAGGTTTACATTATCAGCAATGCCTCAGTAAATAAAATGATTAATCTTGTTAAAAGTGTAACTAAAAGTTTTAAGTTTTTATATATATATATTGCTTGTACAACATTTGCAAATGTTTTAACTATGGAAATTCAACTCTGACCTACTGTAGATCGGTGGTTCTCAGCCAAGGTGCCACATTTAAATGAATACATCATTATTAAAATAACTTTAAATTAAATTACATAAAATGGATGAAAAAAAATGTGTTTCCCCTCAGTAACTATTTTCATTGAAGGACATACAAGTTCTTAACTTATGGAATCACAAAATGTGTCATGTTATTAAATGTAATATATCAATACACAGTTTCTGCTTGGTAAATAACAGCAGAAATACCAAACATATCTTGGTACACTGGCACAACGGTGGGCATTTGAGTTGAGAACCAATTGGTTTGGTTTAAGGTCCCTGCATGTATGAGCTGTGTGAGATGTTGTTTGTACCGCCGGCAGTTTCCATCATGCTGGAGCGGCTCTGGACGCGGCTTATGCCCTTCACTACGATGTTGGGTGGCAGGTCCGCTCTGGAGTTCCTGTCCTGAGGCACTGTGGATGTGACGTCAGGAGGAATGCTGCTGCTCTCTGCAGTGAAGACACATAACAGCACAGTGATTCATCTGGTGAACCCATGCACATGCTCAATATGAAACAACTGAACAAACAGGTTTGAAAAGTCAATATCCACACTGACTGGTTTGGATTTTCATTGCTTTGTTTTGCCCTGACCAGTTCATTGGAAGTTAAATTGTGCTTGCGTAAGTGTCAGACCTATAAAACTGAGGCTCTTTTGTGTGTGTATCAGTGGTTGTCTATGATTCAGCACCTGAACATGTATGTACGTGTGACTCATTATCTTGCAGTACCTATGCGGGTGTGTGCCAGCACATCTGCAAGCATGCTGGTCTGGCCCTGGCTGTGGTTGTGAGTTTTGCCGTCTCCATGAGAGAGCGTGGAGGAGGCAGAGGAGGAGGTGGAGGAGCCCTGGACAGAGCGGTTGATCCAATACTCAGGACTCTGGAGATTCTGAGCCAGCATTGCACTGATCGCAGCCTGACGCCTGCGCAGGGAGCCCTCGTCCTCTGATGCCGATGATGTATCTGTGGCCACACACATATAACAACAGTTAAAGCAGCTATTTATGCACAGAAATAACCTTTTAAAAATGCTTACAGATAAAGGCCACAAAAGACAGACAAATAAATTATGAATCTGATATGATGTATTAGCAGTGATACTGAAATTGTGGTTATAGTACAATAAATATTTGGCAAACATGTTAGTATACAATAGAAAAGATGGAATTATCCAACATTTGCTTTAAATATCATCCTGACCTATATGGGAAATTAATATAAAATGAATATATTCTAAGAATATCACTCCAAACCGGTTCAAGGAACAAAAACAAAAACAAAATTAACAGGAACAAACAAAAATGAAAATAAATTATAAATAAATAAAAACCGGTTAACATTATTTTAGCATTCTTCTGTTTAATATTTTAATTTGGCAGTCAACCAATCAAATTCAAATATTACAGCCTATGCAAATGCGATGACGCATCCAAAGTGAGAAATGCCTGCGCTCAGTTGTCAAGTCATCCTATGTAAGTCACCAAAGCAAAGTGCTGGCATTAGCGGTTGGATCACAGTAGTTTACCCGAGGATATGTTACCATGGCAGGTTATATCCAGCATTGTTTTCAAACACTGCAGTGAAGCGAAAATAGCAGGTTAGTGCAAAAATTGCTACTATTTAGGAAATGTAAAAAATAAAGTAGTGTTTTTTAAATAATTAAACACCCTACTGTCAAAGTTAGTTTTGTGGCTTTATGTACGGTCAGACATTTTTCCAAAATCAAGCTCACATGGAGTTACAAGGATTTTCACCAACGAAAGTCTGAGATTTGTCCATCATTAGAACGGTCGCATCTGAGGCAGTAAGTGCATCATATTAAGTTATTAACTTGCAGGTTACAAACGTTATTGTAGCTATGTGGCTGCTCAGTTTTTACTAGACTCGTTTCCATTACAGATTTGCGCAAAACTTTTGCGAAATGACTGCATTTCCATTAACCGATGTTATGTGACTAAAACTTCATTTTTTCCTCTCGCGAGAAGTCATTCCAAAAATCGCGTTATCCAATCATTAATGGCAAGGAAAGACCCTTATACTTGAGAGCGGAACACATTAGGTGTTTCTGGGTGTTTCTCCCTCATATCTGCTTCGGGGTCTTGATTGTGGCATTTCTTTGAGGTTTAGAATCCAGTATTCCTGTAATTCTTTTGTCTTTTATGAATTTAATAAAGAACTCTGTGTCGTACTCTGTCCAAACATACCGCGTCATCTATGCCAGTTGACCTGAAAATGCTAAAAACTGTTTCCATTGCACTTTTGCGAAATATTTCTTTTTCGAATTGCCTGAAAAACCACCTCATGCGAGCGTAAAAACTTTTTTGCGATAAATGGAAGTTTTTGCGAAATTGACGTCTTTCCATTGGCCGTATTTTCAATTTGCGCAATTTGAAGGGTAATGGAAACGTGGCTACTGTTGTTTAATATATTTGTCAAAAAGCTTGTGTTATAAAAGACGAAGTGTTACACACTATTGTAGTATTGGCTATATGACTAGACGGCAAATACCAGACTAAGACACTCCTCTCAGCTCCTCAAATACATAAAACATTAGCCTTTACACACATCATGTTTTGAATAAAGAAATTGTAGCACTTATTCAAAGAACCAGTTTTTTTATTTACCCTTGCACTGCAAACAAGCAGAGGTCAAACATGGTCTCCAAAATGTGTTGAGGCGGGTGGAGTTTCTGTATGAGGTTTTGCCGAGTTTGAGGATCCACTGGAATTTAGGTTTAGTAACAAGCTCTTCAGTTCAAGCTCTGATATAAAGTATAGGCAAAATATATATACAATATATTTTAAATAAAGTTATTAACCGGTATTTTTTCGAATCAAACCAATTTCGTAACGAATATACAGTTTCTGCCCGATAATTATATATATTTTTAAGCCCTGTTAAGATATTTTTATAATTTTTTTCGTACGAAGGCCAGGGTGTGCGCTAAAGGTTCGGGTGTGCCTGTATTTTCTGAGACCCTGCTGGTCAGTGAGATCTGGACAGAAGGAGAAGCAGAAGGCTTGTGGGCGATGCAGGACCTACCGGGAGGAGTGCAGTTTTCCGCAGGAGACTGGACGAAGGCTGAGCGACGCTTAGTGGGCATGGGAAGGGCCATTTTCTCCTCTTTATGCCTGGCCAGAGCAGCCTGCACAGCCTCTGTGTGGATATCTAGCAGACAGACACAAAGAACGATGAGAAGAAGAGAGAACGAAGAGTACAGAAAGACAAACGAAGAGAATAACAATTACACAATAGCACATGACAAGAGGCAGATGAGACATCCAACACTGTCACCAAACAGTGACTGACTCATGTAGAGACAGAGAATTGTCTCTATGTGGTGACAAACACAGTTCAGAGCTGTGTGTTCACATTTAGGAGTTCGGTTGCACAATGTAAATGCCGTAACTACACAATCAGGGGAGAAAAAGCATCTTTCTCCACTGATGACCTTTCCTAAATAGCTGCTTATACTGACAATTTTTTTTTTTTTTTACAACCAATATATACATGACAAAATGGTTAAGCAGCACAAAATGTTTTCAACATTTATAAAAAGAGGGATTATTTCTTGAGTAGCAAATCAGCATATTAGAATGATTTCTGAAGGATCATGTGATACTGAAGACTGGAGTAATGATGCTGAAAATTCAGTTTTACCATCACAGGAATAAATTAGATTTTAAACTATATATAAATATATATATTTATATTCATTTATTTATTTTAAAAGCAGTGCATTTAAATTCTAATAATATTTCACAATATTCTTTCAATAATCATTCTTACCGATCCAAAATTTTAAATAGTAATGTATAAATGGGATTTTCATTACCTGACCGGTAGCGGTCATCCCGCGTTCCTCCACTGCGGTGAGCTCGGTGTTGCCGTGGGGCAGCAATGGGGATGGCGTTAGGGCTAGAAGCAGGGTCTGAAGGATGGCCCGGGGTCAACTTGATACTCACGTCCATATCTATAAAGATCACAGCTCATAAATAAACTCATGTACACAGACAACATCAACAGAGAGAAAGTCTCTGGTCTGTCTCCAAATGCATATTATATAGACACACATTAAAGGAATAATCCACCCAAAAATGAAGTGCATTATAAGTCTTCTGAAACCATACAATATTCTTTGTTTGAGGAACAGGCTAGATCAAAACTTAGAGGCGACCTATTATGCCCCTTTTCACAAGATGTAAAATAAGTCTCTGATGTCCCCAGAGTGTGTATGTTAAGTTTTAGCTCAAAATACCCGATAGACCATTTTTTACAGCATGTTTAAATTGTCACTTTTTGGGGCTCAGAAAACATGGCGTTTTAGTGTGTGCCCTTTAAATGCAAATGAGCTGCTGCTGCACGGCACAGGGGGCGGAGCCTCACAAGCTCGCGCTGATATAATGATGATAATATCAAAACAGAAACTCTCAGTAACGGTGTTCATTTCGACCCGGAGTCGGACAATAATGCCTACAGAGTCAGAAAATATATGCTGTATGGAGATGGAACAGGTAATGTTTAGTTTAATTACGGTTATAACGTATGTGTCATTGCTTGTATCCACTATTAAGCCTGCTGTAGAGGACCCTGTCCGAATGATGGCCAAAAAATGTATAGTACTGATGATATACAAAAATATACTGATGAGTTTAATAAACTTTATTGTACATCACACAAAAGATGAAGCGTCAGTTTTACTCCAGAAAATCACTGTAAGAGCTGAGTAAACACAGTATAAGAAGTGCGTAAGTACATAAACAAATTTTGGTAGAGTTGAGGGAGCATTTTCTTTGAAAAACAAATTAATCCACCTCGTCTTCAGCGGCTGGCTCAGATTTCGTGAGTAAATAGAGAGAGAGCTATGTGGATTAATACATCCAGCCACACAACACCTACATTCTCGTCAGTGCAGCAATGGCGGATGTGTACAACTCGCTGTAAACTCGATCAGGGCGGGTCTATGTTAAAACTGCAGTGCCTGTCAACATTCGTGGGTGGGGCCTGTGGCTGTTGTGACGTTACTCCAGCCACATGGCTGAAAACAGGTCGTTGGGAGACAATGCTTATAATTTATGGGGATTTAAAAAAAAGGAGTGGATTTTTAGGGTGGTTGTGTACACACACTGCCAACACACATTTATGTCCAAACACCATGCAAAAGTGAATACTGCATAATAGGTCCCCTTTAAGTCAATATTTTCTTAAGCCGATTTCTTAAAAATATGGTTATTTTCCACAGAAGAGATCATTTAATAAAGGGTTTGAAACAACATGAAGGAGAGTAAATGACAGAAACTTCATTTTTGGGCAAACTAACCCCTTAAAACGTATTTGGTATAACATGTTTATGTTATATATACAGTTTGAGGAACCGTCAACCTCAGAAACACAGAGACAGGGCAGAAGCGGACAGCAGGAGGTGAACTTTAACTTCAAAGCACTGAAATGGCACCTTTGAAGACAAAATGGCACATTTGATCGGGGGTTTCAAATAAGAACATATCTATGCAACAAATGTGTCTTAGACATATCTCCCTATATCTGAAGGTCAGACCTATTGTGTAAATGTGTCCCTGCAATCCAGTATGTAATAGTTTGTAACTATGGAACAAGGAAGTCAGTTTTGAGGTCACTAAACTTTCAAAATCCACCAATGTAGTGAACTCACCTGTTTCAGTTCCTCTTTCATGACTGGCAGGGGGCTGCTGCTAACTGGAAGCCTATGTGTGTGTGTGTGTGTGTGTGTGTGTGTGTGTGTGTGTGTGTGTGTGTGTGTGTGTGTGTGTGTGTGGACATTAATAGGCCGGAAACAGCCTGAGAAGAGCAATATTTGTGTGTTGACTGATGATTGAATTACTCAAAGGTTCCAGATAAGAAGATGGTTTACCAATGGTCGCAAGACTATTTCAAGTGTATTTTATTTTTTAAAGTGCGTTCTCTTAATGAAGAGGCCGAGGACTCCAGCAGGTAGAGTTCTACTTATCACCACTAGAATGCAGCATGGAGCCGAACAATTGCAAATAAAAGAGAAAAAACAAAACAAATCTCTTCATTTATGGAACTAGTGCAACGAAATTAACGCAGTGTGACAGATGTCACACCTCTACATCATATTCTTCAGCTGGATTTGGTTTCCAGAAAATTAAACACAGCAGTAACATGAAAACACCTTTATATAAAAAAACTAACTATAGAAAATCCTTTATTTGACTCAGATCAGTGTGATGATGGCATTGTGTGGCATGCAAAACAAAAGAAGAATCAGAGAGGAGGTGGAAAATTAGCCGACAGGAAGTCAATGTGGGGAGTCTTACTTTGGGTCTGTGGTACAAACGGGGCCAGAAGTTTAGCTCGCTTCTTTTCATAGCCTTTCCGGGTGATGTCACCTGTAAGAGCACAAAACACAAGACGTCACAAATATATAAATATATATTTGACATGTGATGGGACCACACGTCTACTTCCACAAACTGAGCTTGTCTGTCTGTGTGACGACTGGTGAACACACAATACGCACAATAACAAGTTTCTCTCTGTGTATTTCATAATTAGCGATTATTGCTAGAGATAAACTTCACAACTATTTCTCATATTTATGGTTAACTTCGTAGTGAAACACAAAAAGAGAACTGTGAAATAAAGGGGCCAAGCTGCAAAATAGCAAAATAGCACCATAAAAGAAACATTTTATTTTATTTTAATTTATAACAGTTTTAGTTAACCATAATACTACATATGACTATACGCAATATTATACATGACTACTCGTTATTCACTTATCTTTCTCTCATCTCATTTGCACTTCTCAAATCAAACTTGTTGCATCATAATTGATCACACATGTAATCATCCATGAGGAAGGATCCATATTTGAATGGATGTGGACAGCATGTCTTTCAGTCTCTTCCTCGCATAAAGCCACCAGCTTCAGAAGACCTAAAATATAAATATATTGACTTCTTTTCGAAACCTTTATGGTGCTTTTGAGTCATTTTAGAGCTTGACAGCCTAGATCCCCATTCACTTTCAAGGTAAACAGTGGCCAGTACATTCTCAACATTTCTCCTTGTGTGTCCCACAGATGAAAGGAAGTCATAAGGTTTTAATTAACACGAGAGTGAGTAAATACTTACACAATGTTCATTTGTGGGCTAACAGTTCCATAAAATTTAAGAAAACCAAACAGAACAAGCAAAAAACAGAAGGATGGCCATGTGAGTCAATCACATGGATCCACCTCCATCCTGTTCAATTTTTCATTTCTCTTAAAGCAGTTTTTGCCAAGCCTACAACCATTACTGTTGTGGATTATGTCCGCCATTAGCGCTCCCTAAAAGCCAAACAAACAGTCGTACTCACACTCACACATGTCTCCTCTAATCTGTGACAAACAAGTAGCTCCTAAACTCCAGTGACACACGGCTGGATGAGGATCACACCTCATGGCCTGCAGAGAGTTTGAGGCAACACACATTACACAGACAAATTCGAGCAAAACAAAACTAGGAGTGACAGATCTGCTGACGACCGACACTTTTCCAGAGGATACAAACCAGATCTGGTCTGTCTAGGAGACAGCTGTCAGCTTCAGGTGATAAGATTACACACAATGGTGTTTATACTGAAAAATCAACATGCAACATGTCAGCATAAACTCTGCAGAGAAAGAAGTGAAAAGGAGGCAGGTCAGAGGTGCCAAGTGGGCCAGTTCTGCTATTAGAGGCGAGAAAAAAAAGAAAGCAAGCAGAAGAGAGAGAACAGTAAGCCACAGAGATAGAGAGAGATAGAGAGAGAGAGAGAGAGAGAGAGAGAGAGAGAGAGAGAGAGAGAGAGAGAGAGAGAGATATGCCACTTTCTGTGGGGACGGGCCGCGTTGAGCGCAGGCTTCATGCCTGGTTACTCTCTCTCTGCTTAAGAATGTGGCCTAGAAACACAACAGTCTTTTCCTGCCCACTCTGCTCAGTGTGTGACAGCTCACACACACACACACACACTACCTTATTTAAAACCTCTTAAAGCAGAACAAACTTTATCAACATGAGTTAAAATAAAATTGATTTGTTTATTGTAACATTTTCTGAAAAAATTTTTTGTAGCTCAGGGTTGCCAAATTGCCATTACTATGGTGTTCTAGGTAGATGCTAGGGTGTTGCTATAGTGTCAATTGGGTGTTCTGGAGAGTTACCATGGTGTTGCTATGATGTTCTAGGTAGTTGCCAGGGCATTGCTTTGTGGTTGCTTGCAATAGTGTACATCTGGTGTTCTGGAGTGTTACCAGGGCATTGCTGTGGTGTTCTAGGTAGTTGTTAAGCTGTTCTATGGAGTTGCCATGACGTTGCTATTAGGTTGCAATAGTCCCAATAGGGTATTCTGGAGAGTTTCCAGGGCGTTGCTAAGGTGTTCTAAGTAGCTGCCAGGGCATTGTTATGTGAATGCTGTGGTGTTAATAATGTGTTCTGGGTGGTGCTTAAATTAAAGGGATAGTTCAAAGAAAAATTTTAATCCGGTCATCATTTACTCACCGTCATGTTGTTCCAAACCTCTAGGACTTTCTTTCTTCCATGGAACACAACAGAAGGTATTTTGAAGAACAATTTTTTCCATACAATGCAAGGGAATGGGGTCCAAAACATTTTTTTAAATATATTTGGTGTTCCACAGAAGTAGTCATACTGGTTTGGAACAACATGACAGTGAGTGTTTACAACTCAAACAAGGCAGGACATGCCAAAAGTTTAATACTTAGGTTTAGGAATTTGATCAAATACAAATCAAATAAAATTACAGCAACAATAATAGGGATACTTGTCTTAGCAAACATCCTTAATAAATAGCTCAGCTAACAACACTGCACACACACACACACGTGTGAGAGCGTAAAGCTGCTTTTTGCATGCGGGCAGCGTGCTGGGCATATGGAGGAATGGCTGACTGGAGTCTCATTGTGTGTGTGGGTGATGTGGGAGACTGATGTAATGCTGGGAGGGCAGCTGGGTCACGCACACACACAGAGCAGGGTCTGTGCTCACACAACAACAGGTCTGCACAAACTGGCAGTGCCACTCCAGCACTGAGGGAGCTTTGTGCCCACTCGCTCTGCTCTAAAGAGCTATTCTTTCCCTCCCTTTCTCACTTCCTTTCATCTGTGTGTCTACACATACCTGTCTATTTAAGCATTGAGGAATCATGCCTGCATGTAACTGATTGGCTGACAAACTCAAGAAAGTAGAAACTTTGGTCTATTGTGACGGCTGTGATGTCTCATACAAGTGTGTGCGTAAGGGTCAGCTCACAGGATATGAACATTACCCCACCCAGCGTGGCCTGCCAAAACTGGTCCCAGTGTATTCATTGGGAGGAATGTGCTGATTGGATGATGACTGGGGCCAACTGGCTAGCAGAAAGGCAACGGTGGCCAAAAGGGATAGCTAGCCAGTTCCTTCAGGACTCAAAACAGACTTCACACTGAACAGACACACAAGCTCACCGTGAGGGGCTTCGATGTGCATGTTTCTACAAATACCTGTTTAACATCCACGGTGTTATCTGTGTCAGTGTGTCAGCACTTGAATTTACCCTACAAGCCTGTCAGGATCTGTGTGTGTGAGTGCGTTTACCATACACAAGGCTCAGGCAGAGCCAGTAGCAGAGGAAATGATAAGTTTGTTGGGCTTCCTGCTCCATCAGGCCCCAGGGTGACTGGAAAAACCCATGAGCACAAGGGAGGAAGTGCACGCGCACGTGCGCGCGCACACACACACACACAAGAAAATGAGGGCAAAAACAAAGAACCCGACTAAGAGGGTGCTGAATACCCCACCACAGGAGTGCTGTGTTTTTTTCTTTCGGGTTGCTAGGCTTCAGGCTTCTGCAGTCTCTAAAATGAAGTGAACGGCCATGAGAAAGACAGGAATATAAATAACTTGCCTGATTATTTTTCATAAACTAGCCAATGTAAAACTTAATTCCCATCAGCTAATGGCTCTCATTCCACAATGGTTAATCAGTTGCTGAGGTGACGTCCTCGTTTAACTCCTACACCACCTTATAAATAAAGCTGGGTGGAGGTTATTAAGTCAAAATTAAGTAAATGCCGGTTTTTGTAATTATAAGTGAAATAATAATACTATTAATAATAATTCAGTGTAGTGATAATTGTCATTGTGCAGTTCAGTGTTTTACAAATTAAGCAAATTGACAAAACAGTTTCAAAGGCATTCACACTGATTGTGACTGCAAGTTGTTCAATTTCAAAGAGAGCTGGTAATTTGAGACGGCAAACAACAAATCCATTGGGAATTTGACAACGCTGAGCATTTTAACTCCATTTAAATGAGTGGTGATTTAAAGTGATGTCTACCAATGGGAATGCAGACATTTAGTGAAGTGGGTAGACATCAAATCGATTCAATTCACAATTCAAGGATCAAATTCAGAATGATTCAATTTGACTGACTGATTTCATTCGATTTAATTGATGATTTGATTATGTATTTTTTTTAAAGAAAAAAATTTAAAAAAAAGAAAAAAAGAATTTGTGATCGTCTTTTCTTCCCTGTTGTGACGGATATTCAACTGAAACGGCTTCTCAAACAAGAAAAAAGGCGGGACTTGATTTGGTCTATCGGGCATTCATTGGATCGTTGTTGTTTGCTAATTGCTGCGATCTCGTGTGATTGACAGGTTGCTGGATACTTAGGTATTCTTTAATATTTTCTAGGCAAGAAAAAATAAATAGTTTTTTTGCATCAAAAGTAACTTGAATGGACACATTAAATAAATGTAAATATAGGCTACTTGGTATATAATGAAGAGTGCAATGTGCTGACAAACATTTTAAAGCAGAGTGTAAGTAGAAAAATCAATTAATGCATTTGAATCGGCAGGTTTTGTAATCAATGCATCAAGAAAACGAGTCAAACATTACACCACTACAGAAAATGGGGCTCACATGATCCGCCTCATGATGCATGACACTTGCTGACCTCCAGTGATTTAATCGCAGTCAGTGTACACCCTTAAAGGGGGAACTTTAGTAGTAAAACTGTCAGGAAAGCAACATGTTGGTAAACGTATTTTAGGCAATCTATATAATGAAAAACATCATGATCACAACAAAATACCTGCAAAGGGGTGTTTGGGAACACTTCTCAGTGATGACTCAAGTGTCTGTGCTGATTCTTTTGGAACAAGTTCACTGAAACAAGTAGGTCTTCCAAATAAAAGAAACCCTAAACGACTGTTGCCTACACTGAAAACAAGGCTCTGTATACAGTCCAACTGATTTAAGAGGCCTCTTTATAAACACCGTAAAAAGCCGTTTAACAGTCGTTCATTGCTACTCATAAAAACTTTGAAGAAGAAGTCGACGAAGACGAAGAAGAAGAAGAAGAAGAAGAAGAAGAAGAAGAAGACGAAGACGAAGACGAAGAAGTGCTGCATATTTAACTACGGCCACAATTGAGTCAAATTTAGCTGCTGATGCATGTCACAGGGTGCAGGGGTCAGTCCAAAAGAATCAGCTGTTATTAAGGCTATGTGATGAGCCGGTGCAGATATTAACAGACTTAAAGGGCCCAACGAGGCAGATGGAATGTGTGGAATTACACTTGTACATGCGAACACCCACATGCACACACTCAACACACTTTAAATCCATATTTCATCCATATGGTACAGGGTTTGGTGATAGACCTGTGTTGCTTTAATCACTGTTTTCGAATTAACACTATGATTAGGGTTGTTATTTGTGATATGCAGGTCCATGTGAGGCCCAAGTTTAAAAAGGCAAATAAGTTGAGAGCTTCCTAGGCCTGTCACGATATTTACTATATCGACTTATCGCACAATATATGGACTAGGGCTGCAAAAACGAATCGATAAAATCGATTATTATAGACTATGAAAATAATCGACAACGAATTTGATTATCGATTAGACGCGTCTGCGCACTGTGCCAGGGAAACCATCAGCCAGTCATGTCACTTTACAGTAGTGAATGACCCATTTCTATGGACAAAATGCATATGGAAAATAGAAGAGACAGAGTTAGCTGCTCCGGGGAAGGTACACGATCCAAGTTGTCCGAAACATACTTGCTTTATATTTATAACCGCTTCAAACAAAAGCATAAGCGTTAAATGCGTCTGTAATAGACTTGTTTCTGTTTGCAATAGCCCTATACTGTGCTGTAACATGGTGTGTGTATAGCCGTGCTGGGCAATGCTGGTAAAACGCCGCTACCCTCGTTCACTGATCCGCTCCCTGCTATCTGCTCACATGCTCTGATAAGCTTTGAAGGACTAGGGGTGTGCGATATAGAAAAAAGATTATATCTCTAGGATTTTCTCGATAGCGATTATTAGACAATATTTTGCCGAGTGTGTTTATTGTGTTGGTACTTTGGCAGGTTTAGGACTGTCGTGGACAGCCGACTTCTAAAGTTTTTGATATTCTTCATACTCTGTGTGGTGGTCAGTTCACAGCAGTGACAGCAAGTCACTGTTAATGAGCGAATCATTGAGATTCAACCGATTCATTCAAACAGCTGATTCATTCAAGGAAAGAAGCATTTGACTATCTTAAAGCTGCAGTCCGTAACTTTTTTGGGTTAAAATTGATCCAAAATAAATTAAGCAAGTACATAACTAGCCAGTTTTCAAAACTATCTGCTTGCCGTAGCTCGATTCAAAAAGGTAAGCTTGTAATAATGTTTTTAATTCCAGTGGTACTGGTGGATTTCCTCGGGACTCCGTGTTCAAAACTCCGTGTTTTGAAGGGGTTCAAAACGAACGCAGAGACGGGTTCTCTTTCTTTCTTTTTTCTGCTGGACAGGTAAGACATTTCAATGGTTCAATTATGTAACAGTAGCGCACTTGTTCGCTTAAATCATACAGTTACGGAGTCCTGAACTACAGGTAGCCCTAATACACATTAAATGCACGCAATGCCGATGTTGTTAACATTAACAATTTGAGAACAAAGTAGACTACAATTTGCATGGTTTGACGTGATATGATAAGCGATCGTTAGATTTAGATTTAATCAGCGCGATTTACTGCAATTCTTTTTTTTCCTTGGTCAGAACAAAAGTGGATGTTACTTGTTCAATGACATTTTCCAGTGAAAATTGGTTGGTCATACTTCCAAAAAGTAGAATCTGTGATTCTGAATGACAGTCTCTACACCGGCGCGGTGATTGACAGCCACACATTCTCCTCAAAACATTGGATTCATCCGCGCTGTGCCATGCCGAGGCACAACCCACGTAAAGTTGATTTATTCCGCGAATAACTGCAATTGCAGATTTCGAACAGAGATGGCGACAAAGAGGAAAAACTACGGACTGCAGCTTTATTCTAGCCTAGTCAACTGATTCGTTCAAAAAGCTGATTCACTCAGTAAGGAAACACCGCCGTGTGTGGCTTTGTTTTGAACTTTTTTTGTTGACGAAATAGAGCAAAAACAGACAATATGGTGTCTAAAATGTAAGTCACTTAATATTAACTTCTTGTTTATTAAACTTATATAAAATCAATATCACATGTGTGATCATGCTGCTGATATTTGGAGAAAAACTGCACTCTTGTGATATTTATTACTAAATGATAATAAAGACTAAATCACGCAGTTAAAGCGTGCACTCTAAATGCGCACCAGCACTAGTCTAATCTACAAGACTACATCACGTAGAGTATGCATGCACTCTCTGGGTGTGTGTGAGGGATAGGCTATACTCGATAAAGTCAAATCGCACATTGTTAAAACAATTATGATATTATCGCAGACGATATATATCGCACAACCCTATGTAGGACTATACTTTATTTTGATAATTGGTCAAAAAATAAGATTCTGTTGCATAGAACTGAATTAAGAACAATTTATTGATATTTATTATTATTTTACTATAGGTCTATTTTCTGTCCAATTTTTGTGTGACTTTAAATAAAAGTGTGGTTATTTTCCTTTATTGGCTTGTAGTTTTCAATAGGCAATAATAATAATAATAATACAGAAAATTAAATTTAAAATAAGGAATTAGTAATTATTTTAGCTAAGCTGAATTAGTAAGTCATTTTTGGTTTTGGTTTTTGGCAAAGTGCATCCAGAATTTTCGGTTTCCTTTCGGTGCATCCCTAAAGACGGGGTGTCTGGTGCTTACATCACTATTTTTACCACCACCTCCACGTCACATGCAAACCCATCAGTGCCTGCTGTTTCTCATTTAAAACCACTCTAGTTAACAGTGTGGATATCGAGGAGTCTATAGCACTTAAAGGTAAAATGAGTGTGGCGGTGCCGGGAAACAATCAATCCTAATTTCGTTTGTGTGTCTGCAGTTCAAAGAGATGATCTGAATCAACTAAGAAGCAGGATAGCAGCAGGGACACACTGTAAATCTCACCCTCACTTGTAGTGTTATGACACTAAACACTGTAATTTGTGATCACATGAGGGGGACAACCAAAACAAGGTGTTGATTGTAGTGGGTGATTTTCTGTTTTTCATGAATGGGCAACAGTCTAGTCTGTAACTTCTGGGGTGAGAAAAAGCTCCTCGTGGGCTGTGCTAGAGCACTGATGGACAAACAGATTGGATGCTGACTAGAAAATTAAGAAAAACTCTGTCAAGTCATGACAAGTGATCATTTCCCAAGAGAGAAGTCACACCAAGTGTCTTAAAATCAAGTGGCTTCCAACCTAGGCTGCATAGGTTTGTTCGCTGTCTAAGTACGTAACTCAGGTTTTAAATAATACAGTCATATTCTATTTTCAATATAAATGTTCAGCACTGAAGACAGTATTTTAAAAAAACATTACAAAGGATGAAAAGTAGACAAAAAAGAGGTAACCAACAGCCCACGGCGGTTCTCGCATGTTTGGGGCCTGTTGATTTTGCTGATATGTTCGACTGGCCACAATTTGTAACATAAGAATTGAAGCTGCCAAAATTCAAAAAAAACAAACAAAAAAAAACTGCTCTTCTAATAAATGACAGTGTTTGTTGTTAACATTCAAACTCTCATTACGTATAGTATTAATATATATATGCAATTAAAATAAAATAATATTACAAAATACATTTAAATGCATTCTACTTTATTTTGTATATTATTTAAATATTAAAATATAGTGTAAAATATAAATCTTATATTATTTAAAAGCATAAATGTAATAATATATTATAATCTTAAATATTAATATGACAAATATTGCATATACATACACACACACATATTTAGACGCTTTTATCCAAAGCAACTTGCATTGCATTTCAAGGTACACATTTACATTCTTAACAGTTCTTGCTTTCCCTGGGAATCGAACCCATGACCTTGGTGTTGCAAGCACCAACACTCTACTGTTTGAGCTACAGGAAAAACACATACATATACACACATACATATATATATATATACACAGTACCAGTCAAAAGTTTGGAAACGTTACTATTTTTTATGTTTTTGAAAGAAGTCTCTTATGCTCATCAAGCCTGCAGTTAAAAAAAAAAAAAAAAAAAAAAAAGTAAAATTATGAAATATTATTACAATTTAAAATAATGGTTCTCTTTTTTTAATATACTTTAAAATGTAATTTATTTTTGTGATGCAAAGCTGAATTTTCATCAGCAAGTACTCCAGTCTTTGGTGTCTTATGATCCTTCAGAAATAATTCTAATATGCTGATTTATGATCAATGTTGGAAACAGTTGTGCTGCTTAATATTTTTTTTATAACCTGAGATACTTTTTTCAGGATTATTTGATGAATAAAAAGTTAAAAATAACTATTTATTTAGAATAGAAATCTTTTGTAACAATATACACTACCGTTCAAAAGTTTGGGAACAATAACTATTTTTTTTTAAGAAATTAGTACTTTAATTCAACAAGGATGCGTTAAATTGATAAAAGGTGATGGTAACGATTTATATTGTTAGAAATGTTTTTATTTTGAATAAATGCTGTTTTAATGAATAAATGCTGTTAACGTTTTACTCATCAATGAATCCTGAAAAAAGTATTCCAAAAAAATATATTAAACTGATTCCATCATTGATAATAACTGAGTATCAAATCATCATATTAGAATGATTTCTGAAGGATCATAAGACACCAAAGACTGGAGTACTTGATGAAAATTCAGCTTTGCATCACAAAAATAAATTACATTTTAAAATATATTAAAAAAGAGAACCATTATTTTAAATTGTAATAATATTTCATAATATGTTTTTCAATTTTTTTTCAATTTTTTTTTACTGCAGGCTTGATGAGCATAAGAGACTTCTTTCAAAAACATTAAAAAGAATAATGTTTCCAAACTTTTGACTGGTACTGTGTATATATATATATATATATATATATATATATATATATATATATATATATAGGCCTATATACACACACACACACACAGTACATATACATTTTATAAATAATAATATTAACAATAACAACAATAATAATAATAATAATAAGTAAAAACATAAATCTAATAATACAGTATAATACAATATTAAATATTCATATAAAAATAAAAATAAATTCTAGGTTGGAAAGAAAAACCTGATTGTCTGAACTGCAGCTGGTACTTTCATGTGATGAGTCCATTAGCTCTAATGACAATTTGTCTATGTGACTATTAAGACTATCAGGCAGATTAGCCTTCAGTATTCAGACAGAGTGACAATCATTCCTGTAGCAGTTTGGTCTTCAGTCAAACAAGTGAGATCTGTCATAGTTAGAGCACCAAACAAATCAATAAATCACACTGACCTTTGAGATCTGCTGGTTTGTTTAAAGCACACTGTTTAAAGAGTGGTGTCACTAGCTTTCAGCAGGCTGCCACTCTCCATCACTAAAGTGCTCACAGATGTGTTCCTACTTTCAATATTTACACATCAAGGCAGTTCAACGGCCATCAACGGCTCAATAAAACTTCTGCAGTCCCAGTAACAATGAAACAACCCAACAAGCTTGCGCTAGCTCCAGGGGAATGTTAACCATTTAAACAACATGAGAATTTAGTCACTAATCCTCTAAATAAACGAAAAGTTTGGGGAGCCTTTCCATCGAATGGCCTTAAACAATAATACTCGACTGTGTGAATGGTATGATTCACCAGATATGAACACATCATAGATGGAGGAACATCCACTGTAAATCAAACACAGGATACAAAACTGAGTCACCACACTACATGGGCGTTCACACTGACAGCGATTTGCATTGACAAAGCAACCATTCGCTTTGAATTCATTCAATGTGCTGCAACTACCAATAGAAGGGCAGACAAAATTATGAGGTATACTGGTACAAAAAAGTAAACCAATACAACAGAATTAAGACTGTAAGCTACTAATATGTTTATCCTTGAAGACAATATGTTATTGAAAAAAAAAAAAAGTGTTAAATGAAATGAAAATACAAAGTAACAACTGGAAAAACTTTAAACTGAATACATTTTCATGACTAAGCTGAAACATTTTCATACTAAACTGAAATTAAATAAAAATGAATTGAATTTGATCATCCATCCATTCATCCATCCATCCATCCATCCATCCATCCATCCATCCATCCATCCATCAGCTGCATTGCAGCACATCCAGTTAAAAAAATTATGTGTGTCAGTGTTTAAGTCTATTACAGACACTTCCCAATGGGGCTTCGGCCTCATTTAACTGGCTAAATCAGGACACTACACCTTGGTAAGCTTCCCCAGAGATACTAATGAACAGGCCATGCGAGGGTGCGGCTTTGAGAACATGTGTGCGTGCGTACTTGTTCGTGCATGTGCGGGTTACAGTCTCTTTAATGCAAATGAACACGGACCCCAAGGGGGGCGGCTCTGTTGTGGGGCCGTGAGAGAAACGGACAAGCCTGAACTGGAGCTAAACTGCCGAGGGTCAGCACGATTCTCTCTTCCATAAATTCCCCTGGTCTCTATGACAAAAACATCAGCCCGTTCCCCAAACCACAGCATTCATATGAGACCAGACCAGATTCCTCCATGAAACCTCTATAGTGCTTTAACTTCTGCCAAACTTACTCAGTCCCACATCAGTTCCCCAAAACACTTTCACAACAGTAATAATACATTACACTGACAAGAAAAATCAAGTAAACAATGCTACATTCATCATATGATCTCCATGCGTGATGGATGATTCATGGGACTGTAAGGAGTTTATTGCTCCATTTTAAAATCTAATAAGATGCCCAGCAGTAAGGTAGGCAACTTAATTGTGCTACCTCCTAAGAAACATTGTTTTGGTAAAATTCTAAAGCAACATCCCTCACAGAAGACTGCAACAAGCTCAGTGAAGAAGAAAAAATTAATAAAATGTATAAATAAAAAGATCAAATAAATTAGTGTCTTCCATCATGTATATTAACACTTATTAGAGTATCACCTCACTAATTAAATTAAAATCACTTCTGAGTGCACTTTGCATGAGGAGTGCTATTTGCCAATGTAAAATTTCAAATCAGCAACTTAAGGGGTTGACATGATGCTGTCTTAGCTTTAGAGCTGTCTGAGTGAGGCAGCTCACTAGGTTTGAAACTGTCCGGTTCATCCAGGATTGACAGGAGTCATTTAAAGGTCAGATTCTAAGGGTCATAAAAAGGCTTCAGTGACCTCTGTGACCATGAAAATACTCTAGTAGAGGCAATGTCATGGGAAAACTTGTGATTCTGACTTGCAAGTACATCCACAAATTCAGAACACTCCTCTGCCCTGCAGCTAAACCTGATCCAATTTGCTGATACTGTATACATTGATGCTTAGAAAAGAGAAGTGCTTAATGAACAGACAAGTTACTACTTTTTATTCATGTATGACACCCACAATGTGTCTGTGCATGTATGAAATCTAGATCTTTACACGGAAAAGGGAGGTTTGATGTCGCAACTGGATGTATGGAGGGCTTTGTTTTCGAGACGTGTCTGGCAGACTGTGGAATCAACACGGTATCACTGAGTCAAAGATTCTACAATATCTGATCACAGATTCAGAGACAATCCCGTCCAGTGGGTCAGAACTACAGCTGGGCAACACATTCAACACAGGCCAGTTAAAGTCAACCAAAGCTGTGGGAAAACCACCTCTCACACACACATAAAAACAAACAGCAGGAGCTGGTGATGGGCACATGTTCCTCTTCTCTGTTCAGGCAATTTCTAATCAAAACAGGTATTTTAATAGTGTCAATCAAAAGCCATTTTATTATCAGCTAATACATTGCTAGAAATTTAAAATCCAATTAAATTTTTTTTTTTTTTTTGCATTACCAACATTTATGGCCCAAAACTTATTCTATGCAAGTTCATGAAGACAAATGCTTCTAGCTATGCAAGCTCAGAATCATGCATCGATTAAGCACAATAGAAGTTAATAATGTCATTAATGAAATTTATGTCTGATAACTGATTAAAAAAAAAAGTATTTAAAAAGAAGTCAGATAAACGTTTATGCTTAACTGAATTTATAGGCATTACAACATAAGATACAGCATAATATAGATAACTTGATTGATGAGAATGTTGAATAGATGATAAGAAAGTCCCTTTAATTGAAGCGTTCTGAAACGTTCTGAAATATAATGCTCTTAAAGGGTTAAAACCAGCCCTATCTCTATCCTAATTTATATTATTATACATTAAAGGGGACCTATTATGCAAAATTCACTTTTATAAGACGTGTGTGCACAGTGTGTAAACAACCAGCCTATAATAGTAAAAATCCACCCACCCCTTTTTTATAATCCCGATAAATCATAAACAGTCTCTCCAAACAAGCGGTAAGAGGAGGAGGAAGCCCCGCCCATGACTGGTGACGATCTGCGTTTTTGGGTGCGTCTCAATCAGCTCCCTAGTTCAGTAGTCAGGGCACTGATCAGGGAGGCGGCCATTTTAAGGGCTGTTTCAGTAGAAGAATCCTTCCAGGGCACTGAAACGTTTGCTCCCTAAAAAGTCCCACAATGCACTGTGAAAACCAGGGTGCATCGATGCTCACCATTTTCCCTAAACAGAAGTTCTGAAGTGCGAAACAAATCACGTGAGCCAACTCACTACATAATAATGACACGTGAAAGATGTTTTTATAAATACAAACCATTATTTTACTATATTTCAGCATAAACATACACCGCTAGACAGGTAATAAATGTATTCTACCTAACATGAATAATTTATTTACGGCTTAAAATGATGCAGGTATATAACAAGCAAAGTATTTATCATAATGTACTTTAAATAACATTACAAGTAATGTCAGAAAGATATCGGCTTTGCTGTTGTTCATAAACACGAGTAGTGATGTTGTACAATGAGGACGGTGTCACGCTGCCGGAAATAGAGTCATCAGTGTCCCAATGTGTAGTATGGGCAGTACCAGTCCAGTACCAATGTGAGTATCCAAAACACAAACTGTAAATGCTCCATCCTCTTCTGGAAAGGGGGCGGGGAGCAGCAGGTCATTTGCATTTAAAAAGAACACAAAAACAGCACTCAAATAGGGGCAAATTTGACAAGCTATAATAAATTATAAAAAAATAAAAAAAACACTTGCTTAAAGGGATACTTTACCGGTTTTTCATATTAAACTATGTTATTCCCTTAACTAAGACGAGTTGATACATACCTCTCTCGTCTCAGTGCGTGCACTAAATCGCTTTGTCTTGCGGCGAAACTTTGTTAGCACTTAGCTTAGCCCAGTTCATTCAATATGGGCCAAGCAGAGAAGCTACCAAACACCTCCACGTTTTCCCTATTTAAATACAGTTACTCGCGTAGTGTAACTCGACCTAGGACGGTGACACAAAACAAAACGTTGCGCTTTTCTAAGCGTGTAAAATGGATAACTATATTGTATGGCGGAATACCATAGCAAGTGCTTGTAAGCACTTCGACTTCGGCGCAGTAATATCTTCACTAGAGGGAGCGGGGGCCGGTGAGAGGATTTTTCACGAGTGAAGATATTACTGCGCCAAGTCGAAGTGCTTACAAGCACTTGCTATGGTATTCCGCCATACAATATAGTTATCCATTTTACACCCTTAGAAAAGCGCAACGTTTTGTTTTGTGTCACCGTCCTAGGTCGAGTTACACTACGCGAGTAACTGTATTTAAATAGGGAAAACGTGGAGGTGTTTGGTAGCTTCTCTGCTTGGCCCATATTGAATGAACTGGGCTAAGCTAAGTGCTAACAAAGTTTCGCCGCAAGACAGAGGGATTTAGTGCACGCACTGAGACGAGAGAGGTATGTATCAACTCGTCTTAGTTAAGGGAATAACATAGTTTAATATGAAAAACCGGTAAAGTATCCCTTTAAGTATGCTAGAGTACATATTTGGGTTCAATGTTCAGCTGGGGCATATAGTCTGTAAACAGCAGAAATTAAAAAATAAGAATATAAAATGTATATCTTAACTCCACTTTCTGAAACAGTGATGCCTTAAAGTTATTTCTCAAGCCTCTCTTCTCAAGAAACTTGAACGAACCCCCCCCCCTCCCCTCCTCCTCCCCCCCCTCCCCTCCTCCTCCCCTCCCCCTCCTCCTCCTCCTCCTCCTCCTCCTCCTCCTCCTCCTCCTCCTCCTCCTCCTCCTCCTCCTCCCTCCTCCTCCTCCTCCCTCCTCCTCCTCCCTCCTCCTCCCTCCTCCTTATCTTTCACTATAGAGGGAAGAGACTGGATCTTAGGCTTCCCAAGAGAGGCATTGCTCACTCCAAACTGTTTACTCGGAAAACTGTGACATCATCATTGAGGCCGGCCCTGTAAGAAAATAGCTGATTAAACATGACCAGGAGGGGAAAGCCCTGCTTTCAGGATATGTTTACTCAGACCGCTGTAAAATACACAGTGATACATGCAAAGGTTGGCTGATCATTATATCAGAGTCTATCAAGA
Source organism: Leuciscus leuciscus (assembly GCF_965113295.1). NCBI lineage: Eukaryota > Metazoa > Chordata > Actinopteri > Cypriniformes > Leuciscidae > Leuciscus > Leuciscus leuciscus. Next base: position 14,554,369 of record NC_138742.1, on the reverse strand, counting down.
CGGCATGGGATTGGTTCAGCTGCCAAGCTCTGACGCGTCCTGGTCTCTATCCAACGCATTGGAAACATTGAACAAGTCACTGAGCAACAGGGTGTGTCTGCCGGGAGAAGAGTGGGAGGAAGGGACTTTCATTGCGAAAGAAGCACATGCTAGATCCTCATTCATTTCTTGCCATGTTGTGACATCACATCTCCTCGACCCTCGCTCACTTTTAGGTGGAAACTATAGACAAGTGGATGAGCATTTAGACACGCAAACAACTAGATGAGGCATAAGATAGTCTGGGACACATACATGGGAAGTATCTTCCAGGAAAAGAGAAAATGAAAAACAGTTGATTGGCTGGTCAGCCCACCTTGTTTTTGTTTTTTGGGAATCGATTTCTGTCATCAGATTTAATGGTGTTTACAACAAATTAGAGCATATGGAGAACAACCTTGATGTTTGACAGCTTTATGGCGTGGCAAAGTGCCAAGATATCTCAACTGCTGACAGAGCTCAGGGATCTGTGCAACCACACCTCTAAAAAAACTCCAGCTTTTATTCTACTGTAATCTTAGAAGACTCAACTGTAGAGACTCACACACGCCTTTGCATAGGAGTCCGACAGGGGACACCTTCGCTCCACAAAATCTTGATACATATATGTTATATTAATTTAAACATAGGGCTGTAAGATATAGCTAAAAAATGTATCACGACATAATGTTTCATATCGTTCGGTATCGATAAAACAATCAATTTACACAAATTCCAATGGTTCGATGGTCGTTTAAATTAATGATCAATTAATCGGTTAACCGTTAGCCTTATTACTGCAATATGCATCTACTGCAGTGGCATATAGCCAACAGCATTACAGGGAGTGCAAATGCTGCTCAAAAATATTCCTCACCAAATCAATGAAAAGGGTTTTTAGTCTAAATAAATGTGATTGATTAGAGATGAAACGGTATGAAAATTTCATATCACGATTATAGTGACCAAAATTATCACATTACGATTATAGTGACCAAAATTATCACGATTATAAATATTATTATGGTTTTGTTAAAATGAGATGAAAATGTTCAAAAAGAACTGACACACACTGAAAACATTTCAACATGTTTAATATTCGAAAATCAAAAAACAATAAGTAAAATTAGCAGCTCTATGTGCTTATTTTAAGCATAAACATTAAAGCTGCAGTATGTGACTTTTTTTGTTCAAAATGTACAAAATTTAAATAAAAAGCGAGTACATCATGAATCCATTTTCCAAACCGTGTTTTTGTCTTATCCTGAATCACTACAGTACACCTATAATAAGTCTTATTCTGACTATTTTCGACTGATAAGGGTCGTACTGCGGAGTAGCCCAGTACCTCCGTGACTCATCATAGACATAAACAGAAAGAAGTAGCTCCGGCTACACGGTTTTAATGATAATTACATTTTAAACTATAATACTAACCGTCAGGACATTTTATCGTGGTTTATTGTGAAACCGGTATTCGTTTCATCCCAAGATCAATAGTAATATATCGACAGTGCTAATGACATTGAATAAGTTTTGGCCCTCTTGCGAGTCCCTCTGTGGTTTATGAGGTCACTCTTGGATTTAAAATTAGACCGTGAAGAGCTGCTGTTAAAATGCTTAACAGTTGCGACACCCTCCACCAACAATCGAGTGCTCATAATCTGATTCAGCAGGCCTGACTCCAGCACAATGAAGCATGGCGAACAGACAGAAACGAGGGAGGGGAGGAAGATCTGGGAGAAAGGATTAGAGCTGAACTTTTGTTAAAACATAAGAGATGTTATTTTATTGGAGTAGACTGTTCCTTAAATCTGTTCTTCATTTCTCAAGGGGTTAATTCTGTTCACAACAACTTGAGCACAAGTAGACAAGACAAGAAACACAACGAGCGGGAACGTGAATGTTATGACTCAATCTCGACCGGGTCATATGCTGACAGAACAATAAATAGACTGATTAATCGGCCAATAATTAGTCATTTTGAGCTTAATGGTATCATATAACCAAACCCACTGGGCCAATTCACTGAAATTACATCAATCAACAGCCTCGTCAATGAATAATGCACATTTTCTAGCTTCAAATTGTGTCTTCTGTAACATAGAAATTCATTAGTGGTGTATGGCAAGCAATCAGACTTACAATTTTTGTTTAAAAAACCCCTGGAATCTGGGCGGCACATTTGGTCAACCACTAAACACAGAACTATGCTGTGTTTTTATAACATATTAGACAATAACTTCCACAAGCCAGTCGTAAAAGTCATGCAAATATCTGAGAGGAACAGCAAGACCTACCAAGTTTTGACCCAAAACCTCCACTTCACCTATATCATGACAGTCAGATCAATCTTAAGTCAAACAAACATTTGAAAACTGCCATTTCATTAGAAGAAGCCCTGACTGAAACCTGAAGTCAGTGAACGTGACTTGGGACTTCAGGAGGGATCTGTCAGCACTTGTCAGCCAGTTCACACTAACTCTGGGCCTTCAAAACAATAGTGTGGTTGAGCAACAGCAGCAAAACAACCACTGCACCTTAAATGTCAGGTATCAAGAGCACAAAACTCAGGGTAATCCAGTGCTTGTCTAAATTTTGAGGGTACATTTCCCCTTTCCTGAAATGTAAGGGCTCATTCAAGGTATTTTTAATCGGGGAAAAGTGCAGAGCATGTGTGCAAATCAAGCAAACAACAGGACAAATGCAGGGAAAACAGGTTCTCACAGTCTGAATGTGTGTGAAACGCTTTTCCCTGGAGGAAAGCTCAGGCTGGAGGGATACAAAAACAGGAGTGTCCCGAGTGCTTTGAATAAAAGCTGTAAACAAGGCTGAGGTTTGGAAACAGCAGCAGACTGAGGAATGGAGAATTTGTCTGTAAATTTTTTCTGTAACAAAACTTTTTGATTAACTTTGTTCTTGACAAATTTTAAATAATCCAAAATGTAATTTTTTTGGCAGTATCAGCTGATGACTTGCTAAATATATAGACATAGGTCCACTTAGGACTTTGCTGCGCTCTAGCCCAAAAAGGAGCTATTTTTAGGGCTGTCGCGGTGAAGGAATTTCGAGTGCGGTAATTTTGAGTGGCTCAATAGCGCGATATGCGGTATTATCGCCATTTATTTATTTTTATTTATTTATATTTATTTGTTTCTATGTAAATAAGTGTTACGATGTGGTCAGCATGCACAAAAACGAGGACATTTTCAGTAACCAATGTAACGGAAACTAAACAGCGTCTCTGCGCATTGAAACACTGTCACTCAGCGCCCATTTACATTGTTACGGCAACGGACTGTCATTAAAGGTCCACTGAAGTGCCTTGGAACGCGCAGCTTTGTATGATGCATTGACGCCATTTCCACTGAAACAGGAAGCTAAGGCGGGACATATTGAATGGCTCTTCCCCCTTTTCAAATAGCCAAGAGCATTTAGTTTACCTCACAGACTGCATGTCTTACTTGACAGCACCATGGAGTCAAATCAGAGCGCTGATGATACATTGGAATCAATAGTAGAGGTGTGAATAAATTCTAGCCATTTCATTCCTAGTCCAATGTACAATAGGGAATTAAAAACGGAATAAAACTCAAAGCAACCGAACACACATCTCCAACCAGTGGCGTAATTTTGTTTTAAAAAGTGGGTGGGACAAGTGTGTGGGGTGTGGGGGAAAGGAGGTTGCTATAGAATGCTAAGATATATGTACAATATGTGTACAATAACAATTTTCTGAAAAAATAACATTACGATGGCCAGAAATCAATTTCGATAGAACATTGGGTTTAATTCGCCATTTAATGAGATCTACAAATATATATTGTTAGTGCCGAGAATTTTCACGTGAATAAATCTATAGATCCGCAAAATCACGTTGTGTGCTTTCATTGGCTAGTGGCAGAACTTTTACCAAGCGTGTCAGAGGTTCGGGGTTCTAATCCGTAATCGTATCGTTTTTTTTCCACATCAAAACCAAATATGTTAATCGGTGGTTGTACATCAATCAGGGACACGTTTGTGTGCACTTTGTTTTGTGATTTCAGTGGAACGAATAGAGAGTCTCCGCAACGGCGACAGATTGAAGAGCGTGTCCGAGTGAAGACTGTGCACGAGCCACAAGAGAACACTGTATCCATGCAACTGATAGCCGCGGCAACGAGCTCAGCAGCTTGATTTAAAAAACAACACATTTCAGTGCTAGAATGCCTCTTATTTGACAAATTAACTAAATGAATGCCCTGCTAGTTAATTTGAGATATTTTATTTATTAGTATTATGTACATCCGTGCTGCAAGATGTTTCAAAAAGTGATCGGGACAATATCGAGCCTGACAAAAACCCATATTGCTCCGTGACGTGTGTCAACGATGGTCGCTTTGGCCAGGTGGTATTTATAGCGGAAGGAGTGGGACGCTTTAGATTCTAGAGAGCATTTGATTGGACAGAAGATGTGATGAGAAGCTGAAGTCTGCGGAGACGTCATAAAAATCCAGGATCCATTTTAGCGGAAGTGTGGGACTGTAAGTTTTGAAAGCTTAGCCTATATCTCCTAAATGCAAATTTTGTCATTGGTTTGGAAAAGACCAGCTTATTCATAACCTTAAGCTTAACATATTCCTACTAAAAGCTAAAAAAAAGGTAAACTTTGATTTCAAGGGACCTTTGAACTGTTCATTCAATAAACACGTTCAAAAACGCTGATAAAAAAAGATAGATGTAATGAAACAAGGTGTTAATTATTTTTTAACTTTGAGCTCCACTTTTCAAGGCTCAGCTGACCAGCATTGCGTCGCATGGGTAACTCTGAAGCTGATGCTTCACTTAATAGAGACCAATGGCATTGATTCAATGCATGACTCACTGACACGTTGCTGAAAAAGTGTGTGGTAATATACAGGCCACTTTAGATGTTTTTGCACTGATTTAACACAGGAAAACTGCAGAATTCTGAGGAATACACTACCAATCAAAAGATTGGGGTCCATGAGATTTTTTACTGTTTTTGAAAGAACTCTTCTGCTCATACGTTTAAGACCGCGTTTATTTGATAAAAAATACAATGAAACAGCAGTATTGTGAAATGTTATTACATTTAAAAATAACTTTTATATTTTAAATTATTTAAAAATGTAATTTACTCCTGTGATAGCGAAGCTGAATTTTCAGCATCATTACTCCAGTCTTCAGTGTCACATCATCCTTCAGAAATGATTCTAATATGCTGATTTGAGTTGTGCTGCTTAATATTTTTGTGGAAACTGATCATTTGGATTCTTTAATCAATAGAAAATTCAAAAGAACTGCATTTATTTGAAGTAGAATACTACAGAGTTTTTTGTAACATTATAAATGTCTTTACAGTAAATTGACCAATTTAATGCATCCTTGCTGAATAAATGTATTTCTCTCCAAAAACATTTTAAATATATATATATAATTTTACTGACCCCGAACATTACCTTCATGAGTACCATGACATAACATGTCAAGCTTGTGTGCCAACTGCTATGCCACGGCTCTAGCAATTCTTATTTCAAACAACTAAGGAAAGGATATATTTTGAGATATCATTCCTATAAGGAGACCACATCCTGTTCATGGATGGCACATTGTGTTGCGAGTTATGAGTGTTCCCTTGGCAGCGGATAGCTCCGTCATACCACAACACTAACTTTCACTTATGGAATATGTGACAGCACTTCCCCCGTACACACCCTGGTTCACATAGTGCTAGTAAAGGGAGATACAAGCAAAGCCTCATGGTATTTAATGAAGGCATGTTAATAATTCAGGCTCAGCACCCTATAAGACAACAGCGATGTAACATTAACCATTCACAGCCAAGGGCAGCCTGGACCGATTCCTTATACAACCCACGCTGAGGGAGCAGACCCAGTGGGCCCAGTACCAGGAGAAGAGGCTCCGGGCTTTTGTTTGAGGGAAAGAGAATCTGTGTGAAGCCAGGACATCTGATCATGTCCCATCTGTCTATGCTTAGCACTCTGTATAAATACGATGCTCCCACGAAGAAAGCACTTTGTGTTTGATTCCCGTGAGGTCGTTCTTGCGGACGGATTGGAGGTTAAGTTTGACAAGCATGCAAACCTTGGTAGCACTTGGTCACATACAGTGGCCCCAAAAGGGGGCTTGGACACTTTTGGACACTTAAGCCACACTAATTGTCTGCATTAGATATGAAATATCAAAACAAATGGAATCTGTAAGCAAATGTGTCCAAAACGTTCAAAAGTGTCCAACACTTTTTTACCTTCATGTGAACTGTATATGTGTATGTATCGTTTTATAGTTTAAAAACTTGTTTTGCTTGATCTTTATAGCAAATAAATGAAACTTGGTTTGGTATTTTGATATAAAATGAAATGAAATTCACATAGATTTAAGTTTGGCCAAATTTAGTAAGCTAAGAATTTGTTTACATAACAAGTAGCCTGTGATAAACCTTTCCTCCACAGAATGTGTAACAAAGGGTCCTTTACAGAAAAGAGGAACTGTGACGGTCTACTCATGTGGTTAGGGTATATACGTATTACGTACGCAAATAGTCTCAGCCACACAAAAACTGCCTATAGTCTAATGACCATATTGTCCAGTCATTTTTATTTGTATAGCACTTTTCACAAGCCATGACGTTTCAAAGCAGCATTACGGAAAATCACGTCTTAATGTTTTAAATGAAGAGCTTAAATGAAATTACTCACCTTCAGAGTGAATCTCATTTCTGAGTCAAATTCCACCCCAAAGTCAAAAGAAAAGAAATAACATTTGCATAAAGGAAATTAGGCCTATTTGTAGTGCAACAAGATTTTGTTACATTATTATTTTCATAATTTTCTTTATTTAACATTATTTTGTGTTTTATTTTAAAATATAGTAAATTAAAGCATACATTAAAAGTGATACAAAAACAACTATAATGCACATTCAAATTGTAGGCCTACACTTTATATAAAATACAAATATTTATGATTATATCAAATTATAAATAAAAATACATATTTCCACCACACTGAAGTAGATAACTGAGAATTGACAGAATAATAGCACTTAATTGTTATGAAAATGTTTTGTTTTTACTCTAACGTGACACGACTATTTCGTGATCAGCAGGAAACAACATTTCCCAACAATTTAATAAGATACACAAAACAACACAAGAAAAAGGGGAACAACTTAATTGCAAAAATAGATTTTTGTGGCTTCCCTTAATGGTCAGAGGACAGCTTAACCAAGAGAGAAAAAGAGAGAATGACTCAGAGCACAAATGAACAGGGTTCAGTCCATGTTAGGTCATTCAGTGCCCTAGATAGGAAGGCTCTGGCAATAACATGCACCCTTCCATCAGGATGGCAGCAGTAAAACACTGAGTCTCCACACTGCTGACAGCCTGAACTCAACCCTCTTCATAACAGCAATCAATACTTACAAACTACACACATTAGCTCCACATCACAGCCGTCCACAGAGGCCTCTAACAATCCTGCATCTTAAAAGAACTCCCCCTAAAGTAACTGAAGTAATTTAATAAGATGGCATGGAATGGGAGCCGTCCATGCTGCTCAGAACGTGGGGTTGCATAGCAGGATAATTTCCTTTGTTCTTTAAAAGAACAATAAGCTATTTAGAAGAGATTACAGTGCTAAGGATCTTCTGAACAACGTCACCAGGAGCTTGAATGATTTTTTATTGTTCGAGTTCAATTCCGCGTTAAGCCGGATAGACAGAGTGGCACACACTCAAGAGCAGATTCAGGCTGCACTCGACTTCCTCCAACACCTTCACATGACTCACAGATGACAGCATTGGTTTATTACAAGGTGTACAACTAGACAGAAGAATTATAATTAAGGTCTCACTCGGATTACAGAGATTATATCAAGATGTTATTTTTGTTTATATCTATTATCACAGATGTTGAGGAGATGCCTTGTTTGGTGAGGAAGCCATAGAGTGGATGCAAGCACACACACATGCACAAACACACACCGACACACACACACATAAATACGCTCTCTCTCTCTCTCTCCCAGACTGTGTCCATATCTCGTCTGCTCATTTGGGACACAAAGGTTTCAGTTGAAAGCCTCAAATGCCAGTTCAGATCAGAACCACCATAGTCCAGATCAGCTCAATGGTGCTTATTGTTACTCTGATCACTTCAATCCTGCAGAATTGGGTCATTATGTAGGAGATCATTTGGAAAGACTTTTTTCACTGTCAAAAGCCCCAGCAGAGCATGGCAATGGGAAATATTTCTACCCTCCAAGGTCAACATGTGCCCTTGTGGAAACCACACATGGATCCAGAATTAAAGGCAAGACATGACAACAGCATAAACACCGTTTCAGCAAATCAGAAAGCAGGTTTTCCACAGTTTCGGACCAGTGCATTTTCAGAACTTTTCCATGAGCTTTCCAGGATTTGTCCAGACATTCATGAGATTCATGCTAGAGATTGCTGGTGGAGATTTCCATTTGGATGTCAGATAATAAGCCAATCTGTTGAATTAATAGATTTAAACATTTATAGCTACTTGCTAGTGTACAAGTGGTTCTAATAAGAAGTGGAAAGAGAGCCACGATGTTTTCTTTAGATGCTCCTGCATAGAAGTTGCTGCTGTGGTAGGCCTATGCCATTTCAGTTTTACAGACGTGCAGAGCACCATTTTATTCGGTCTCTGTTTAAAAAATTCCCACACTTTAGATCGGGCTCGATAGTTTTGTAATAATGGCTGATTTTCAGCATGCCCGGGAGCCGCCATCATTGGAGAACAAACAGGCCTTGCGTAAGTGTTCTAGCCTGATGATTTTTGTTCATGATATTCAGCTACAATTTGCAATAGGACTAAATGTGAATGATATCTATGTTGTTGTTTTTTATACCTTATTGGAATCGAAATTAGGAATCAAAAAGAATTGGAATCGATAAGCAGAATCGAAATTGGAATCGTTAAAATTCAAAGGATACTCAACCATAGCGACGAATCGACATGCAAATCGACTAATTTACATAATCGATTACGTCGACGTGTCGTTGGAGCCCTAGTTTCAAGTGGTGGAGGGGAAATGGGTTTTAGGAACAGAACAGGTCATAATAGTCAACTATTCACTGAACAAACAACTAGCAGATAAGAGAGATACTGCAATTCTGGCCAATAGTGATGCAGGTATGACGTCACGTAGTAGGCAAACTGGCAGTTAGCATCACACTGGTTCCCTCGATAAAAACCCAAAAGGATTTTCCCATAGGCTTTTGGATTATCGCTAAAAACAAGGTCTGTGATCAATAAAAGTTTATGATACTTACACGTTTTGTCCAACAAGATAATTATCACAGATGAACACAACTTTTATGAATTTTGAAGCCTAAATGCAGTCGCCAGAAGTAAAAAGCTATAGATAGGCTATAAAAGAACTACACCACGGTCCCACGAATTCAACGTCGCCATCACTAAGTGATGACGTGATGACGTTTAATGTCCACGACTGCCTCTGTAGTACCCATTTAGCCACTTGTTTGAAACCGCCTTTTTCAAGACGCATAACAGCTTATAAAAAAAAAAAAAAAAAAAAATCACAAGTGGGGTCATAGTCATACTGATATATTTTATGTTGTAGAATAAAACTTTTAAGTGTTTTGAGCTTGTGTTCACCACAGGCCTTAAAGCCTTTTAACCAAAATTGACTTCGGGATGATGAAACCGGAAGTGCTAAAACGCTAACACGCTATTGGCCTACAAAGTGATGTCATACCTGCACCACTCTATAGTGACAAGTCGTTAATTAATTTCACGTTATGGCTGATAGCCAAAAAATGGCCAGTTGTGACAATTTTGTCAACATTCATTCCGAAGAAAAAAACAAAAACAAAAACTTAAAATATATATTTTTAAATGCTACAATTACATTTAGTCATCACAATATTACAATGTACAGTATGAACAATGCACATTAATTTTAAAAGTTCCTGAAGATTAAAGGTGTTAAATTATTCTAATTTTTAAAGATTAACTTCAAAGGGTTCACCCAAAAATAAAAATAGTCATCGTCTCAACCTCATGTCATTCCGAACCCAAAAGACTTTTCTGCGAGATTTCTGTCCCTCCACTAAAAGTCTATTCGAATCAAGCTCACCTCTTCTGAAGACAAACGAACACTTTATATGATGACCAGATTTAACTAAGCCTTTTATTCACATATAAACATTGATCAGCAAACGTATTTGGTAAAACGTAAGCACAAGCATGATTCGTCTGGATTTCTTTTAAGATCTCTTTATGAACGTTTCGAACCGTGAGACTTTGATGAATAGACTTTCAGATTTCATTAAAAATATCTTCATTTGTGTTTCAAAGATGAATGAAAGTCTCATGGGTTTGGAATGGCATGAGATGACATGAGAGATGACAAAATTTTGCATTTTTGGGTAAACTAGGCCTATCCCTTTAAGTGAGTACATATTGGAAAAAGTAATTTGAATGTAAAAATTAACACACAATCAAATATCAACACTTATCTGACTGGTATAAATAAGATGCTTGTGCTGAATTAAGGTGTATTTTGATTGGTCAGGGAGTGGTGATTAATTTGAGTCATATCTGCAAGAACTAGTCAGCCTCAGAACTAGAAAGAGAGAGAAAGGAGAGCAAGGACAGGAGTGTGACGCGCTAGTGGGGAGGTGACCGTCCGGGGAGGCGACAGCCGTAACTGGCAGCTGCTCCTATGGGAGGAGGGGGTGAGGGGGTGAGCCTGCAACCGCCCTCCAATTGACCAAACACTCCAGATCACTCACCTGCCCCAAGGGCACTAAAACCCTTAAACTAAACACACAGTTGTAAGAGCTTTCATGTTATTTTCACACACTCTCAAAAGTCACAGACCTCTAGATCACATGCAAAACAGTGGTTGAAAAGATTGTTCACCCAAAAAATTTGACTTGCATTTGTATGACTTGTTGAGTAAACCTTCATTTTGGGGAAAAATATTCCATTACATTCTTTTGCACTCAGCAGATATTTTATAGTGTGGCTGGATAAAAAAAAAAAAAAAAACTTGGCTCAATGGTCATCAGTAATTATATGTCCATAATTTATAGTATTTCATCATACGGTCGTAAAATGTTGTGTTACTCCGGTTACAGTGTCTATGGCTGGTTTTCTTGATAAGCAGCCTGGAGCTGCACACATCAACAAGTTGTTTGAGAATGTGGCCCACACACTTCCAGTTGTGTAACACTATTACTAAGCTGAAAACTGACACATCTCCCCCACATAGTGCTCTCTGACTGAGTGAATGAGTAGAACGGCACCGTCTTTCACAGACGGATGACACGGCGGTGAGAAGATGCTTGAAGATGCATGACGGTGCATGAAACACCATAGCTGTGATGAACATTGAATGAACTTCTAAACCCTGTGAATAGACATAAATGGCTGATATTTCTGATAAAACACTATTTTTACTATCAATTTATATTATTGTTATTATTATTAAACAAATAATCAGTGTTGGAAGTAACGCGTTACAATAGTAATGCATTACAGTAACATATTACTTTTTGCTGTAACGCAGTAGTGTAAGGCATTACTAATTTTCAGTAATATTTTACTCGGTACATGTTCAGTAACGCTTGCGTTACAACACACTTTTAGCCCAAAATTTAATAAAAAAATAAAATAAAAAAAAACAACGGGAAAAAACAGCAAGACCGCGGTCTGCAAGACATTAACAAATGAAAAATGCAAGTAAGTTATTACCTGTTCGTGGTCAGTCAATAGCCGCGTGTGGTGTCCAAGTTTGTAAATAAAGACTAAATGACAGCTTCTGATATATTTGTACAGCGATTTATTTCATTCATCTCCCTCTTTCTGGTGTACCTTTGTATTGTGTCACATAGTCCAGTAAAGGCGTGTTTAGGGCAGGTTGTTTTACAGGAGTGCTGCGAGGCATGATTTCGGTCTCTGTGCTCGCGCTGGCCAGTGGAAAAGCGGCTAATGGGAGAATATGGTAGAAGAAGACTGTACATTCGCGAGATGGACGTATGCGCATTACTCTGTTTGTTCTGTGTTGTCTTTCTAACAAGTTAGGCTACGTTTAGGTGGTGTTTTTCATCATGTTTTCATCACGCAATCATGTTTTTGATGCAGTGGTGACGCTTTCATGTAAAATATAAGGGTGACGCTGCCAATAAAAGCACCTAAAAGCTGTCAAAAAGAACCGGCAAAAGTTATGATTATGAATATGTCAAATATAGCAAGGAGACATTTTAATTGTTTATTAATAAACAAGTGTTTTCTGTGTCAGTGTCGGCTGCAAAGATGAAATTGACGATGCTGACTCACGATCTTCGCAGTAGTGAACACGCCAGAGAGAAATGCACATTTCATACGGATTACATAAGCAGAGAGCAGCCTGTTTTCTCTCGTTTTGAATTGTTCTGTTTAAAAGTAGACATGTCTGTGAGGCAAGTAGGCACTGAGTTTCGGTTCATTTATGAAACGAGCTCCAGTTCACACGCCGGCGCCTCCGTGTCCTGATTATCTCATCTACTATATTTATTAAGTCCAGGCAATTGGTTGATGAAACATTGATTAAAATTAAGATACAATTAATACAAAACGAAATTCACTTTAAAGAAAGGCTTTGTGCTTTCTGTTTGAGGTCTCTGTGAAAGTTTTAAAGCAGTCTTATACTGCCGCTTTCAGAGCGGTCACGTCCGTAACTGAGAACTGACACGTCCGTAACTGTTTTTTCCTCATAAATGCGAACACGAAAAATAAAATAAAATGAATATATTAGTAATTGTTCTGTGGAGAGCCAACCCTTCTTCATCCGGTGGGTAGTATTACTTTTGGTTTGCTTAGTGTAATTCATAGAATTACAAAAAAATATTTTGCTACTTAAAAGTTAAAGATTTTTTGTGTAATGCATGCATGCATGTCTATTTCCCTCATATTAAATATAAAACGCATGTGTAGACTGATATTTTTCTAATATCTGGACTCCTTTATTAAGGGAGTAGCCTATGGATATATAAACAGACGTTTCAATATATTGGTATTAAATGCATTTTCTGAGAATTTATATTTCAAGTTTTTACTGCAAATGTCACGTCCATAACGCTGGAATTGCCCAATTTTAAAGAATTTATCCTCAACTAATTTTGTGGTGTAGGTCTATGTATTTTATAATGTTAATTTAAAATAATACTAATAGTAATTTAAAGATGTGGTAGCATTGGATCTGGACAGGAAGGATAACTCTGGGAGTTGGAAGGGACGTGTCGCGATTCTGCCTTTGCGATTTCGGTTTCATATCGCATATCATTACAGCCTTAGTCATTTTAGAATGTTAAGTTCTACTTCTGTAATCATTTTGGTGAAAGTAACTCAAAAGTAATACAGGAGTAATGTAACGCATTACAATTCCGAGACAGTAATATTGTAAGGTAAAGAATTGCTTTTAAATAACAGTAACAAGTAATGTATAATGTATTACAGTTTGGAAGTAACTTGCACAACACTGCAAATAATATTGTTTAAAAAAAAGGATATAAATAATATGATTAATATCATATTGGTAACACAGCTAAACATTTAGCATCACTAAAAGGCCTCTTTAAAGGGCGACGAGAATACTTTTTGTGCAAAAAAAACTATTTACTCAACTATTTACAAAACTTTATTCAACTATTCATTTTCTTCAGTATGGGCCTCTGAGTGAGTTCACGTAGTGTAACAACGCAACGCTTCTGTGTTGTACCTCAGCACGTAGGCTCACTATAGGCCGACACGGGTCATGTGTGTGATGCGTGTGATGTACAACACAGAAGCGCTGCGCTGTTACACTACGTGAACTCACGTCAGAGGTGAATAAAGGAGTTTTTTTTTTTTCGTTTTTTTTCGCACGAAAGAATTAAACTTATGGTTGAGCCACTGTAGTCACTTGGACTATTTTAAACATTGTATTTTCTAACTTTCTGGGCCGGCAAGTTTCGATCCCATAGAAGCCTATGGAGGAGAGATCCAGCTCTCAGATTTAATCAAAAATATCTTAATTTGTGTTCCAAAGATGAACGAAAGGCTTACAGGGTTGGAAAAACATGAGGGCGAGTAATTACAGACAGATTTTAAATTTTTGGGTGAACGAACCCTTTAAGATACAATAGCACTCAATATGGTGCTATGTATTGTCTCAAAGATATTAAGTAAGGGATAACCCAAGGCTAGCTGTGCATGAAACTATTTTAATGTCTGGCTGAAAGGTTCTGTAGGAGATTTGTGATAGAGATATGTAGAACTATTTACAATCTAGCCTAAATAAATTAACTAAAGTATAAATCTCAATGAACTAAAGTAGTAACTGATAAGAAATTGTGTGATAATGTAGTCCTTGGCTTTTTTAAATAGTAGCCTAGTCCTTGGCTTTTTTAAATAATGAGCTGACTAAGAGTCTGTAAAGGGTCTGTATAACCCGTAGTGTAGTGGAAAAATGCATCTTCACATCAAAGAGCCTATAGTTTACAAGATAAACTATGGTTGAATTGGATAATCAACATTTTATAATATTGAGTGAGAGGACGTGGTTTCAGAGAAGGCGTGTCTGTGTGGTAACAGGACATCAAGAAATAGACCAATGCTGTCACTGATTTGTGCTTTAAAGAACAGACACACTCGTATAGCAAAAAGTGATGCCCATTTAAAAACGTCTCCAAAATGAAAACAAAGGGCTTTGAGAAGAACAGCGATCGCAACATACAATCAATCAACATCCAAAACCACATGAACTCGATCTGCCTTACTGACAGTCTCTGTACTACGGTATTGTGTCTAGCTAAACTGTCAAGGGCTCTCTTTTCTTTGAGGTCTAGATCACTGAACAAACAATAGTCTCAGTCTCGAGGTGAAATAAACGGCCGGATTCAGCAACAATGACAATGTTCTTCTAGTTCGGGTCTTTCATTTACACGAGATTAAAAGCATATTTGATGGTGGAAAATCATATTTTCTTCCAACACACTCTGGCGGTGTCTAGAAACCCGTCGAGTTGTCTACCTAGACAGCATGTCTGGGCATCAGATGCGTTAGAAACGGCATTTTAGGCATCCAGACATTCAGTCTAGGTAGACAGCTCGCAAGTTTTTGAAACACAGCCTCTTTCAAAAAATTCTCTGAGGGGAAACAGAGGACCTTCAAACACCAACACAAAGCAGTAGACACTGTCTGCTTGAGAGTATATACGTGACTGTTTCAGCGCCATACGACCATGGGATTTAAATAGTAGGTTAATATTATTAAACATTATTAAGGTTAAGGTGATAACTCCCTCTCTTACCTTCAGACAGCTCGAGCTCCAACTCCGCCAACTGCTCTCTAACCTCTTTCGGTAGAGCTGCCAAATCCACACCGCGGTCTGCCATCGTAGTGAGAATGCGCTTAAGTTGTTTTAAGTGTGAAGAAATGCGTTTTGAAAGGCAAAAATCCTCCCGTCAAGACAGAAGACATGAATTAAAAGGTGAGTAACAATCCATCCGGACAACTACTCCTTCCGCCATGCTGTGAGAACTCACCAACGCCAACTGCACTGTGCGGTCACGTGATCGCGTTTACCTCCTGTGTGTGAGATCAACGACACCCCCAAACACACACACACACCATAGGGCACACACACACACACCTCGAGACGACACGCATGCGCCCTCTGGCGACAACACGACAGATGTGATACTGACGTGATTTTTGAACATGTACTATGGAATTCTTTAGAATAAAATGAATATATATATTATATATAAATATTTGGATATGGAAATCATTCAGCCGCAGGGTACTATGGTATTACAATCGATAGATTAATGTATCACTGTTCCACCATTGTGCACCATCAAAAACTGGTGCATAAGAAACATTACTTATTACATATGTATTTTTAATATTTGCCTATTTATGCATTTATTTTTAATAATTTGACCATACATATATAATGTATAAATATATTGTATTCGTCACACTTCCAAACGTTTTGTAGCCTTTAATAATAGGACTTTTTAGTTTAGTGGAACACTGCCCAATTCTATTATACTGAAACAAAATTCTATAGAGAATTATATAAAACATGTTATGTATAATCTTTCATGGTGCCTAAATAAGACTAAAGACATTTTTGTTTTTTTGTTTTTTGTTTAATCAAAACTGCAGCACTGTGAGTATTTCACTTCAACATGCATGAAAAATAGTAAATATATATGGTACACATATGTACATTACAAGGGACAATTTTAAAAACTATCGGTCCAACTTGGAGTGAGGCTATTTCCCATAAAAGACATACTCTTAAACAACCATTTATAATTTTTTCTTTAGCCTATAAAATCATCCTATTCTAAAGGACTTTTGTTTTGTTCAGTCAGACTATCTCAGGGAAACTGCATTCAATTTGACTTGCATGAAATAATTCCATAATAAATTATTTGTGCATTTTGTTGGAATAATGGACCATTAAGTCCATCAAGACAGAAATCTGGTATAACTTTAAAGTGATTAAAGTGAGAGGGGGGAATCAGTCAGGGACCGTCTCAAGGCATCCTCATTAATCTTTACAAAAAAAAAAAACTACAAATATTTGAGTACAAAGTGTTAGAAGAACAAAAAGAGAATGAGAAAAGAAAGTCTACAAAAGAATTTCTACTTTTACATCTTACAACACACACAAAAAAGATTTATTATAGATATTTCTATAGTCCTGGCAGCATACAATGAGAAAAAAAAAAATCATAAAAAATTAAAATTAAAAAGTGCCAGTGAGGCAAACAATTCTCCATTCTGCTCATTTCAGGTCAACAATCCTCTATATGGGTTCTGCTGAACGATTACAGTGCCAGCACATAATATAACAGAAAAGCCAGGGTTAACACTTAAACCAGGAGTCATTCATGAGATATCGGTCAAGTGGGAAGTTTGATATGCTGTTTGAAAGAAAACCTGACAATCTCTGAGAAACCAAACAGAAAAATAACCCAAACTGTTTTTTAGTGCATTCTAACAGGCCTATATACATTTTGGACTGATAATGCAGCATTCAAACTGCAAATAATGACAGAAAATGAATGAGAATTCAAGTTACATATACTGAGCAACGACAGTACATCTTAGTCCCTTGTTTATATGCTGCCTTAATTTTGAAAGTGTCTGATATTGTGTAAAAAAGACAAGACCGTGTGTTTGGGTAAACATCAGGTACAGGTAAAACCATTCGAACAACAGTAGATTTGGATACTCTTTGATCCCTGCAGCCTTCTAGTTTGATGTAATAGCACCCTATTACATCCAGGTGGCAGTATAGAATATGCTCAAAATTAAGGGCAGTGCTCTCTGGCTGTTTAAAGGCATTATTGTTAATTCATTACCTCAGGACTGATGATTCAGATAAAGCTTTTAACATCTCCTGACAGATGCCTGAATGCGATAGGTGGCCAGTCGGGTCAGCGACATGGAGCGAGGATAACCTATAAAGAGGCACTCGTGTGATTCATAAGGCAGAATCCATGTCTCTTTAAATTTTTTATCAGGGACTGTGTATGTTTATGAGCGGATAAGGAAGCAGAGAAACAAATAGTGTTACAAAGTATCGGGATATCAACTTTAACAGTCTGGTAATCGTGAAAGTGACTGAACAGGAGGTTATAGAGGCACTAGGGCAGTATTACTGTAAAAGTGAGGCGGAGAACTATGGAAGTCCATTTCCACCACATCATAAAATGCTCTGGTAAAACATAATTATGAGATGTCAAAATTATGACAAAAACATCAAAATTGTGACAAAATTCTAAATTATCACAAGTTCCACTTTTTATGTCATAATTGTGACTTGTCTCATAATTCAAACTTGTCATAATTGTACATTTTCATCTCATTATTATGAGTTTTTGTTATAATTATGACTTTTACGCCATAAATGTGACTTTTTATCTCATTATTATGAGTTTTCTTTTTTTTTTTATGGCCAACTTAACTCAATCTAAAGTTGAATTTAAAACATTGTGATCACAGGGAAAGAAAATGGCTAACTTTGGAAAGACATCGATTTTTCAAGACACTGGACTGTGCGCAAGGGTCCTGGGACATAACCTCGGACAGTATGCTATTTGCGTTCTGCGAGTTTGTCGTACACAAGAAAACAAAGATAGGACCGAACAAACGACAACTATGAGGTTCTGTAGCCCAAACTGAATGCAATGTGCCAATACAATACAGTTTATATATAGCAAAAAGGTTGCATGCTAACAAGGCAGTCTTAGTGTATCAGTCCTTCACAAACTGCTATTTTCCGTTGTACATCACTGTACACCCACACAAGAAGCACACATGCACACGTCGGTTATAAACATATATAACAGGTTAAAAATGAGGTAAGATGAGCGAGGGTCAGATGAGGGGGGTGGCCACTTGAAAACTAAAAAAACTCTAAAATAGCAAGGTAAAAGATCGTACAGAACATTAAAGCATCATGTTTCTCTCAAACACACACACACACATACTAATACATATATATAAGAATATATAAAGTATTGCATCGTCACAAATTTGAGACGCAGCCTGCATGTGTGTGAATTAATGTGCAATACAGCACATGTACACTTACACCGAGTGCACCGTCACAATTCAGGCAATGTCTTTATTGCAGCGTGTGTATGTGCATATGTCTATGGGGATACGTTTAATGACAGGAAGTGCTTTGCAGTCCAACAGCCAGTGGAGGAGCAGGAGGAAGTTGAAGGAAGGAGCAAGAGTTACAGAGGATGCAAAGGAGAACACGGTTTGGAGTCCAGCCCCCATAGTCTATGGCATAGTGAACAACAATCTCCTTCCGTCTCACTCTATATGTGTACAGATCTGCCCCCTCTACCGGGATGCGGAGAGTCCCAGGCAGACTGTTAGCTGCTCTCATCATCTGCTGGACTGGTGGGACTGTGTGGCCATGATGACATGCGATGGCCCACCGCTCTCCCCTCGCTGGCTGCCCATCCCTGCCAGCACCGACATGGCCACCGCCTCAGCCGCAGCACGGGAGCTCAGGCCGTTGGGCCCTACTGTAGACGAGGGGCTGTGGGCCAGAGAGCTGTGCTGAATGACCGGTGCCGGGGAGCCCGTCGGCTCAGACGTCTCTTTCATGTGTTCCTCTCCTGAGAGACAAAAAAAAGAAATGAAAAGGAGATTAGATCATGCAGATGCAAGTGAAAGAACCACAACTCAAGCTCCACTTACCCAAGTAGGCGGCTTTCTTCTGGAGGTTGGTGACAGGGCAGTCTTTATGAGCTAACAGCAACTGCTTTAGATGAGCCACTTCGTTTCGCAGATGAGACACCTCATTCTTGTACACATACAAATAAGTGAAAACAAAGTGTGAATATGACACTTGGACACAAACTTGCCAACACATTTGTATCTACTCAATTTCAAAGTACATACAACAATGCCAAACCATCAATGCACGCAACAAAAGCAATGAAAAATAGTATAAATAATAAACAAAAATGAAGTAATGAGAAAACAATATAATAAATAAACATATCAAAAATATTTTCTTTTATAATAAATAAAAATATTAACATTTTTGCTGTAATTAATATTATTAATAATGGTCAATTTGAAATATAATAATATAATATAATAATATAATAAATATAATAAAATAAAACAACAAAAACAATATAATAAATAAATACATACATATAAATAAAAAATAAATAAAATAATAATAATAATAATTTATATTTATATATATATATATATATATATATAATTATTATTATAATAATAGCAATAATAATCATAATAATTGTAAAAAAATAAAATAATAATAATAATAATAATAATAAAATAGTCTATGTTTGGAATGAGATACTAGAAATAGTGCAGTATATCCAAATATATAAAAGAAATTAAAAATATTTCCAAAAACAGTATGTAAAACAGTACTACCTCATCATAACCTATTTACATTAAGTGAGATACATTTATCTGGTAAATAAATGTTTGCTTCCTTTTTTTGTTGCAATTTTGTGCAAAAAAAATTTATATTTTAACTCTAACTTTATCTTATCTTAACATTTGCCACTTAAAGAGATTATAAAATATCACAGTTGGCATTGATTTTGGTTCAGTCTTGACTCTTTAAATAGAAGTTAAAGACAAACGCATTGCATTGTGGGATATGGTCTCCCACACAGTATATTCTGGTTGTATGCATCTTGTATAAGAAAATGTAGGTACTCCATGAATTGCATACATTTTGAAGAACATGGAGGAACCACTTCTAACACATTTTTGCTCAAGTTGCTATAAGCAATATTCCAGTGCTCATACAGCCCTGATTTTAGATCAAATTACAAGTCAAAGAATTTTTCATGCACACTAACCGACAGCGAGACGTTCATGGATGTGAGCTCCTCAGCCTTCTTCTCCAGAGAGTTGACCCACACCTTGCGTTTCTGTCTGCAACGAGAAGCTGCTGCTCGGTTCCGCTCAAGGAAGCGCTGCCTTCTCTCATCAGGGTCGTCATCAGTCGTCCTCCGCCTGCGACCCCCGGTGGGCTGAGCGGGTGACACCTGAACACAGCAGGACAGAGTAAACAGAGATGGTTACTGCTTAATGCCACAGCAAAGTGAAAGATGCTCCCTGACAAAGATGATGCTCTGCTTTCAAACGCTCCCGTGAATATTTGTGTAAGCACTCCCTTATTCCTTTTCCACCGACACCGTTCCAGTGCGGGTTCCCGGCCTGTGTCCGTTCTCAAACTGTCCCGCGCATTTCCACTGCAGAAAAAGGGGTTCCTAGCCAGAAAGATTGTTTTGAAAGAACTCCAGCCCTAAAAACCAGTGGTCTCGAATGGAGCCGGGGAGCAGAGGGTGCTAGACATGCTGTCGCTGTCTATGGCAGTCTCGCTGAGCAATTTAATAACGTTGCACGACATATCTAAATATGCAACGTTATTAAATATGTATGCAACGTTGCTCTTTGTGTCTAAATATATCAAACTGTGGGTGCGAGAGAGACTCATTGTGTGAGAGCATGAGTGAATCAATGGTTTCAGTTTCAATACATCTCCAAAAAGGACATATGAGAGGACCGGGATTTAATGCGAGCTGCCGGTACGCTAGAATCACTCCCGATACTGGAACACTAAAACAGAAGTGCCGCACTGTCTGCACAAACACCAGGACACACACTGTTTAAGTTAAACTGGTTATAGTCAGGTAAACAACACCATTCGTTCTTCAAGTCTGTGGAAACATGGGACCGGTTCGCCTGGCCAAGAACAGGCTCTGGCTTTAATTTTTCGCTCATTTTGTCGCTCTAGCGCGAATCATCCTGGTGGAAAAGGGGTATGTGAAAGAAATTCTATTTACGTGTTTTTGCAGTGTTGATTGCACGGTTTCTTTATATAACTTTACTCAGTTTCTGTGTATAACCCATTAATAATTTGAATAAAATATTTATTTTTTCATGAGTGACAACCATGTTAAAATGTCGGACTGAATCTGAAATTTTTACAAAATTTTGCTCTGCTTATTAAAGACACAGGGACGCACAGCAGCACACAAACATGCCAAATATTACAAATAAAAGGGTTACAATGTAAAAGATTATTGTTGTGTACATAAAGATATGGTGGAATCCGGCTTGTCCCGTAGATGATCAGCTTACGCACTTTTACCTCGCGCACGAGCAGATCCGTTAGCGGTTTTTCCACTTATCAAATTCCGTCATGTAAATAGCGAATCCGCCATGGCGCGAGCGCAACTGGCATTTAAAGGGAATGGGAGATGAGACTCTGATTGGTTTATTGCACGTAAAGCCAAAAACACACCCATTACTCATTATGAGAATGGGGACAACCGTTTTAGACCATGCGCCTGGCACGCCGACCATTTTTCCCGTCGCTAAACTAGCAAAAGTGGATTCAGACACACCCTAACTGCACTTGCGCCGTGTGCTTTAGACCATGTGCTTAGATCGTTAAAATAGGGCCCCTAATGTTTGCAGTTCAGACAATTCGAGCGTGAAAACGTGCTATACCTGTGGCTGAGCAGGGGATGGGGCGTCTGGATGCTGGACCAGCAGCTGGCTTTGCTCAACCCTCTGAGGTACCATCGCACTGGACCCCATCGCCACACCAAGACAACCCTGAGCAGTGGGCATCTGCTGAGATAATGCTGCCTTCAACCTCTGAGAATAACAACAAACACACCATGGTAATGTGGCACAAGATGGCATTCTGTCTAATTATAGACAGCTGTTACAGCCCAAACACTCAATTTTATTCCTCTTTCATGTGGAATGGCAAGAAAAGTCATTTCATAAAACTGAACCACAACTCATCAAGCACTGAGTAGAGAAACCATGTGACAGAAAGGAAATAAACATGTGTGAACTTCTGTATTTTATTTCTATGTGTCAGGATGGTCATGTAGATTTTTTCTTCTCCAAATCTTAAGTGAACGCCCTAAGAAACGTATCTGGTGGACGTTAAATCAGCTTAATTATGTAGACCGACTAGCCTTCAAACCACCCACAAACTAGTCTGTTATGAAAATATGTATTTTTTGCATATCCCTTGATAACAAGTGTATTTGAAATAAAGACTGTTAATGACAGAGCTGCTTAGTTCCAACAGACAGAGCTTGTTTGTTGTGAAAACTATCACCCATGTGACGTGCTGGATTAAGACTTTCAACATAGGAACACTAAGAGAAAGCTATGCATCTGAGCGTCTTGCGTAAAGATCCACAGGCTGGCACAGAAAGAAAAAAAGCTTGCCCTCACCATCTTTGCCTCAGTGTGGGGGTTATAACCGGAAGGTGAAGACGAGCCGCTGCTGCTGCCCCCTAGTGGAGGGCCGGGAATTCCTGGAATGTTAGGCACCATACACAGGGGCCTCGCCAGCTACACCACAGAGCCAAACACAAAACATATTATGAGGCAAATTAGAAATGACTCCAGAGATCAAAAATAACAGCTCACAGAAACATATTGAAATAGAAGTGAATCATTTTTGAGCTACAACTGGCACTGTGCTGAAACAAGGGGGTTACATGATACAAAAAACACACTTGGCCTTTAAAATTGAATCAGAGCAAAGTCCATTAAGGCAAGTCAATTCAGTTGGCGTCCATCTTGTTAATGGACCAGAGCAGCTATTTTATATATAGGTAATGGGTATAAAGGTACAGTTCCTGTACCAATTTATTCCTGTACTTCAGTGAGATCAAAGGACTGAAAGCTCCAAAACTATTTGGGGATTACATTTCAATAATATATTTCTAATCAGAACAAAGTTTGCTTCTTTAACTCAAAATATGCTAAAAGAAAGCTTTTTAACTTAAGGACCTCTAATTATGATGATTCTCTTGCAAATTATCCCTTTCTCAAAATATAAAGGCAGCTACAGTATATTTTAAGAGTGAGAACAATAGTATTAATTTGATATTAACATTATATACGTAATATGATATTATAAAGACAACCTTTTGTTTAAAAATTAAATAACAGATATGAATAGTTATTGTAATAAAATGTAGTGCTTTAAACAATAAAGAAAATATGTAAATATAGCACTTCCTGTTACTCTGAAATTTTTCTAGTGTTGGTTTAGTATTATTTATATACTATTAGAGTATTAATATTTTTAAATTAGCTTTTTTTATATTTTGTTTTATTTTTAGGGTAGTTTTTAGTACATTTGTAACATGCTTTGTCATTTTTATTAGTTTTTGTTTTGTTTAATATTTCTGTTTAGCTTTAGTTTATTTTTATTTCAGTTTTAGTAATTTTAGTATTTTAACTTAAAGCTTTATTTCAATTAACAAAAACATGTTTTAATAGTTTTAGGCCGTTTCTCAATATGCGTTCTTAAGCGATCTTGCATCCTTGCGTTCTTATACTACGCCTTCATCAACCGACGAAGTTTAATTCCAATACTCCAGAACGCAAGTACAGAAGACGCATTAAAGTACCCGGATGTGTTTTTGATAGCGAGGTTGCATCGAATGCAGACTTGAGAGAATCGACGACGTACAGAAGCCTATAAGCTTTAAACTTCTCGTTCACACTTAAGAGATTCCCGCTGCAAGCTCGCAAATACAAGACGTCTCGTGAAAGTAAACATTTATCATTCTGTTTTGCATCATTTTAAGAAAGTGATAAAGACCTGGAGAAAGCCTGCAGTATTTTAATTGGCATATTAAAAAATATCTTAACATTGACAAAGCATAAATAATATTAAACATATATGCTCGTTTTCACAAATACATGCGGTAAAATAAAACGATATAAAATGATATGAAAATAAATGTCTATAATAACATGAAATAAATATTTTAATAGTTTATGAGATTTGTTTGTGATGTTATGTTGTATTTATAGTGCATTGGCTGCTACTTATAATATGCTGGGACGGTCAGTTGAGCAACAAGATCACAGCACATCTCAATTCTCACAAGGATGCGTTCTGTGTCCTCGCGTCCTTCCGAGTTCGTTCTTTCAAAGTAGCCTGGCAAGACCGGCCTCCACGAGAACGCAAGTCCGTTCTTGGAATTGAGAAACAGCCTTAGTTTCAATTAACAATAACAACACTGAATTTTCCACAGAACCCCAGCACCATTTTGCAGACCCCAGTTTACAGTTTACCCCTAGTTTTACAGTAAACAAAAAGTCGAGTGTTAAGGCCCGTTCACACCAATGACGATAACTATACTTATAAAGATATACAACTATAATGATAAAGAAAGACAAATCTTTCTCAATGTAAAAGAATGGCCACACTAATCCACACCGTGTATTGTTAACTTTAACAATAATGGCACATAGAGACGATATCATTGGAATCACTTTCGGAACGATTTTTTTCCCAGCTGATGAAAGATAAAAACTGACAGCCAATCAGAATCCATCCTGTTTTAAAAGAGCTTGAGCATTTAAAGTGGCAGATGACAAAACTGCAGCACATGCTTTGAATAAACAGAATGATATCATGCATTGGTGTAAATGCAAATATAGTTATCGTTATATTTACCGTTCTTTGTGTGAACGGGCCTTTACAGTCTCTCCAATTATTTTCCTACTTATACCAGGTGTGTCCAATCCTGCTTCTGGAGGACCACTGCACCTGAACCAGCTAATCAGGGTCTTATTGGCATATTAGAAACTTGAGGCAAGTTGGAGCTAAACTCTGCAGGACAGTGGCCCTCCAGGACCGAGTTTGGACACCCCTGCCTTATACTGTTTCTGATTACAGTATAAGTTCAAATGAATTATAGTAAATACACTTCAAACTTACAGATATTACAGAGGGCATCTGCATAGGACCTGGAAGCACAGGAACAGTTTGACCATTGGGAAGCATCATCATTGGGTACGGCACTGTGGGAGACCTGAAAGAGAAGTAGAGAAATTTCCAGATTGCACAAGCAGCAACACCAAATCAATCTGAAGTTCTGCTCTTTTTTTTCTCTCATTCAATGCCAATAATAGAGCATTTGCCTCTGCTGTGAAAACTGAACTTTGGTCAGGGATGCGTATACACTGACACTGTTGATTTGTTGCAATAGCACTGCCAGCTGATTTCCAGATTTAGATCTATGCATGTACATCAGGGTATGTTGTGAGAACATTGCTCATGTCCAAAAATTGCTGGTTTATAATCATTCGGATGGGTTTTGGACTTTTGGTTTCTTGCTAAACCCAGATAGATTTTGATCTTTTTGAAATTCTGCAAAAATGTGTCTGTTCCAAATTGTTTAAATCCACTTTCAGATTCTCCAAATGGGTTTTAATGTGTAGACCAAATGGACGGATGTAACTTGGCTTTCTTTCACATATTATTGAATGCTGACTTGAAAAAACTGTTGAATAGTCTGTATTTTCCTTATTTGTTTTAAGTTTGATTGCATATTCAGGGCTCAACGCTAAGGATTTTTTTCTACTGGTCCAGTCGGGCCAGTGGTTCAAAAAAAATATGGCCCCACAACAAAAAGTAAAATAAAATAAAATGGGCCTATAAAATAAGCCTAGTATTGTTTTCGTTATTTTAAAGCTACTAGATAAACTCATTTAAACATTAAGTAATAAAATAGGAAACATTAAGCAATAAAATAGGAACAAATAATCAAATTACGAGTAATAGAACAAATAAATACAAAAGAACAAACATATAAATGAAATAAACAGTGCTTTTCAGATTTTTCAAGTTTTTAGCCCTGATATTGTAAAGCCAACTTTAGTCGTCTGATTTCCAAGGAAGGTTCATTGGCTTCCATATAGACTTTGGATTGGTAATGTTCTGTTGGCAAGTTCTGCTCTCTTCCTGTCGACTATCTGACCAAACATTCTTGGGACGTCAAGTATGGCATCTAAAATGAGCCAGCTGCCCACATTTTCCTAAGAATTACTACCACACCAACTTAAAGCAGCACAGTGAGTCATATAGAAATGAGTCATAGAGAATAAAGCTGACGGCCCAAAGCAACGACTCCTCATTGATACGCTGTGGCTGTTCTCTTACCCCAGTGTGCGGTTGGACGGTGGGGTATGTGTGATGACGGAGGTAGGAGAGGGCATGGTGGGCTGTAGGCCGTCATAACCCAGGTGCAGGGGGAGAGAGCCAGGACGCACTATGGCAGGGGTGGGAGCCGAACTGAAGGCAGGCTTTGGAGGAGAATCCTGTAAGGTAGATAATCAGCCAGCTAAGCACAAACATCTCAAAGCTTTTAATTCAAAAGCAACACTGTTTACTTCCAAAATGGATGTCACCAAGTCATGATTGTTTGTTTAGTGATGCAACACATCTAGTTCATTCAATGCCAAATACATAGTTTAGTGAAATGTATAATTATGGTCTCCACAGCTCAGTGGCCACGTGAATGCCAAATGTGTGCTAGCATACGTTACTATTAACTATTTATATTTTTTTATATTCTATGTATTCTACAAATAACACTAGTGAATTTTATTTTAAATGTATTTTACTTTAATAAATGAAATACATTATTTGGATAATTATTTAAATGATTAAATATAATGATACAAATACATTTATAGTTAATAATCATTACAAATTATTAAATTAAATAATTAATATTATATTATTATTTAAAATATTTTAACATAGAAGTGAAAAGTGAAATGATAGAAGTGAATGTTTCAATTAAAAAATGTACATGAATTTCAGAAATAGTATTCAGTTTGTACTCCTTTTGCTTTATTGACAGCAGTGTTGAGCTGCATAAACTCCACAAGTTTGTGTAAAACCTAGGATCATGTTCTCCAGCATGATTTGAAAACAATCCAAAGAGCATCTTGTGCTTCAATGCAAGATCATCTGATTTGTCTGTACAGACATTCACATGATCAATGTCACAAATTTACCTGATTAGTGACCTAGAAATTATTCAGAATCTTAAATATTCATTTTACAATTTATAAAACATTTATAACATTTTAAGTTTAAATAATTTTGAATTGCAGATATCCAGTGTGGTCTCAGACTTTTGGGCTTCACTGTATCTGCTCTAGCACAGTTTGGTTTGCATAAAGCCTGTACCTGTCTTCTGCCTATGGGCTCTCTGCTGCTATCTGACATGCTGGAGAAGGAGTCAGGGCTGTCAGGCGGAGAGGAGTCCACCTCCACGGGGTCCTCCTCCTTCACCTTAACGTCTGAAGGCGTCTGCAAACTCATGTCTAGTGCTCCCGAATTAGGAGCCGGCAACTACATGGAAAAAAGAAAGAGAAATGAAGAATGTGATAGACGGAGAGAGGGCTAGACGAGACAGTGTTACACGAGAACTGATAGGGAACTCTGCAGTCCATAAATCTGAGTTCTGGCAGCAGGCAGCCAGAGCTCCTCATGTTTGGAGCACGTCTGACTGTATGACTGAATCCCTCCACCCAGTCCCGCAGCTCACCGGGTTCTTGGCCCTCTTGTCCTCATCTTCCTGGCCTTTAGGGAACTCCTGCTCGAAAGAGCCGGCCAGCTCATTGAAAAGGCCCACCTCTTCACAGTTTTTCAGGAAACGAGTGGGAGTCGGCGTCTGGTCTGGGATAGAGAGTGAGAAACCGAGAGATCTCATTGTTTCCTTATGAAAGACATGGACAATATAAACTCTGCCGTGCAGCCAAATGGCTGTACGCAGCCGTACAAACCAAATCTGCTAACGATTTAACATGATAAATCTGTGACAGTTCAAGGTTATTACATTTGTGTTTTTTCCCAAAGGTTTAACAAGACAAAAAAAAAAGCACATTGAGAAATTTCCCCCCTTATAATTACTAGCTTAAGGGGATTTAGCTTCACTCAATAGCTATAAAGTAATGATATCAAATTGCATTGTTAAATCTCTACACTATTTGTTTTGTCAGTGCCACTGAAACCAGCATTCCTGGTTACCATTTCCCACAAAAGTAGTGACACACAAAAACATGGTTGTAAATATGGGGATGGATGGTAGGGACATGAACCAAAGACAAATTTATAATCACTATCAATATTTATTTAATTAATATAATAATGCAGAATGTATGACGGTACATTTTAAGATTCTGTCGGTTTCACTGTACATCACTTTTTTCTTTTCATGACTGGGCCTTTATATTGGGCGGTCATGGCCTAATTGTTAGAGTCAGACTGGTAACGAGTCAGACTGGTTCGATTCTCAATACCGGCAGGAAATGACTGAGGTGCCCTTGAGAAAGGCACCTAACCCCCAAACGCTCCCTGGTGGCCACTGTGTCTGTGTGTGTCTGTGTGTGTCTGTGTGTGTCTGTGTGCGTTCCTGTGTCTGTGTGTCTGTGTGTGTCTGTGAGTGTTCGTGTTCATTACTCCTAAAGTAAAAGTATGTGCACTAACACGGATGGGTTAAATGCAAAGGACAAATTCCGAGTAAGGGTTACCATACTTGGCCTTTACATGTCACTAACACTAATATAGGTTTATTGTGGGTTATTTTACTGTCAGGAGTACATATAATATAAAAACATTATACTGTCAAATACAAATTGACTTCAATATATGGTGGTTATCAAATTTAGTTAATTTTCAAAATGTAAATAAATGGACATTTTTAATTTAAGAAGTACATTGTACTGTGCAATAGTATTACATTTATTTCATAATTTCTTCAAGTTAGAGCGAACTTTTATTTTGGTGGATTGTAATG
Organism: Leuciscus leuciscus; assembly: GCF_965113295.1. NCBI lineage: Eukaryota > Metazoa > Chordata > Actinopteri > Cypriniformes > Leuciscidae > Leuciscus > Leuciscus leuciscus. The sequence goes on along the minus strand of NC_138742.1, from coordinate 14,525,122 downwards.
AAGACCTTTGAGTTTATGTGTGTTTTAATAAAATGTATTATTAATATTAATATCACTTGAAGAAGTGGACTCTACTGTGCAATAGAAATATATTTTTGTTATACTTTCTTCAAGTTAAACCAAACTTAATTTTTTTTTATTTTGACAAATGAAATGGTAAAATGCTTGTGCAGTTAACTCAGAGCAGTTCATATAATATTGAGATATATATAAAATAATACTGTATATAATTAAACTATGATATCATTAAATTGTACATTTATTTATAGATTATTTATTGTGATTTTTATACTGAAACCAGTCTATAATTATATGTGAAAATATACACACCATGCTTGGCTACACGTCACATCACTTAATTATAAAGAATATGTTTGAGGCACATTGCGTTCATGCTATCATATTGTCTGGCTGCAAAGTACCTGCAATGATGACTGAGTCCGTTCTGGCGGGTCCAAAATTCAGCGTCATTTGATGTTTGTGTTTGTGGACAGCCAGGTGGTCCTCATTAGTAAACCTCTACAGAGGGACACAGATGAACAGATGGATTACGAGGCAAATCTGGCCAGTAGAAGAAAGAGTAGCATTTCATGACCTCAGGGCAGAGACACACTTCCAAAGGAATCTAGAGGGAGTGGCATTGACAAGATTTGTCTTTCGAAACAGATAATGTAGGCCAGAGAGGACTTCATAATGATCGTTTTTCACCAAACCCGTGCTCTACTCAATGTCTCTGAGGTATAGGATGTAACTATACAGTGTCAGTGTCAAAGACTTACAGTGGAAGTGGCTTTCTGTTACACAGCTAACCTTTGTACCCTTATACAACCTCCAGGCTTACAATGCTTACGTTTCTTTACGCTTCCGTTCAGAAGTGCAGCTAAAGCATTACACTGTAAGTATTGAACTTCCACATTTGTCAAACAATAAAAATGTCTTTCAGAACAGTCCAAAAATACATTGTGCAAATGACAAAAGTGCTGATGCCAAGGTTTCAAGGTTTAAAACCATGATGTTATGCATGCAGCTCATGGGCTGAGCAAACTACACAGATGTATTCAATTAACATTTATGACAGGCAATCATGCATTCTCCAATGTGCTTTTATATTTACCTTATATTTAACAAAACAGCTGTTCTGATGTTAAACCCGTGCGCTGCACATGCACAGCTAGTGAATCGCGGATATTTAAGAAACCATTTCCACAAGTATGAAAGATGCTTTTTTGGAATATGATGAATTAAAATGTTATGATCTGACAGATAGCAGTGAGACAGCTGTGCTAAGTAGGAATGGGAATCTAATGAATCTAATGAAATTTAAAGATTCTGGTTATAAATTTACAAGAATTCTTGAAAAAGATATTTGCACAGTCGTTTTGATGACTTTACTCAGTCTTTATAGAAGCAGCCTATTTTCATCTAGTCAACTACATAATAAATGAATTGCATTAATAATATAATATGAACAACAGGAGTAAGTACAACATAAGATTTAGATGTAAACTGTATGTTTTCGCTTCACTAAAAAGAACCGGTTCATAAAAGTAATTCATTTGGGAATCAGACTACTTTGGACGTGTTATGATGTTTTTGACTTAAAATAATTATTTGCTGACATAATCTGCAATAATCTGACAACAATGTTTGCGCTGCATGGTTTTTCAAGAGTCATTAACACAAGAATCGGTCTACACTGGTTGCGATGTATGTTTCTGAATGACTAAAAAGAAGCAGCTCAAAATAGATATACGCTTGGTAATCGGACAACACTGTTTGAGCCCCATGTTTCTGATTCAGTAAAAAATAACTGATTTAAAAGGAGTGATTTGTTCAGAAATCAGACTACACAAGTTGTGTTATGTTTTTGATTCAATAAAAATAACTGACTCAAAATAGCTTGCTTGGGATTCAGACTGCACTGGCTGCAATACATGTCTTTGACTGAAAAAAAGTGTCATTTGTTCAGGAATTTGGACTCCACTTGTGCTGTATTTGTTTTATTCATTAAAAAGAACCAGCTCATAAGAGTTGGAATCGGACTACGCTGATTAAACGTGATTCAGTTCAGGGTTTTTGGAACGTTTGCCAAAATTAACAGTTGTTTGAAGAAGCACCTCGACTACTGAATCCTTGCAGGCTTTTCCCAAAACAACTCATGCGGAGGTGGAGCCTCTAGGATTATCTTTTCCTCTTTCTGAGTGGATTTCATGACTCAAACCATGTTCACTGGGCTCCACAGTCTTCTTCAGATTATTTCTGGCTCCATGTCATGGCTACAGTTCAGCAGTGACAGCGCAAAGTGGAAACACAGTTAAGTGTCAGAAGCTTATTTTTAGCTGTGCCAGCATCACCAATACAACAACTGCATGTCTCATAGCTTCTTCTCCCTCAACTTAAATGAGTTACTCTGGCAAGGACAACACATGATGACAACACAAGGACAACAGCTTGACTGAAGCAAACAGAGAAACTAATTAACACCAACAAACAAGAAATGCAGCTAGATTGCCTTGCATGCAGTAGACTTCATTTTTATACTTCCTCTTTAGTAGCCATATCTTATGTTTGTATCTTCCTCTAAGAAAGAAGAATGCGACAATCGTGAAATGCAACAAATAGTGCTATTCTAATAGTCAAGAATGAATTATGTTATATAGCGGCACAGTTTAGTATTTAACTGACCTAAAAATTGGGTGTAACGTTTCTCAAAAAAAAAAAAAAAAAGATTAACCGCATCGTTCTCCACTCGTGTACTAATGTATGTTTCTGTATTTAATACACTCCGGGTGAGTTTCAAGTGATGGTAGCTACCCTATCATCTGTTAGAATGTAAATCTATTGTTGACAAAAGTGTTGCAGTTCATAATAGCGAACAAAAGAGACACGCCGCTGATATTAGCCAAATATTGTTTTTAATGTTAATCAAAAAACAAAGAAATCTCTCACTGCTCTTGACTGAATAACTTTTGTAACTTTAATAAGGCTTAATCTTTATTTAATTTATACAGTGAAGATTATATGCAGTGTTATTTTACATTTGATTACAATATCAAGGCTCAAAATTGCGACCATTTTGGTTGCATATGCTCCCGAAATTAAATGCGACCTCAAAATTTATTTGGGAGTATTTGTGCGAGTGCAAATAATTATTGTGGTGCGACCTTTCTTCTAGATATGCACCAATCGACCGGCCCATAAATTGGAAATGGATGGTTTTTGCTCCAAAAACACGATCGCCAACCGGCTGGTTTTTAGTTTCTGATCTCTTTTCTGGACTTGCACACAAAATGCATTGCAATCATTTCTCCCAATGTCATTCATGTGAAATTATAATGAAGTCTGTTAACAGGACGTTAACAGGCCAGAGACGGGACATGCTGAAGACTGATTTAAAGAGGAGAGCGCAGACGCGCAGCAGAGAAAATACCAGGCACAGCAAGATCACAGTTCGCGACGCTCGAAATATGGGTAGAAAAATATAAATATTAAATTGGGGTGGGGGTTTATATGAATGGATCTCTGAAGGGAACTGTCTTAAGAACAGTTTTGATGGCATTTTCTTTTCCTCTTCCCATCTGTGTAAAGTAGTATTTATAAGCACAGCTGCTTTGTGTAAAGAAACGCTTGTTTTCCATAAGCGCCACCTGCTGTCAGATAGTGAATTGGCATTGTCATTCAGTCCATCTCTTTTTGTTTTGTGCAGGTGTCTTATGTAACATATTTCACAAAGCTAAAGTCAGACCATTCTGTATTCACTGCATTCTTAAATTATGCAATCTAATTTAAATCAAAAACAACTGCTCATGCTACATGTGTGTAGCATCTTTGTTTGGATCGTGATTCAAATGCAGTGATTGCCTCTATAATTTCAAATGGCAACAGATGGTTGTTTTTTAAGACCATTTTAGCCTGTTATAGAGCGAATAAACAACAAATAAAATAGGCGACCGGTATCGGAATTTGCCATGAAAAGTCATAATCGGTGGATCACTATTACAGGGTTCCTACACATTTTCCATTTAAAAATTCTATACTTTTCCAGACTCAAATTTCCAGACGATTTTTCAGACCATATTTAACATACATGGTTCACAGAATTATTTTCGGTAAATAGTACAGTCATCTGTAAATATATATAAATTTAAAATATATAAAATAATAATTTGTTCTGTTTTTCATTAGTTTTCTCGAAGTGATAACTAAAAAGCTTTATAAAAGTGAAGTGTCAGAGAAGAATATATGCAATTATACTGTAAATGTGGTTTTATTGTTTCATGATCACCAAACAGAAAAGTACAGACAGATTTAGGGGCCGTTTACACGACACCATTTTCAACTAAAAACTAAAAGCTTTTTTGAAAAAGAAAAAGTTTCTAAAAAGTTTTTGCCGTTCATTTACATGATAACAGCGTTTTGTAATGTCATCAGTGTGTAATGTTGCTGTTTGAGCGTAAACAACATCTGCAAAGTTACGACGCTCAAAGTTCAATGCAAAGGGAGATATTTTCTTTTACAGAAATCGCTTTTGAAGGACTACAACAAACGGCTGGTAGGGACTACAACGAGAATCTTCCCGGGTAGGTGACATTCATCCAAAACGACACGTTCAACCAGACTTGGGAGAGGAGCTGTAATAATGTAAAATGTGAAAAATAATGAATAATAAAAATGTAGCATGAAAACATATTCTAGTACACCCCAAAAACAAAATCAAGACTTCGTAAAAGGACATAATAGGACCCCTTTAAACATTGAAGAACATTTTAAGTAAAAATACAATGAATATGCAATATAGTGCATATTTAGTAAAATGCTCCTCTCTAGAGTTTATTTTTTCCAGCTGATTAACAAGTTTATGGTCATTAAATGGCTTTTCTGGGGTAAATGTAATATTACATGACATATGTTATTTATAACAGGGGTGTCCATCCTGTTCCTGGAGATCCACCTACCAGCAGGGTTCCGATCCAAGCCTGATCCAACACACCTGCCTGTAATTATCAAGTGCTCCTGAAGATCTAGCTGCTTCAGATGTGTTTGATCAGGGTTGGAGATGAATCCTGCTGGTAGGTGGATCTCCAGGAACAAGATTTGGCACCCCTGGTTTACAAGCTGTTCTATTGATGTCTTTCCGCGGTTGATACACTGATTGAGCGATTGCATGAGACATGATATGGATTTCAGTTGTACTTTATCTTTTAAACATTCCTTCTGATGTTCATTCATGATCAGTCTAAATTTTTGCTTGTACTCCTAACTTTTTGAAGTTGGGAGCACCAGTGCTACCAAGTAAAAAGTTATTTTCAAGCCCAGTTTATTACATTTTTGTACCTGAAAACTACTGTTAGACCTACCTGAAAAACATGAAAAGCACTGTTTATTATATTTGTATCGCCGCAATATTGGCATTCCCACATATTCTATTAAATACCAATATGGCCATTCGAACACTTCTGGTGGCTTCACTGCCGGCTGGCAGTTTAAAGCGCAATGAGAAATCCAGTCATTTATATAGATCAGTGGTTCTAAATAATATGAAGTGTCTGACAGAACTCTTTAAGGTTCTATATAGAACCTTTTCTCTTTTCTTCATGTTAAGCAACGCAGAAAGCAATGCATGGTATTTGTCAACTACCAAAGTATAAATACTCTGACCAAGTTCTACCAGCAGGAAATGTTCATCTATGCATAAAATCACAGTTTTTGTTGGCCTAGGGTTAGTACAGATGCTCCTACATATTGAGCTTCTTCCCATTAGTTATTCCCATGTTTCCTGTTCTTTCTATACCATACCTAGCAAAGGCATGTCAAAAAATATTGTGAAATATTATTACAATTCAAAATAACTGTTTTCTAGTAATATATTTTTAAATGATTTTTCAATTTTGAAAATTGTTGTTAATTCAAAACTGAATATTTTTAATATGATAAATGTATTTACTGTGACTTTTGGTCAATTTAATGTTTCTTTCTTTTTAGTAAAAAGTATTGTTTCGTTAATAAAAAAAAAATTATTGACCCCAAACTTTTGAACGGCAGTCTATGTCCAGGACTTCCTGTTAAAAACTAAACCACAAACTGACTTGCAAGCACTACCTAAAGTGTAGCCTTTAGTTAAACCCACATTTTATTTTGTTGAACAATGTTTTTTATATTCATATGACTGTCTGCGATACAGAAGAAATGAGTGTAAAATATCAGACATTATAATAAAGTACATTAAAGGGATAGTTCGGCCAAAAATGATATTAAACCCATGATTTACTCACTCTCAAGCCGTTCGAGATGCATATGTCAATCATTTTTCAGACGAACACATTTTCAGTTATTTTAGAAAATGTCTTAGATCTTTCAGTGGTTATAGTGTCAAGTTATGGGGTCCAAAAGTAATCCATCCAGCTCCAGTTCCGGCAACGGTCGACGCGCGTTCACGGGAGATGGATGCCGGCGTAGGACGTACGTAGGAACCGTCGTACGTAGCGTACGTCCTACGTCATACGCCGGCATCCATCTCCCATGAACGCGCGTCGACCGTTGCCGGAAGCCAGTTATTTTCATTTATAAAGTTTTAAATATGTATATTTTTACGACAAAACCGCACGGATTACCCTCAGAAGGCCTTCGTTTATCCCCCTGGAGCCGGATGGATTACTTTTGTGAAGGATGCATGCACATTTTTGGGACTTGAAGGAGGTGGACCCCATAACTTGACATTATAACCACTGAAAGATCTAAGACATTTTCTAAAATAACTGAAAATGTGTTTGTCTGAAAAATGATTGACATATGCATCTCGAACGGCTTGAGGGTGAGTAAATCATGGGTTTAATATCATTTTTGGCCAAACTATACCTTTAAAAAGGATTAATTTACTCTGAAAATATCTTTAGACAAGCACTAGCATTGATAAATCTCAAATCTCAGTGTTATTTTTCAGTAATAGGTTGCCAAAACAGTGGAGTCACGTGAAAATCTTGTTCACTGGGATGGAGCAAAACAATCTTAAACCCCTATAGACTTCAGTATGACGCAAACAGCGTTTGCTCGTCAACAAAAGAACAATACCTCAAGTAGAGTAAATCCTCACTCCCCTCATCCAGCTACACACATCTAAGCATCTCAACAAAGCCTGACAGATGTGCACAACCTGATCTCTATTTCAACCAATCTTCTTTATTTCCCTTTATGTGGCCTTTAGTTTTGGTTTACTGGAGCTGAGTGGTTTTAAAGAATGTCTTCACCTGACAACATGATACTGCTATGATGCTTCAGAATGCTTCAATTTACACTATCATTCAAAACTCTTTGGGGTCAGTTTTTTTTGTTTGTTTGAAAGAAATTAATACTTGGCAGTAACAACATTTATCAAGTTACAAAAGATTTGGATTCCTAATTCATCAAAGAATCCTGAAAAAAAATTCTTCACGGTTTCGACAAAAATATTAAGCAACATATATGTTTTCAACATTGATAATAATAAGAAATGTTTCTGAGGCAGAAAATCAGCATATTAGAATGATTTCTGAAGAATCATGTGAGACTGGAGTATTGATGCTGAAAATTCAGCTTTACAATCACAGGAATAAATTACAAATAGAAAACAGTTATTTTAAATTGTATTAATAATTCAAAATATGATAATTTTTTTATCAAATAAATGCAGCCTTGGTGAGAGCATAAGAGACTTCTTTCAAAAACATTGAAAGATCTCACTGACCACAATTTTTTAAACGGTAGTACAAGTCTATGAGATTTTTTCACCTGTTTTAATCAACTGCAAAAAAAAAGTATAAGCAATAGTAATAGAGATATTTGAAAATTCCAATATCTAAGGCAGCTTTTACGTAAGGAAGTCTGGCTAGGTCAGAGCAAGCAGTAGCAAACAGTCATAGTCCCTGTGGATTATAGAAAGAAACATCTGCAAACAACTAACTTGCATAAATCATTCATTAAGTTCATGTTGTTCCTCTCAATTCTCAAGATTATGCTGCCAACGGTACGGTTAAATGATCATTGTTGCATTCAGTACTGGAGAGGCAAGGTGTAACTGTTAAATTGCCTCATTTCAGTCCATGCTACATTTCTCACACGTTTTCTACGTAACTGCAGAGGAGAACATTCAGATCAAAACCACAAAATGAACATCACTGTCTCACTGAGTAGGATGGGTCTCGATCACTTCCTCTTTCGGTTTTCAATGCCCTCAAAGCACCACAAGCCTCCAAAGGCCACATTGTTTTTCACTTCTTACACTGGAAAATATAATTACTTGAGAAGCAAAATGGCTTAAGACATTATAACTTATTTTCAGAGAATATACACACACATTCTCTGAAAACATTTCATTTTTTGCTTTTCGTTTTTTTAAAAAAGAGTATTAGATATTTTTACTGTAAAAAAAATAAAAAAATACAGAAACCTCTTGACCGACTTCACCAGCATAAGCGCACTTATTAGTATTACGTATTAGTCAATAATCTCATCATAGCGTCTGCATGGACTTTGACTCAAACCAGACAAGTGTAGACGATAACTGAGCTAAGATTAGTCATTGGCTAAGTTTGTGAGTGAGTCAGACAGTGGAAGAGACATTAACGCAGTTTCACAAGTGTGCTATCAGCTCCATCAGTGTGACAAAAACAACATGTTTACAGAGCGGTACAGCAGGCACACCTCCCTCCACACACACGCCGGGCAGACGTGCTGCCACCGTACAGCTGTGAGGAAGACATGCACGCCGGCACTCTTCAATAATCAGAGGAGAATGAACCAGCAAAGAACACCCACACCTGAAACCCAAGACAAAGTGAAAGTGAACTTACCTGCCCACAGCCAGGAGCGCTGCACACAAAAGGCTTGTCATCCCCCATCTTTGCAAAGGCTTTGCAATGTAACTGTGGAAGAGAAGACGAGAACATTACTGAAGGGTTTTCCTAGAGGTTTAAGCCAGGAAAAGTTCTACAGTCGTTTCCAGGGATGCTTCTGCCTGGATCCTCGCTCAGCTCAGGAAACGATGGGTGTTTAAAAACAATGAGAAGAAACGAGCACATGCATGTTAATGCAGCAATCACAAGTTTCCCCGGTGATAGTTTCTTCACACTGGGGGCATCTGGCAGACCAATGACACGCGGTGTTTGGGATTTGCTCAAAGTCTTTTTGGCCCCTCCTCTACTTTTCCTTGTAGTCTTCCTGACACCATCTCCACAAAGCTTGTCTGTGGCGGCGACTCTAGTGCCACTCTACACCTTTGTCCGCAGTCATTCTCTGAACTCCTCCACCCGTTTCTCAGGATCAAATATCAGCAACCCACACTCCCAGACGCTCATCACTTTTCACAGGAACTCAAGACATCTACATTGACATCGAGAGGTTGTGCTGGTACCGTTTTGCCAGACGCCGGGAACTGATTTACCATGGAGATAAGATCAATTGATTGTTTTTTCATCTAATTCAAGAGAGTGTAATGAGTGTAAGTGTTGTAAATGAAGGAAGGGTAGTGCACTAATGGTAATTCTGGAGAGACATGTCTGGAATGAACCGCTCTGATCCAGGGGAATGGCATGCGTGTGTATTGGCTCGTCGTAGACACTCCCTCTTTTCCTATTAGCTGAACCACTGCAATTATTCCAGACAAACTGCCAGCACCTTCCACACAAACACACGCATGTTTGACATTACTCAGTAATCAAACCAAACCAAAGCTTCCCTGGATCCATGATAGGGTCTAACCTATGTTCAGAATAGCACTGACTATCCAGGTTTTTTTCATGACTTCTGTTTGCAGGTTATTCTCACAAAAAGTCATTTTAGCCTATTTTTTTTATTAATTAGTTCATGTATTAGTTTGATTAATTATTCATTTAGTAGTCATTACAAAAATGTCCATGACAAATTTCAATGACATTTCCAGGCCTGGAAATCACAATTTTAAAATGTAAAAACTTCCATGTTTTCCATGACCATGGGGATTCTGTGCATCTTAAAATATTTTAATATGTCTTTTGATAACATTCAACATGCGAATTGCAATATTTGCTCAGAAATGGCTTAAAACAAAGTGTTTTGCTTTTCACTTAATAAACACAAAAATATAGGCTATATTTAATCATTTTCATTTATATACACTGATACAACAATATATAGTAGTAGACAGCAACATTTACAAACATATAGCTCTACAAAAAATCCAACATGGAGACCTCAAACCATTTTTTAAGGGATAGTTCACCCAAAAATGAAAATTCTGTCATCATTTACTCACCCTCAAGTTGTTCCAACCCTGTATGAATTTCTTTCTTCTGGTGAACACAAAAGAAGATATTTTGAAGAATGTCTGTAACCAAACAGTTGATGGGCCCCATTGACTTCCATAGTATTTTTGTTCTTCTCTATACTATGGAAGTCATTGGGGCCTTCAAAATATCTTCTTTTGTGTTTAACAGAAGAAATAAATTCATTCAAGTTTGGAACAACATGAGCGTGAGAAAATTATGACCATTTTCATTTTTGGGAGAACTATCCCTTTAAGTGAAGCAAATGAATTGCTGCATCTGAGTTTTGAATCAATTCACTGTAACAGACGGTTTGAACTGATTCACGTGAATTTTAACTTTTTATCCTCCAACTGGATGAAATCTGAATCTGAAACAACAACAACAACAACAAAAAAATCGGCCCTTCTGCACTACGTAATTTTACGTCAAATCTGTCAATTCTGACAGCCCAAAATGTGAAGACTAATGTGGCAACCAGCGGCGACTTCTTCAGGCTGCAAATCGGGGGGGAAAGTTGTCTAGTGTATTCCAGCCATTAGGAAAAATAATAAAACGATGTCAAGGTCCTTAGTAAACCTATCGGCTAACTAAAGAGCATAATCATAATCTTCACAATGTTGCTTCCTTTTATACTGACAACATCACAAACATACAGTAAATATTCAATACATTACCCAGCTTTTGTTCTAAATCTATTTATGTAAGACACACATGTTTAGTATCATTATACATGCGTTTTATATTTAGTGGTGGCCTTTAGCCATCTTGAATGGGATGGTTGAATCTGTCTTTACAGCAATCTACACTCTCACTCCTTTAAACCCAACGGCCCACGTGTGGAGAGGCTGGGAATTTTGGAAAAAGTAACACGTTCATTAAATTTAAATGGAGGGAAGTTTCATTAAACTTTCAACATGCCCCACCAGCTCGGAATGACGTCTGGTGTGTTACACAATCACCAGCGCAAACAAAAGGTGAAGAATGAACCAAACATCTTCCTTGACTATAACAGCAGGGATTTAAATGGGTAAAGCTTGCGTTGTCATCTGTGAAAATTTAAAAAGCCATTTAAAATGGCAGGTCTGCAGCCTGAGTCGCTGCCAATTTATGTAACACCGGCGCTGTAAAGTTTACAGCAAACAAAAGCAACTGCTCTCAAGGTGCCAATGGAATAGAAATGTACAAAAAATAAACATATTTTAAGAAACATTTATTACTCATATGCACATGCGGTTTAGGAGGAGTTTACAAAACATTACTTCATTAGATGAATGTAGCCCTTGTGTACAAAAAAAAACAGATAGATGGAGCACAAAAGAATTAAACAATGCTGTGGTCTCAAGATGCAGGTTTTTTTAGGTTAAATGGCTATTTTTAACTTCACATTGTCTTAAAACACAACACTTGTGGAAGGACGCTCAAAAAACACTTCAAGATGTGACACAACAGTCAAAGAAAAAAAAAAAAAAAGTAAAAGCTAGGGATGCACTGATATGAACATTTTGCCCAATAACCGATATATTGGCCGCTAAATCTAAATCCAAATTTTTATATAATTTTTGAAAGCCTGATTAAATCATTAAAAGTAATTTCCCAAGCACACAATTATAATGTTCTCATTATAATTTTATGTAGCCTATATGACAGACTTTTGCTGCAAATGTTGGACTTAAAGGAGAAGTTCACTTTTAAAAAAACTTTTGCTGATAATTTACTCACCCCCATGTCATCCAAGATGTCCATGTCTTTCTTTCTTCAGTCGAAAAGAAATTAAGGTTTTTGATGAAAACATTCCAGGATTTTTTCACATATTATGGATTCCATTGGGACCCAAACGGTTCAAGGTCCAAATGACAGTTTCATTGCCGCTTCAAAGGGCTTTAAACGATACCAGACGATGAATAAGGGTCTTATCTAGCGAAACGATCGGTCATTTCAAAAATAAAATAAAAAGTTGACGTTTTATAAGCACAAATGTTCGGCTTGCTCTGTTCTGTGATGCGCGTTCGTGACGTCACGTAATACGCAATTACGTTGAAAAGGTCACGCTTGAAAAATTGAAGAAAATGTTCTTTTTGGCTTTTTAATATTAAAACACTCAGGATGCGCACACGAAATGGGCATTTTAAACGATAAACTGACACAAATACATTTGAAAATGTTTATATGGTCCTCCTTCCGCACATTTGTAAACACATCAAACTTGACCTTTTCAACGTAATTGCGTATTACGTGACGTCACGAACGCGCATCACAGAACAGAGCAAGGCGAACATTTGTGCTTATAAAACGTCAACTTTTTATTTTATTTTTGAAATGACCGATCGTTTCGCTAGATAAGACCCTTATTCATCGTCTGGTATCGTTTAAAGCCCTTTGAAGCGGCAATGAAACTGTCATTTGGACCTTGAACCGTTTGGGTCCCAATGGAATCCATAATATGTGGAAAAATCCTGGAATGTTTTCATCAAAAACCTTAATTTCTTTTCGACTGAAGAAAGAAAGACATGGACATCTTGGATGACATGGGGGTGAGTAAATTATCAGCAAAAGTTTTTTCAAAAGTGAACTTCTCCTTTAACTGTATTTTCCTTTTTTTAAGTGATTCCAATCATATTTCAAGCAATTCAAAACCATCATGGGCCATGGCAAACAGTGCGCATCTAAAGTGTCTCAGCTAAAGGAAATAATACATTATATATCAGCTTTAATATATCAGCCAAATTTTCTTATGGGCCTGATAACAATCAAATTAAAAACGAACATATATCGATATGGTGGCCGATATATCGTGAATCCCTAAAAAAACGCTAATGTCCAAAGATTTTTTTTTAGTGTGCAAGTTGCCAACACACTATATATAAGGCACCACTAAAAAAATTAAGTAATAAAAAAAAAATTTATACATAAAAACTATTATATTTTTTCAATTAATAAAATCAAATATTAGGCCTAGACTTTAATTAGAATAGAATACCGTGACCCTATATAGGATAAGCGGATGTATGGATGGAATAGAATAGAACTAAACATAAACACCAATGTCCATATATCACTATTTCAATTGTGTTAGTGTTCAAGTGTCCCGTGTGGAGGGACGTGCAGTTATTACAAGCTGAAATTAGCAGCCACTGCCAAGACCCTTGCTCTGTTTTCCATAAAGAAAGTAACTGCATCTTGTTTGCCCCTGAAAGGCCCTTCCCATTACGACCGAGATCAAAGTGGCGTACAAGCTAAGCGGCTTGATTCCTTGCAGACCTCACACGCTCTACAAGTGAGCCAACAGCTTGGTGCCAGAGCTTTCGGTCTGGTTGCAATACACACAGACAGTTTGGTCAGAGAAATGCACGGAGTGACTATATACAAATGAGAACCACCCATTCGTTATACCCTGGGTGAAGTGTCCACATCTCAGTAAGCCTCAAACTAGGGGAGCGCACTCTCTGAAGTTTACCATCACAATAAATCAGACAAACAGAGATCGGCCCACCTGCATCAATGCGTGCTACAACTGACCATCCAAAACAAAAATAGAGCCAAGATAGATTATTAACAAAGACATTCTGGAGTAATCTAAGACTACTTCCTGTTATGATTAAGACTTGTTTGCAATATAAAAGCATGGGAAGCATTTGAACGTTTGTACTGAATTATTTCCAACAAATTCTAAATAAAACCCTTTATTAATCAGACATCATTCTCTTTAATCAGACATCATTCTCTTAACATTTCAGAGAGTCTGCATTAACAAAATTGCACCTAAAAAATACACAAAAAAACATTGGCAAACAAAAATATTTGGCTGGGGGGAAAAATCGGTTTTGGATTAAATAGTTTTGGAGAGCCGAAACCATTGACTGAAACTGTGACGTTTAAACGGCGCTTTTTCAATTTCGCATTTTAACCGTGTCAGCATTTATTTATATATTACCGTGAACACAACGTGGATAAACTAAAAAATAACTGGGTGGATACTGGACACACTTCACAGTGACCAAAAAAAGGATGCTAAAGTAGCAATCTGTATAATTTGCTTGGCTGAAATATTGATAAAGTTGCCAAAGAACTTAACTATGACTGGTTTAATTTATCACTTGAGAACAAACCACCATACCAAGCTCAATTACCAATTATCTAAACTTTATTTGCTGAAAATGCTACGTTTTTGGCCTTTCTGTCACCTTTTGTTTTGATAGCGATTGTAGAAACAGGACAGAAAATGATGACGAGAAAGGGGAACTGGTACAATCAGACTCAAACCAGAGTTTCCTACATGAGAAGCATAGCTCAGTGTGTCCCTGCACTAGTGCTAGTTGCTAGGCCACGGCTCTGACAACATCAATCTTTGATTGTACTAATGAAGATAAAATCAAACAGCTGGGTTTGTCTATCATCAACAATTTAAACAGGAAGACAGCTGGCAGTAGCAGTGCACTACTTTGGTTGAGTTTTTAAAAATGCAATGAATTCAGGGTTCCCACACCTTTCGACCAATCGATTTCCATGACTTTTGCATTTACATTTACATTGAATCATTAAGAGGAAACTTTTATCCAAAATTACTTAAAAATTATGAGTCTTATATTAACAGATCATACAGGAACATCTAGCATTATTAGAGATACCCTTGTAAACAATCACTTTTCCATAACTCATTAGCCTAGATTTTTTAGATTTTAAAAAACCACAAAAACAAAAACTAGATTTTTTAAATCATTTTATAGAGACTGAATGTGTTAAGAAGAATTTATAAGCTATGAAATATTTTAGAAAATGTATATTCCCTATAGAAATTTCCATGATTTTTCAGGATGAAATTTCAGTGGCTTTTTTTTCTCCAAATTCCATGTGAAATCCATGCATTTTTTTAATCAAAGCCTGGCTCCTCAGAATCAATTGGGTCCGACACGGGGACAAGCAGCATCCTGCTGTTAACTTGGATTTCTCCTACTCAGCAGGTGGACGTGTAGCGAGGTCCGGCTATAATCTGCCTCAGGCGTGCACTGTTTGATGCTGTCTGCTAGGAAACTGACAAAACAAACTGTATTAATAGCACCAGCCGGAGCCAAGAATGAGGAATCTGGTGAGTGAGCTGCCAGAGAGTAAGGGAGACCCCACAAAAAGGGAGCGACAGAAAAGTGGGACAGGGAGCAGAGAATGGAACGAACGGTTTTGGAGGGTGTTCGGTAACTCGTAGGTAAAGGCCAAAGGTGCTGCGGATAGTGTCGGGGATCAGGGGTGCGTTCTATGGCCGATTTGGATTTATGTAACCTTAGTGAACCTGAGCTTTGGAAAATGGAACAAATGAAACTTTAGATCCATGTCTGCATGTCTGCAGTGTGCCCGGTGCTAAATCCATGGTGAGGAAATACACAATGTAGCCCAATGCAATCCCCAGGGCCCGTACTCCGCTAAGAACAATGTGGACGCCCTTCCAAAGTCCCTCTCTGTAAAAAAAACTCTGCTACAACAATGTTGGACATGCTACAAGACAACAAAAGCCAAAAGTGTTTATTCACTCCTACATTTAGCAGAAGTATATCAAATATCCACAATATATTGCAATGATTTTGCTGGTATATAGTATTATGCAACACTAAATTAATTACAATTTAAATGTTGATCTTGTAAAGTTGGGGGTCAGTACGATTTTATTTAAGAAATGTATATTTGTATTGAGCAAGGATTAGGATGCATACAATTGATCAAAAGTGACAGTAAAGACATTTATAATGTTACAAAAAAATATCTTGTCCAAAATAAATGCTGTTCTTTTGAACTTTCTATGGTGTTCCTAGAAAAATATTAAGCAACACAACATTAATAACCATCAACATTGCTAATAATAAGCCATTTTTGACATTGAAGACTGGAGTAATGACTAATGCTTCCGGCAAATTTAGATTTGCTCTGCAAGTAGTCTGGCAAAGAGCTCATTCAAGCCCATTTCTAATCCCTCGAAAATCGCGGCACCAATCAGAAACGTTGAGGCGGGCTTTACACGATGATGATCGCTCTGATTGGTTTTAGGTCTATCCAATTGCGCCCAGAGGCATTTGAGCGACGTCCGTTGGTGAAGCGCAGCAACTTTTAAATGCATTATTATATTAAAATTGCAAACACATGAGGACAGTCTCCATGAAAGACCCACTGGCAGATGAACGTGCTACTACATTTCTCTCCGAAACGGTAGGAAATGAAATTAGATTTAATAGAGGATTTTAACTGTGACAAGATGATTGACAGGGCAGTTTACGTGACAGGACGCACGCGACAGATCCGTCCGATAAAGATGACGAAGTAGTATGTCCCAAAGCTTGCCTACTTTTTTGCTACACATTCAAAAGTAAATACCTTTTCTTCACAAAAAGAGTACATACTTTTATGGCGTAGTGTAACTTAGGCGAATTGGGACGCAGCATATGGCTTTACACGATGACGATCGCGATCGCTCTGACTGGTTTTAGGTCTATCCAATTGTGCCCAGAGGCATTTGAGCGACGTCCGTTGGTGACGCCCCTTTGGAAATGAGTTATTAATGGAGCTTTGCCAGACCATAACTCAGTTACTACTGAGAATGGTCTGGTTTTAACCAGGCTAGACTAATGCAAAACTGTCAAAAAAATGTTTGACCTTTTTACCATATTTTGCTTCTTGCATTAAACTTTAGTGTATGGTCAAGATGATTGATCCTATCCTATGACTCCAAAAAAGATAAATAAAAAAAACATTTTAAAAAAAATCTAGAGCAAATACACATCAAGATTATATTAAAAGGCTGGAAAGAAATATCAAGATATATTGCTGTCGAGTATGGCAATGTTCTGAAAGAGCTGCTAATTATATTATAATTGACATACCAACAAAATTTTGGCATATTTGACTAGTTCTCTAAACATTACAGCAACATGATGGCATGTGAATATCATATTTTAACGATCCCGAAATCACAGCAATCCATCAAGCCTGACGTGTTTGCCAAAATAGGATGAAAACGTTTTCCAGCCACCCATACTGTCCATTCATTTTTTTCTAAAATGGAGTATCTCCCTCAATCTTTGAGAGCTCTCTCACAGTACTTCATGGGCCCGTCGGTCACACCTTTTAGAGCAGACCAAATATTACATAACATTAGAAGAGCACAGATGCCCAGAATCAACTCAAGTACGGCTGGCAGTTTACCCTTATTGTCTCTTTTATTTGAACAGACTGTTATTTGGTCTGCTAGAAATTTGAAACAGTGTTATTTGGTCTGCTCAATTACTCAATAGATGCATCCGGACAACCGTGCTGTCAATTACATTATCCTGTATAAAACTGTTGCCAGGACAACTTACATAATCATAACATAGGCTAATCCTTCATTCACAGTTCACTGACGTTTAATCACAGAGCACGGTTTTAACAAGTCAGAAACAGGGCCGATTTCATCATGTGAAACTTGCATATGAAGTTCCTTCCTGTAAAACGTCTTCACATTGCGTCTTCACCCTGAGCTACAGCAGATGCCTTATAGCAGAGGTGAAAGCAACAAGCAAGGCTCCAAGCTCTCGTTAATCAAGTCGCTGAGAAGCAATTATTGTAACAGCTGCAAAAATGTTCACTAGTGCACAAGCAAATATGTCTACTGAGAGGATGATGTATTATATGGGGACGTACAGTCATTCCAAAGAGTAACATTATTGGAATTCAACAAGCGCCATGCGAAGATGACCTATATATACAATTACAGGTCCTCAGATGTGCAGATGGTGTTTACGGGCACTCTAAGATAGGACATTCACATGCTCAGAAGAAATAAAGTTGATGGTTATCAGCGGTTTTGGGGGGCGTCTCTTCACGCTACATGCATTATGAACAAAGATGTGAAATGCTCACATTATCTTTGTTTTATTTGAATGATCTTGGCCAAATATACACAACACTTGGGATAACTAGCCTAACTGATCAACAGCAGGTGCTTGTTTTGTGTAGCATTTTTATATATCATACAAACAAGCCATAATCAAGTATTGTTTGTTTAATTGGCAAGCAAATATTGTGATTTAGAATGCTGACATTTGTGTGGGGTTGACCTCTTTTATTTATTCATGACAAAAACCAAAAAAATTACCAAATCAAATAGTAATTTTAGCATTTACTAAACCTTTAGCAAAAAGTTTAGTTAAAAATATGAAAAGCAGCACTAAGTTACTCATACATCTCTGGAATGTATTCTACTTTAACTCATGATTGTTTCTATGTGTAGGGTAACAAAAATAGAAACTTTTGAAGGCAAATGTACAGTTATGGCAACTAAAAACAAAAGTTAAGGTTGCCGGGTTTTGTTTAAATATAATTTTCTGACACTTTAATGTGCAATTTCTACCTCTTATGTTGGATTGCTGCATTACACCATAAAATAACGTTCGTTTCTAGTGCCCTCGCCGAAAATAAACGTCGCTAACTATTTAGCAAACCCATGCTAACTTGATGTCTTGCGGACATGCCAACTTTAAAGCCAGCCTTTTCCCGCATGTCCCCGCCCTACTGTTGTTCTGATTGGCCACGTGCACGTCAATCAAATTTATGTAATTGCTGTTTGGCTACAATAAACGCCAATCATGATTATTAGTTGCGTCTCATTGGCGGACGAAAATTCCACTCAAAAATGGAATTCACGGACTTAAAGAGTACAGGCTCATGTCCCCCCCCCAGAAACAAAAGTATGCAAAGAGTACTTTAAAGCAAATTAAGTAACTGTGGTATCTAATTTGCCATTGTATATACGTAATAAAACGTATATATTGACACAAATAAAAATTAAAAAAACAACTCCATAGTATATAATAGTAATAAATGACGGCTTGACACTTTTCTTATTCCTAGAATTTCTGCCCTCGCTTGTCAAGAGCCCTGAACGAGCTGCAGTGTACGCGCAGACCTCGGTGGAAGACCACTGCCAATCTGACAGCCTCACAGCCGCCTCATTAAAGTTACTCTCGATCACAGACAAACCTTTTTGACGAATATAAATAACGATTGGACACTGTTTCAAATCCACACAACTATCGATTTCACATTTTTGACAGAATAAGAATGTTTACAAACTTACCACAGCGCCCCTCTATCCCACTCTCTCTCTCTTTCTCTCTCTCTCCTCTCTTGGAATCTGACACGCCCCTCCCAGTGAAGTATCGCGAGATTTTGGCGTCACACATGCGTGTCTGTGGCGTCCCTCACCTGGGGTGTTTACGATCTTGTCAACTCATTAGTTGGTAATTCCATATGCTGCCATTCTTGATGCTTTTACTTTCTGTATGATGATACAGATACATGACGAAGAAAGAATTATAGCTCATAATACTCTGACTGTTATAATGTTAAAGATTTGTGGCAAGAACGTGTTAATACGAATGTTAATGATCTTACTCTAAAATAGATTATTTTAACTTGTAAATAACTAAAAATAAATGTCTAGAATTTATTGTTGCCATCTGTATTTCGTAGGATAAATTTAATATGCAATTTCATTTTGCAAGATTTCTTTGTAAGGTACTAAACCTACCCGTTTAATATTAATATTTAATATTAATATTCTCAATATATTAATCATATAAAACACGTTATATCAAACTCGAATCTATTTTTCCAAGTTTCTGTTAATAAAAAGTTTTTTTTTAAAACAGTTAAAATAAATAATCTCAATAAAATATAAAAAATGATTGTAGGCTAGAGTCGTTTTCTGTTTTTTTAACAGTGATTCTGCATTCCAATTCTTAATGGCAAAGTAGGAAGCAATTTTTATTTTATTTTGTTATTCATACCCTAAGATTATGTCATAAACTATAACAATGTTAAAAAAAAAACAAAAAAAACAAAACAAAAACATGTGGTTCCCATCTCTGGGCTTGTCCCTCTTCACAAGTGTTCAGTGATTCAATCCTCTGCTATTGATTAACTATGTAAGCCAATGATGAAGATGAAAACTGTGATGTAAACTGAAGGTGACGGCTTTGAAAGGACAGGAAGGTTATTTTATTCAGTCCTACTGTAGTTTCCTTCCTGACTGATTTGCATTCTCATAAAGAGGACATCCTGTGCTTCGACAGGAGTTTAAATAAAACATGCTAAAAAACAATCAAATGTACATTTTTGCTTTGGCAGCTAATATAATTAATGTAAAATAGTCTTAATAGATAATGGCTGGTTGTTTAGCTATTGCAACTTGTAAGTATGTTAAATATAGGTAATTAAAACATAGGTAATTTTTCCTTAAGGGTTGATACTGTATGTAACAGTCTTTTTCTTTCATGTAAAATTTTTATTTTTATTATTAGTATTTTACAAACAAGGCAATTGACAAAATTCTGTAGCTTTATCTGACTGTTTTATATCATGTGGTATTCCAGCGCCCTCTACTGGTAAAAAAATGTATACACATAGTTCAAATAAGGTCTTGTGTCATTGACAAAGCATTTGATATGTGCCCTTGATCATGTTCACAGTTCACTTGATTTGGGGAAATAACTGCAGTAAAACGCTTGAACAATGCATGAAGTCTTTTACTGGTTAGTCTGCATGCATAAAACTAGATGTAAGCACTACATACTTCTTAATCAAGCAATATAACAACAACAACAACAATAGAAATGAAAATAGAGCTGCAAAAAATCTCTTGGGGTTCACAAGATGTGACACAAGTGTAGACGTCCATTCATTTAAGACATTCCATTTACAATTTGCCAACATTTGGAATGATCATGCTAACGTGACATTGAGGCTTAAAGAAAATGAACATTCCCAATATTGACACAGAAGATTCTTGTTAAGGTTCGTAATGTTTTCATCTCAAACGTAAAAGCACAGCTCATTTTCTGCAATCATTAGCACCAAAAAAAAAAAGTATAATACAGTCCAACACTCTAAATCAGAGAAATATGCATCATGAGTGTGAAAGTGATAGAGGGACAGAAAAAGACGCTGGTTTGAAATCCAATAAAGTGTTCTTACATTGTCCTAATTCAAAATGCCAGAGATTAGAAAACAAATGTAAAACAATGTTGTTTTTGTGGCAAATTTACTATATTTTTTCAAAAAATATCCCCAACTTTTCCAGGATGTACTTCTTTTCGATGACTGGGAAACCTCATAAAATGATTTAACAAAAATGTTAATATTTATTTGACTTTAAAACTTCATCTAAAGGCTTCAGTAATTTCCTTTAAAAACATCAAACATTACAGCATAAATTAAAAAAACAAACTTAAAGTTAAAGTTTGAAACGCAAAAATGTAATATATGATTATAACTTAAGTGCTGTTAAAGTGTTATTTTGTTTCCACTGCATTTACGTGTAAATAATATTTTTAAATAATTTTGTGTCTTTGCATTTTAGAATATTTCACATCTGTTATTTTAACATTATGGGTTCATAAATGCATTATCGACATCTCTCTCCTACCAGATCGCTATTTCTCTGCACCAAAGCACATAATCGTATTCGTACTGCAACCCAAGTCTGAATTTGCTTGATGACATTATGGCAACAAAACAAAAAAAACAAAAAATGGGCAACTTCCTCACATATTCACTCTGTATATGGACAGACACACTTCAGATTGCAGTCTGATTACAATCACATGTTCACATGAACAGAAGACCACGTCTGACATTAAGGACAGTCTTCTCGCTCAGTCTCTGAGGAGCACATATTCTTTCACTGACTCTGGAAGCGGGAGCTGTTTCACCGCAGACGGGAGGAACTGGACTCCCAGGCTATTACGAACGGCGCAGCGCGCCAAGGCTCGCAACGAGGGCGGCTGGGCTACCAGGTTAGTGAGTCGAGCCAGTAACTGAGGATCTTTAGTGAGCTCACGCGGTAAGGAGCCGTCGGCCTTGCGGATCTCGAACCTCCCCGCGGCACGACAAAGCAGCTCCAGGCACTCTTCCTCCTGTTCCGTGCCCAGGCCCCGAGCCAGCAGCGCCACCAGCCGCGAGATGGGCGTCTGGCCCTTTAGGTTGGTGACGTGGACTTGAGCGCCGTATTCGAGCAGCACGCGTACACTCTCCAGGTTGCCCTTCATGGCCGCCCAACTGAGGGGCGTGTCGTTATTGTAATCGCGGACATTCGGACAGGCGCCACTCTCCAACAGGGCCCGTACGCACTCTGGGTTATCTTTGAAAGCGGCCCAGTGCAGTGGGGTATCCTTGTTTCCGTCCAGTGCATTTGGCTGGGCCCCGTATTCTAGAAGCAACTCCACACAACCCTCGTCCTTCTCTGCTGCGTAATGCAGGGCAGTGCGGTTGTAACCATCCAAGGCATTTACCTATGTGAGAAATGGTATAAATCTTCTATAATGTGCATGCTTTGAAGATTAGAAATGTCAACAGAATGGCATTTATTTGATATAGAAGTCTTTTGTAAACATTTCAATGTCTTTACAGTTTTCGAACACACTCAGAATAAAAGTTTTCATTTCTTAAAAAAAAAAAAAAATCTTACTGACCCCAAACGTCTATACTGTTGTGCATCTATAGATTTTAACAAAACTGTTTAATTTCTTATTAAAGGGATACTCCACTTTTTTGGGAAATAGGCTCATTTTACAACTCCCCCAGAGTTAAACAGTTGAGTCTTACCGTTTTCGAATCCATTCAGCCGATCTCCGGGTCTGGCAGTACCACTTTTAGCATAGATCATTGAATCGGACAGGACCATTAGCATCTCTCAAAAAAAATGACCAAAGAGTTTAGATATTTTTCCTATTTAAAACTTGACTCTTCTGTAGTTACATCGTTCCGACCGACGGAAAATGAAAAGTTGCGATTTTCTAGGCTGATATGGCTAGGAACTATACTCTCATTCCTGCGTAATAATCAAGAAACTTTGCTGCAGTACCATGAGTCCAGCAGGCGTAATGATATGACGCAGCGCCTGAAAATAGTCCCCAGCTCGGCAACTTCCAACGTGACCGGGACTAAGTTTGTCTAACCTATTAGACCTATTTTCAGGCGCTGTGTCATATCATTACGCCTGCTGCACTCATGGTACGGCAGCAAAGTTTCTTGATTATTACGCAGGAATGAGAGTATAGTTCCTAGCCATATCAGCCTAGAAAATCGCAACTTTTCATTTTCCGTCGGTCTTAGTACACAATGTAACTACAGAAGAGTCAAGTTTTAGTAAGGAAAAATATCTAAACTCTTTGGTAATTTTTTTGAGAGAGATGCTAATGGTCCTGTCCGATTCAATGATCTATGCTAAAAGTGGTACCGCCAGACCCGGAGATCGGCTGAATGGATTCGAAAACGGTAAAACTCAACTGTTTAACTCTGGGGGAGTTGTAAAATGAGCCTATTTCCCAAAAAAGTGGAGTATCCCTTTAATATTTGAAAAGCTTTTGTCTGCCAAATCAAAGTCACGTGGTGCAACCACCAACATGCAATAATATGCGGGGAAACAAAAAAGGAAATGATGAAGAGGACCATAGAGAGGACCCCTGCACACACACATGATTGACAATCCAAGTGAAAATCCAAGATTTTTTTTTTACCTATTTATGACAATAAAAAGTTGGTTTAGGCTTTTAAAATATTTTATGGAGTGACTTCCCAAAAACATAATGCTATTTATGAATTCATTATTTCTGATATTTGTAAATACATTTTTTCCCCTTTACAAATATTTAAGCACAGTCAAAACACTGAATTTAGGGAAATGGTTGGTTTCTAAGCTATATGATGTACCTCTGCGCCTTTCTCCAGCAAGAGCTCCACACAATCAGCATCCGCCACCATACAGGCACAGTGCAGGGGCTTCAGCGTGCCATGCATCCTGTTCACATCTGCTCCCTGTCAAAGGAGCACATTTTCATTCAGAATGTGATATACGAAACAACTTTCTAAAGCTTTGGTAACACAACTTACCCTGCGTATAAGGTCTTCCACATTATCATGTGGGAAGGAGCGAATGGCCGCTATGGTTCGAATGAGCCTTTCCGACAATGAGTATTTGCTTTGAATACTCTGCATGATGTACCACATAGTAGAGCTCATGTGGAACAACAGGACATTTCACCCAGGCTGGGTGACGCCACACCGAGATGAGATGGCTGTGAAAGTGAAAAAATAATCCTAGAGAAAAAAAAAAAGAGAAAAAAATCTATTAACAAGAGAATGATGTTGACAGAACAAATATTATCTTTCTTTACATTAGGAATCATTATTCTCTTTAATACCAATTTAGTACTGGTTGACAATGACCATGTTCTTACGGCCACTTGTACAATTTATTTAATGATAATAATAGACTAATAATCTGACAATTGTCAAATTATGTAGATGTCAATAAATATTATAAATAATAAACAAATGATACAAATTATGAAAATTATATTTATTATTATTTTTAACTTGACAATAATTAAAATGAAATAAAAATAAATAGATGTCAATAAATTAATCATAATAAATGAATAAATAAAAGATAAACACATTTTCGTTTTCATACTAGTACTGTTTTTACATTTGCCTGTAATTTAATGTAAAAAAGTACATTAATTGTACCCATTTTACATAAATTGTACCCGTTTTTTATTGTTTAATTTATAGTTTGTTGCCTTTATTTATATTTTCAGCATTTATTTATTTAATCTTTCACTTCTTAAATTTCAAACTCTATTCATTCATTAATTTCTATTTGTCCATATGATATGAGGGTAAATACTGCATCTCTTCAAAACACTTATTCATTCATTCATTTTTAATTTTGTCAAATTTTGGTACTCCTTCTAGGTTCAGGTAATACTCTGGTGGGTTAAATGGAGCTTCAGCCATGAAAACCATTGACATATTGTTTATACTAGTAAAATAAATGTATTCTGCGTGTGGCAGGTGCCTGACACACTCGACCCAGTCTTATAAATGTTGATCAAAATATGCATACAGCCTGGGTCATACAGATAAATAAGGCAAACGGGCTGCTTGCTGTTCGTCTCGTCTTGTTGTCATGCTGTCAACAAAAGGTCGCATGACAGATCAGCTAGCAAAAACACACAACATTTGACAAGCAAATGAAGTCTAAAACATGACAGCTTAATAGCGCTAGAAAAAAAAAGCCTAGTTGCATATAAAATAAATGCTTTCAAAAAAGAAAAACAAAATACAGTGTTGTGCTCATGTTTATTACTCCTTTCTGTATGTGTCCTACCGGAGTGAACTAACGTTAGCCGTTTGGGGCTAGTTTCGACACCCGGGACGTGAAATAACATTTTCTTACCTCTGGATCTTCTCAGGTGTAAGTGCACGGAAAAAAAAAGCGAAATGTAAAGTGTGTAATCGAAGACGATTAGGTGCTAAAACTGTAACTGTAAGAAGTGAAAACAGCTGCAGGTTTGGAGAGCTAATCTGCCAGTGTGTCCGCTCGCTCAACACAAACACAGTGACGTCACGAGAGGAAGTGACAAACAATTTTAAAACGCCATTTATCCGTTTGTTTTCATTGGCGAGAGACATTTGTATCGTGTAATTGCGGCTAGAAATACAGCTAAAATTAGTTGTGCGCGTCTGTATGTGTGAGAGGCCATTCTTCACATACCGTACTGTTCGTGCCAAATATAGACAAGATGGGCCCTGTGCTGCGGGCCCTGAGTGAATGTCACTTTACGTCACTCAGTGCCCTCACACCCCCATTGTTTCCATGTTACAGAACAACTTAAATAAACTTGCCCAAAAGATACATAATGCTTAAATTAGTCAAAGTAGTGTAATGTATGCATGCACCAATATTATATATGACAGCTAGCCTTATGTAACACTGTTAGTGTTTTATTTTTGTTAAAAACAATGTACATTTGTCCTCAACACATTAGTGCTGAAAAGTTCAGGGTCAGTAAGTATTTTAAATGCATTAAATCGAGACACGGCCGGCAAAAACATAGATTTTTCATGCAGTGGTCAGTTTTGAGATTTTGGGCTAGTTAACTTCAATGTTCTTTCATGTTCATAAAACGTTGAAAATATACATTAAGATGTTTATTTGATTACATTTTGTTTACTTGCGGCGGTAAGTTTCTCCCGAATTTACCAAGAAGTTAGCATTCCAACGCGACATGCCGAGTTCCGTCTGTTTCCTGAAGTGAAGTCTGTCATGACCATGACCGGTATCGTTGTAAAGCTCTGCGTCTCCTGCACAACGCTATTTAACCCAAATATGGGCATTTCCTTTCTATCAGTAACCAATCGTGAATGTCCAAACAAAGGGGGATTTAAAGCTAATGACGAAATCTCATTTAGAGCTATTAAATCTTTAAATGCCGTTTTCTCAAAATGAGTTTTTTGTCATTCTCCAATACAAACAGCTCAGCCTGTAGCACCTATGTACACCAAACTTTCCAGTTATACATTTAGCAGTATCTTGAAGATTCACAGGGATTTGTTAATAAATCATTCCTGGCCTGATTTATTTGACATTTTATTCAAAAAAAATATGGTGAATTTTTTTTTTTTTTTAAGGCTATGGACAATATATTTTGATTTCCTAGGTAATGAAAGCATAAATCCTGAAATCCCTCTGAATTTCTTTTTCCATCTTGTGTGTAAATAAAATGAAAAAAGAATTTTGCACCTGGCTTTATCATTATGTTCAGATCTATCTACCGAAAATATATGCAAAATCACTACATAACCTCTCCCTGATCTTGTCTCCTACTTTGTTTTCTTGTCTACACTGTCCTATAAGGGTAAAAGGCAAAACACCAAAAAATAAAGCTTTAAACTTATGCTGGTTAAAGGGATAGTTCACCCAAAAATGAAAATCCTGTCATCATTTACTCACCCTCAAGTTGTTTCAAACCTGTATGAATTTCTTTTTTCTGCTGAACACAAAAGAAGATATTTTGAAAAATGTCTGTAACCAAACAGTTGATGGATCCCATTGACTTCCATAGTATTTTTTTTCCTACTATGGAATATTAATCAATTAATATTAATATTAATATTTACAAAACTGACAGCAGCCAGTTGGCACTCTAAGCTCGCACTAGATCGGCCCAATGGAGGCATCCGACCTGCGCGGAAGGTCTTTACGTGTTACTGTCCTTATCTCGAGGCAAAGTATTTTTTTATTAAATGCAATACATTTGAATATGTATTCTCTCGTTATTTCATCTGACTCCATAAATGAAAAGGTTTTAATGATATCTGTGGATCATTAATTATGAGCAAATGTTTGACTATTCCATTTAACTCTTCAATGAAAATAATGTCAAAGTCAATTAGAATAATCAAATGTAACAATTTATTATGTCAGGTAAATGTACCATGCCAATTTTTATAATCAATTCAAAGATAATCGATACAAAACATAAAATTCTCTGGAATAAAGAAAAGAGATGCATACCCAACATTAAGAAATACGTGAGGCTAAGAGATCTCTCTCTCAGCCTCACAGACCAATCTGAAGTACAGAAAAGGCCCCAAATTCCCTGCTGCATTTCATTAAATAGCCAGGACCTCTTTCACTTGGAAATATCTTTTAACAATGGAAATTTGCATTCAGAGGTTACACCTTTGGGTGTAGGGAGACCATTTGTCTAGAGGCCAACCCCTCCCTGTGTGTCAGTTATCCATAAACTCTCAAAAAACCTTATTACCTTTTGTTTTACTTATCTGGAAATGAGACATTTGTACCAGTCGTACTTTGACATTTTAAATGATACCAAACATGAAAAATACTCTGGTAATCATTCACATTAAACTATAAATTTTCTTGTGTGAATTCAGGTGATCATCTGAGCATGAGAGAGAGGGGGTGAAGGGAGAGGGAAAGAGATGTAGATTAGGATGACTTGGAGATGAGACTTTCGTCTCGGTGGTTCATGAGGGCTGGTTCAAATGGTAATCTCCAGAGAGGTCCTTTTGTCCTCTCAGGGTCTGGTCGCTCTTGAAACAGACTGTCCGACATTTTGTAATTTCTCAATTCTTACAGCACCAATGTCCTTGTGGGAAGTGCATGTCATTTAACGCTATTGTGCTTTAGGAGAACCGGTTTCGAAACCAAGTTCATGACTTTTTAATGATCCCATCCCCCCTCTCTCTCATACTTTGTTTCCAGTCTGTCCTATCAGGATAAAAACGGCAACAAAAAAAAATCTTAAAATGGCTGGTTAAGATCAATCCTCACAGACTAGAATCAGCATCTTTTAAGCCACTACATCAACTTCTTTCATCATGTGGGTGGGGGAACGGATTCCGACAGCTGGATTGTTTGCAGTCGGATTCTGTTCCCCCCAGGTTTCTAACACAAGGATGTTCCAATATTTATCAAACTGTTGCTGGTTAAGATCTATGCGCAAAGAATATATAATCAGCATCTTTTAAGCCACTACATCAACATCTCTCATCATTTGGGTGGGGGAACGGATTCTGACCGCTGGATTGCTTGCCGTCGGATTCTGTTCCCCCTATGTTTGTATGTAAAAAATGAGGTTGTAATTATTAAAAAAATGTTGGTAGCCAGTTGGCACCAATGTCCTTGTGGGTAGTGCACTGTCATTTAGCACTGTTGCACGTCCAACTGTTGCGGTCGGGGACAGTGCCTCTGGGATGGCAGACCGGGGTGGTGGTCCCTCTTTTTAAGAAGGGGGACCGAAGGGTGTGTTCCAACTACAGGGAGATCACACTTCTCAGCCTCCCTGGGAAAGTCTATGCCAGGGTACTGGAGAGGAGAATACGGCCGATAGTAGAACCTCGGATTCAGGAGGAACAGTGTGGTTTTCGTCCGGGCCGTGGAACACTGGACCAGCTCTATACCCTCTACAGGTTGCTGGAGGGTTCATGGGAGTTTGCACAACCAATCCACATGTGCTTTGTGGATTTGGAGAAGGCATTCGACTGTGTCCCTCGCGGCGACCTGTGGAGGGTGCTCCGGGAGTATGGGGTCCGGGGTCCTTTGCTAAGGGCTGTCCGGTCCCTGTACGACCGAAGCAGGAGCTTGGTTCGCATTGCCGGCAGTAAGTCAGACTTGTTCCCGGTGCATGTTGGACTCCGGCAGGGCTGCCCTTTGTCGCCGGTTCTGTTCATAATTTTTATGGACAGAATTTCTAGGCGCAGCCAGGGGCCGGATTTCATCTCTGCTCTTTGCGGATGATGTTGTCGTGTTGGCCTCATCAGACCAGGACCTTCAGCATGCACTGGGACGGTTTGCAGCCGAGTGTGAAGCGGCTGGGATGAGAATCAGCAAAAACTCGGGCCTGGGAGGAGTTCGGTGAGGCCATGGAGAAGGACTATCGGCTGGCCTCGAAGAGATTCTGGCAAACCGTCCGGCGCCTCAGGAGAGGGAAGCAGTGCCCTACCAACGCTGTCTACAGTAGAGGTGGGGAGCTGTTGACCTCAACTGGGGATGTCGTTGGACGGTGGAAGGAATACTTCGAGGATCTCCTCAATCCCGCCGTCACGTCTTCCATTGAGGAAGCAGAGGCTGAGGGCTCAGAGGTGGACTCGTCCATCACCCGGGCTGAAGTCACCGAGGTAGTCAAGAAACTCCTCGGTGGCAAGGCACCGGGGGTGGATGAGATCCGCCCTGAGTACCTCAAGTCTCTGGATGCTGTGGGGCTGTCTTGGCTGACACGCCTCTGCAGCATCGCGTGGCGGTCGGGGACAGTGCCTCTGGGATGGCAGACCGGGGTGGTGGTCCCTCTTTTTAAGAAGGGGGACCGAAGGGTGTGTTCCAACTACAGGGGGATCACACTTCTCAGCCTCCCTGGGAAAGTCTATGCCAGGGTACTGGAGAGGAGAATACGGCCGATAGTAGAACCTCGGATTCAGGAGGAACAGTGTGGTTTTCGTCCGGGCCGTGGAACACTGGACCAGCTCTATACCCTCTACAGGTTGCTGGAGGGTTCATGGGAGTTTGCCCAACCAATCCACATGTGCTTTGTGGATTTGGAGAAGGCATTCGACTGTGTCCCTCGCGGCGACCTGTGGAGGGTGCTCCGGGAGTATGGGGTCCGGGGTCCTTTGCTAAGGGCTGTCCGGTCCCTGTACGACCGAAGCAGGAGCTTGGTTCGCATTGCCGGCAGTAAGTCAGACTTGTTCCCGGTGCATGTTGGACTCCGGCAGGGCTGCCCTTTGTCGCCGGTTCTGTTCATAATTTTTATGGACAGAATTTCTAGGCGCAGCCAGGGGCCGGATTTCATCTCTGCTCTTTGCGGATGATGTTGTCGTGTTGGCCTCATCAGACCAGGACCTTCAGCATGCACTGGGACGGTTTGCAGCCGAGTGTGAAGCGGCTGGGATGAGAATCAGCACCTCTAAATCCGAGGCCATGGTCCTCAGTCGGAAAAGGGTGGCTTGCTCGCCTCAGGGTGGTGGAGAGTTCCTGCCTCAAGTGGAGGAGTTTAAGTATCTTGGGGTTTTGTTCACGAGTGAGGGAAGGATGGAACGGGAGATTGACAGACGGATCGGTGCAGCTTCTGCAGTAATGCGGTCAATGTACCGGTCTGTCGTGGTGAAGAAAGAGCTGAGCCGCAAGGCGAAGCTCTCGATTTACCGGTCAATCTACGTTCCTACTCTCACCTATGGTCATGAGCTTTGGGTCATGACCGAAAGGACAAGATCCCGGATACAGGCGGCCGAAATGAGCTTTCTCCGCAAGGTGGCTGGGCGATCCCTTAGAGATAGGGTGAGAAGCTCGGTCACTCTGGAGGAGCTCAGAGTAGAGCCGCTGCTCCTCCACATCGAGAGGGGTCAGCTGAGGTGGCTCGGGCATCTGTTCCGGATGCCTCCTGGACGCCTTCCCGGGAAGGTGTTCCGGGCACGTCCCACTGGGAGGAGACCCCGGGGAAGACCTAGGACACGCTGGAGAGACTATGTCGCCCGGCTGGCCTGGGAACGCCTCGGTGTTCCCCCGGAAGAGCTGGAGGAAGTGTCTAGGGAGAGGGAAGTCTGGGCATCTCTGCTTAGACTGCTGCCCCCGCGACCCGGCCCCGGATAAGCGGAAGAAGATGGATGGATGGATAGAGAGAGAGAGAGAGAGAGAGAGAGAGAGAGAGGGCGAAAAGACATCACTAGACTCTTGGTTTCATCCTTTGAAATTGTTTGACAAGCCTTTAATGCAGTCGTTTTCATCCATTTCTTGTTTTGGGGAGTTTCTGCCTTTAGTCTCCTGTTCTCCTCTTAAACTGGTGAAATGCATGTTCAATTGGATTTAAATCTGGAGAATGACTTGGTCCATTTCTTTCTCATGATATACTCATTGAATTTGTGAAACTCATCGTGTTTTGGGTCATTTTCCTGTTGCAATATGAAGCACTTGAGCCTGGTGGCATTTTCTTGTACACTTCAGAATTAATTTTGCTGCCATGTACGCACATGACACTACCTCCACCATACTTTACAGATGAGGTCGCTTTGGATCATTTGCAGTTCCGTTTTTCTTTCTCCACAATTTTGTTTTCCCGTCACTTTGATAAAGGTTCATCTTTGTCTCATTTGTTGATAAAACTCATCTCTATTCTTTTTTACAAACTCTAATCTGGTTTTTCTATGTTTGGTGCTGATCAGAATATTAGAATTTTGCTCTGTATATGTAATTCTTCAGTCGAAGTCTCCTGTGAACCGTAGATTGTGAGACCATCATCACCCCAGCTTTTTGGAGGTTGCTGATCATTTGACTGACAGTTATTTTAGTTTTTTAGTTCTTTAGTGATTTGTCTGTCATCAACTGCTGTTGTTTTTCTTGGCCGACCTGGTTGTTGACGGTTGCTGAAGTCGGCAATGGTTTCTTTCTTTTACAGGACATTCCAAACTGCTGATTTGGCTATGCCCAATATTTGTGCTATAGCTCTAATTGCTTTTCTCAGCTCCCTCGTCTTCATCCTGGCTGATGTGTTTTGAGTGCAAGTTTGAGTGCAACTTTTCCATATATTGTAATTATTATGTTCTTGTAATAATTTGAGCAATGTCTTTGTCCTTTTAACAGTTAAGGGGATTTCCCATGACAGCGCCAGCTAGTCAGTGCAAGTTGCGTCTTAAGGAGTTGTTTAAAGTAAAAAACAACGTCCTTGTTCTCTTTCGAGAGATTCTCTCGTATTGCGCAAGTTGCTTACGCGACAGGTAAAGTCATCTTTTCTCGAGATATGAAGCCAAAAAATTATCC
This sequence comes from Leuciscus leuciscus, assembly GCF_965113295.1. NCBI lineage: Eukaryota > Metazoa > Chordata > Actinopteri > Cypriniformes > Leuciscidae > Leuciscus > Leuciscus leuciscus. The sequence continues at coordinate 14,492,707 of NC_138742.1, read as the reverse complement.
TTCATTTTGTATATATTGTCAACGCGTTGCAGCAGCTAGCAGACCTAGAGCGGGCTAACTAGCGCGCTCATTGGCTGCCCTGTGGCAACTGCAGCAGCCTACCACTGAGCCCTGCGTGACGTCGTGAGCCTCTCCGCATCGCTGGATCTTGAGAGAAGCCGCCGCCGTCGAAGCAAGCGACAGTGCAAGCAGAGGACGGCGCCTGAAGAAGCCGGTCGAATCTCGCAGCCTTCAGCCATCTGTGCCTGCCACGCTATCCGGCGTCGTATCCTTTTCTGCTCTCTGTGTGTGTTCGCCGCTGCGACGCACACTCTCCTCTAAAAGAGCGTGAGGCGTTTTTATTAAAATGCCTCGCAGTTCCTGTGGCTCTTGCAGAGCCCCGCTCAGCGACGGAGACCGCCATGTGATCTGCGCTCTCTGCCTGGGCCGAGACCACGCAACCCTCGCCCTGTCTTCAGGCGGCTGCATTCACTGCGATGACAGTGTCGACCCTGCGGGCTCGACTGGACATGTTCGACGCTGAAGCTGCACTTCCGCCGGCCTCTACCGGACCGCGCAGAAAGAAGCGTCGCTCCCAGAGACCAGCGGAGCCTGCCATGGCGTTCAAGTGCTCGCCGGAGATTTCCTCTCGAGCCTCGCTATCTCCTTCTCCGCGCTCCCTGACGGACGCACAGATGCCGGCCGCCGCCCTCACTGTTGCCGCCTCGGGAGATGAAGCGGATGGAGACGCCATTGATGACAGCTGTTCCCTCCTGGCTTCAGGAAGTGAAGACTGGTCTGGATCTAACCGTACGGACCCCTCCCCTTCGCTCCAGGAGTCCGGGGGGACTCGGGCCAGCATGGACTCTGAACTGATTCGCCTCCTCACCAATGCCGTCGACCAACTCGGCCTCGAGTGGTCCCCGCCTGAGGAGCCCGCGCCCAACAGGCTCGATGGGTGCTTTCTACCTAGCCGCCGCCACGCGCCCGCCTCTAGGTCAGCACCCTTCCTGCCAGAGCTCCACAACAAGCTCTCAAAGTCGTGGAACGCACCATTCTCCGCGAGACTTCACTTATTCGTCTCCTCGAAGCGCTCTCCCAAGTGGACGGTGCCAGTGAGAAGGGATATAAGTCCATCCCCCCTGTGGAAGAGGCGGTAGCAGCGCACCTTTGTCCGCCCTCTGCGGGATGGCATGCAAAGACTGCACTCCCATCCAAAGCCTTCCGGGCCACGTCAGCTCCTGTCGGCCGCGCTTTCACCGCCACTGGACTGGCTGCTTCCGCCCTGCATTCGATGGCAGTTCTCCAGATTCTCCAGGCCGATCTCCTCCATGAGTGGGATGAGAAAGGCTCGGACCAGTCTGCCATTTCGGATTTAAGGAGCACGACGGACCTTTCCCTTCGTGTCACTAAAGCCGTGGCCGAGGCTATCGGGAGGTGCATGGCCTCGCTCACCGTGACGGAGAGGCACCTTTGGTTAACGCTCACAGACATGAGGGAAGCCGAGCGAGCCGTTTTTCTCAACGCCCCGCTCTCTCCTTCCGGCCTCTTTGGCCCAGCTGTGAGCGGGATTGTCGACCGTTTTTCTGAGGTACAGAAAACCACACAGGCCATGAAGCTTTTCCTGCCTCTACGCTCGAGCTCCGCCACAGGCCGCTCTCAGAAACAGCCTCCTGCACGAAGCTCTACCCAGCAGCCCTCCCAGCCTCCGCCTTCGCATCGACGCCAAGGCTCTCGCCAGAGATCGCACTCGTCAAGCCGTCACAGGCCGCCTCCCCCGCGGGGACCTCGGCCTAAGATCGCGCTGAAACCTTAGCCCGCGAAGTCCTCCTAGCAGCCGCAAGGAGCAGAAGATGGTTGAGTCCCGCCGCGTCCGGACCGCCATCAAAGCTTCTCGCTCTGTTAGTTCCCTTAAAAGAGGTGACTGCAGATGTGTATCTTGCAGCCAACGAGCGCGCTGTACAGCCCGCTCACCTGCACCCAAACGCCGTTTTTACGCCGACCCAGAGATATCTCATAAAGAGTGTAATTTCTGGTTATCCGGCTCATGCCGATGGTGTTTTGAGTGTAGAAAATGTGCCCACTTCCCAGTGTTCACCCCTACACACAAGCACGGTTTCCCCTGTGTCACTCACTCTTCCAGAGCCCACTCTCATAAAGCTGGCATGTGCCGCTCGAGTGTTAGATGTAGGAAATGTGCCCACGATACAGTGCCCACACCTACTCACTGCCCGCTCTGCTACACAGTTATCACGGGGAACAAAACACATAAAGCGGACACACACTGGCTATGGTATAAACGTAAGTCCTGTTACCGCTCGCAAGCGCTCACGCTTACTGACAAACACAAATCGCCCGGCGCTACACACACGCCCCGGGCTTCTCTCCATGAAACCTCAGATACCTCAGACTCAGGTTCACAAGCCCACGCAGTGTGGAGACCGGAACCGAGAGGCCATTCTACCCCTAGCTATGCATGCAAAAGCAAGCGATTCCAGGAGTGTCAGAATGGGTGCTGAATACAGTAAAGCAGGGCTATTTGCTGCAATTCGTCCGCCGTCCCCCGCACTATCACGCACGGACCGAGACCAGATTGAATCAAGAAGTAGCACACCTACTTCGCGCAGAAATAGCAAAGCTGCTATGCAAAAGGGCCATAGAACCAGTACCGCCTTCCCAGAGCGAATCAGGCTTCTACAGCCGTTACTTCCTCGTGCCAAAGAAGGATGGAGCTCTCAAACCTATCTTAGATCTGAGATATTTGAACAAAGCTCTCATGAGGCGACCGTTCAAAATGCTCACGACCAGACAAATCCTCGCGCAAATTCGCCTGAGGGACTGGTTTATCTCTCTCGATCTGAAAGACGCATACTTTCAGATTCAGATAATACCCCATCACAGGCCATTCTTGAGATTCGCCTTCGACGGTCAGGTATATCAATAAACCGTCCTTCCGTTCGGCCTGTCTTTAGCACCCCGTACATTCACGAAGTGCATGGACGCGGCTCTCGCTCCCCTCAGAAGTCAGGGCATGCGAATATTGAACTATTTGGACGATTGGTTGATTCTAGCACAGTCAGAGATGGAATTAATATCTCACAGAATGTTGCTTCTCAGCCATCTGGAGAACTGGGGTCTCACGGTCAACTGGACCAAGAGCTAATTACTGCCCAGTCAAACAGCCTCTTTTCTGGGGATAGAACTGGATAGAATGTTGGGCTGCATGGCCTCAGCTGCAGCAGTGCTTCAGCTGGGCTTGCTGCGTATGCGGCCGCTACATCGCTGGCTGAACGCACGGGTACCACACCGAGCTTGGGCCTCCAGCGTCCTGCGTATCAGGGTGACTCAGAGCTGCGTTTCAGCTCTGAAGCCTTGGATAGCAGCCGAATGGTACCAGTCGGGAGTGACAATGGGTGCTATCTCGTACCGGAAGGTTATCTCGACAGACGCCTCCAACCTAGGTTGGGGCGCCCTCTTCGAGGGCAGACCGGTCTTTGGCCAATGGTCAGACTGGGAAAAATGCCTTCACATAAACTGTCTGGAGATGTTAGCGGTCGAGAATGCCCTGAAGCATTTCCTCCCATACCTGCGAGGTCACCACGTACTGGTTCGCACGGACAATATATCTGTGGTGGCCTACGTGAACCGCCAGGGCGGTGTCAGATCCAGAAATCGCAATGCTCTGGGTAACGCCTTCTCGTTTGGGCTCAGCACTCCCTGCTCTCGCTGAGAGCTGTGCATGTGCCTGGTCACCTGAACGACGGTCCAGACAGACTGTCCAGGGACAACGTTCCCCCAGGGGAATGGTCCCTGCATTCTCAAACAGTCCAGCTGCTGTGGTGCCGTTTTGGCAAAGCGAATGTCGACCTATTTGCGTCAAAAGACAACGCTCATTGCCCAATGTTCTTCTCGAAGAACGAGGACACGCTGGCCCAGACATGGCCCATCTGCCCTCTGTATGCTTTTCCCCCGATCTCGCTGTTACCACAGGTAATCAGGAGAATCAGGGAGACTGGCCACGCGGTGCTCCTAATAGCCCTGCGATGGGAAAACCAAGTGTGGTTCCCGGAGCTGATGCGGCTGACGGACTTAGCCCCATCTCCTCTCTCAAGCCGGCGGCTCGTTTTGGCACCCTCATCCAGAGCGCTGGTCTCTGCATGCATGGATAATCAACGATTACCCGTTGGTCTGCCAAAAGGGGTTGTGAACACGGTCACGCAGTCTAGAGCTCCTTCTACGAGAAGGCTCTACGTGTCTAAATGGTCTGTTTGCTGGCTGGTGCGCCGACAAAAACCTAGACCCACAGACCTGTGGAGTCTCAGGGGTACTTTGTTTCCTTCAAGAGCTGTTGGATATGGGTAGAACCCCTTCCACGCTCAAAGTGTATGTTGCGGCCATTGCGGCGTTTGCAGAGTCAACGCGCGGCCAGTCAATAGGAAGGAACAAGCTTGTCATCCGCTTCCTCAGAGGAGCCAGAAGGATGAATCCCCTGCGGCCCCCGTCGGTTCCTATTTGGGATCTTTCTATAGTCCTGGAGGCCTTGAAAGCACATCCCTTCAAACCCTTGCAGACTGTGGATCTGAAATACCTTTCGCTCAAAACCGCTTTTCTGATAGCCCTGTCATCAGTCAAGCGTGTGGGTGACTTACATGCGTTATCCGTTAACGCTGCGTGTCTCGAGTTTGGACCTAATGACTCCAAAGTCATCCTCAAGCCGAGACACGGTTATGTCCCCAAAGTGCTTGGCACTCCATTCAGAGCGCAGGTTATTGCTTTATCGGCTCTACCGGAATCCGGTAGCGAGGTCGATGTTAACCTCCTCTGCCCTGTTAGAGCGCTAAGGGTTTACGTCACATGCTCCGCCACTTTCAGGCGCTCAGAGCAGCTCTTCGTTTCATTCGGTGGGCGCGCCAAGGGCCTCGCCACCTCGAAACAGAGTCTGTCCAGATGGATAGTGGACGCTATCGCGGGAGCATATGCATCTAAAGAACTGCAGTGCCCTTTGGGCGACTTTTGTCAGTCTAACTTATGAGTATGTGCTGTTCAGGTTCTTTCATGCGCAGGCTACTCTCACATTAATCCCAGCTCCCCTGGTTGAGCTGCGTTATACGGATTGATATTCTCTTTTCAGTATGGACCGGCTGCGCCGTTCCGTATTCCCTGCCACATGACACTATGTGCTTATGTACATGTACTGACCCACTTAGTTGGTGTCTATTCCCACTATCTATGTTCCCCGGGCGTGCCCCCTGGGACTTTATGTGGTGGATGCTTGGCGCGCACGGCGTTGACAAGGGGTTCCCGTAGCGTTAGCAACTTACGCAATATGAGAGAACCTCTCGTAAGAGAACGTACTCGGTTACTAACGTAACCTTGGTTCTCTCTAGAAGAGGGAATGAATATTGCATAACCTGCCGTGCTCGCGCCACGAGCTGATCTCGCTTCAGTCGATGAAAACCAGGTAAGCAGCCTCCGAGCCGTCCTTTTATACGCTTTTATAAGGTATTTCCCCATTCTGGCGGGCTGTGATGCGTGAGGGCGCGACGTCACGCAGGGCTCAGTGGTAGGCTGCTGCAGTTGCTGCAGGGCAGCCAATGAGCGTGCTAGTTAGCCCGCTCTAGGTCTGCTAGCTGCTGCAACGCGTTGACAATATATACAAAATGAAGGATAATTTTTTGGCTTCATATCTCGAGAAAAGATGACTTTACCCGTAGCGTAAGCAACTTACGCAATACTCGTTCCCTCTTCTAGAGAGAACCGATGTTACGTCAGTAACCGAGTACGTTTTCTTGTTTCAGTCCATTTCAATTTAAAAGACTTTGCTACTGACTCGCTCATAAAGAGTGCTGCTATCTATTGGTGCATATGTATATATATATACAGAGAGAGAGAGAGAGAGAGAGAGAGAGAGAGAAATTGTGGCCAGGGAAACTGCTGAGTGGCTACTAACTTTGGAAAACCACTAGCCATATATATATGTGTGTGTGTGTGTGTATATATATATGTGTGTGTGTATATATATATATATAACACGCATACATGCAGTGTTGGACAGTGTTACAAAAATAAGTTGACAGAGACAAAGAAAAGCTGAACATCAGTTCACGAATAAAAAACATTGTTCAAATTGTGCCTTTAGTTATTTTGGAATAAATGCAAAAATGCTTAAAACATTTTTTATACTTGGTTTTAATGAATAGAACATTCATTACATACCTAGTTCATGTGAAAATACAAAATAGAATCGTATTTGGTTTCTCTTTTTTTATGTAATGTTTATTTAACCAGGAACATTTGACAACATTAAGTGTAATGGGACATGAATTTACATTTGATTTATGCATACACATATACGTTCGTGCTTATGTATCAGCATATTAAAATGATGACACTACACTAAAAATTGGATAATGGCTGTTGAAAACTGCTTTATCACAGGAATACATTACATATTTAAATTATATATATATAATTTTACTATTTTCAATCAAATAAATGCAGCCTTGGTGTCGCATAAGAGACTTAAATTATAATATAAGATATAAAAAATATCTTAGACATGAAACGAACACAGATTTTTATAGCACTTTTCTTATATACTATTGTACATCCAAAGCACTTTACAATCATATCAGGTGGTCTCTCGCCACCTGTGTGCAGAATCCACTTGGACAACGCAACGGCGCCAGTGCACTCACCACACACAAGCTATAGGTGGAGAGGAGAGAGTGATGGAGCCAATTCAGTGGATGGGGATTATTAGTAGGCTATGATTGATAAGGGCCAATGGAGGCACTCTGGTCAGGACACCGGGGTTACACCCCTACTCTTTACGAGAAGTGCCATGGGATTTTTTTTAATGACCAGAGAGTCAGGAACTTGGTTTAATATCTCATCCGAAGTACAGCATAATGTCCCCATCACCATAATTGGGCAAGACTTCAGGGTTAGCACCTCCTGTTGGCCTCACTAACACCTCTTATAGCAGCAACCTAGTTTTCCCCAGGAAGTCTCTCATCCAGGTACAGGTATCTGTTTAGCTTTAGTGGGTGCCAAGTGTTGGGCTACAGTGTGATATGGCTGTGGTGGTGAATGAGAAAAAAGTAATAAACTCACTCTTTAATTACCAATATTTTAAAAAATTTAAATAAAGTACTTTATTCAGTACCGCAATAAACACTCTTTCTTAGGGAAAATAAATCCATGATCCGTAAATGTTTTTTACTAACTACAAATCTCTTCTTAACCAGACAAAAAGCAACACAAAAGAGTTCAATAACATAAATTGGAAAAAAAAATGCAGCAAATGAACCAGTCAAGAGTAAGGCCAAAACAAAATAATTTATTTTCTTTTTGTGACATTTTATGCAGACAGCTAGAATTTAGTGTCTCACTTCAATCCATTGTTATATAATTCTTCCCTTTGCCACACCAATCCCTAAATCAATTAACAGTAATAACCCAAACATTAAAGAGAAATTTGCTATTTTCTGTAGATTTTTGCAAGCCTGTCAACATCAATATCATTACCTTATGCTCCTAATATAATTTCACATTACATAACAAGATTTTTTTTTTTAACAAGTTAGTGCATTTCATTATCCTAAACCACTAGCTGCTCAAATTCATTAATGAAAACAAGAAAAAAAAAAGCCCCAGTGATTTGTTATTTACCGCATTACTAAGCCTCTAGTAAATGCATCAAGTATTTTCTCTGCTGAAATCTCAAAAAAAAAATATACAAATATGTTAAATCTGTGACTCTCTCCCAATGTTTTTTGTACATATGATTAACTTACAAGGGACAGGGGGGGTTGCATGGAGGGGGGGGGGGGGGGACATCAGAATTAAAATAAATTAAAAATCAGTTTTTAAAAGCAATACTTTACATTGAATTGAACAGCAATACTGTATCCTCCTGATTAAACGTTCAAATTACAGCACCAATTCACCACAGCACTTTTTTTGTAGTGAACGCATCCCTGCTATTCATATTCCCAACTTAGTCACTATCAGGTACCATCTACCAAAGCAACAATTTCTTATCACCCATACACATGCCACCCCATCAAAAAGAACACGCTGGCATTGGCATAGCAATGACGACACTCACATTAACCATGGCAAAGCTATAAGAAACCTTGCAGCAATCATTACAAGAGAATTTTGCACTGATATTGTCATTTATCCAACAGTCAAAACGCTCTGTTTAGGGAAGAAATGTCGTCGTTTAAATAAGGGGTGTGTATTACAATTCATGGAGGACACATTCAGGTGATACCAAGCATCTAACATTCAATTCTCCTTTAAATATCATCTCCTCGAAAATATAAAACGTCATGAAATGACCGAATTGGAAGTTCACATAAATGTGAGACCAGAAACAGATTTAATTTGACAGGAATGAGATGAGACATGTCACCCCTGAGCCAGATAACCCACTCTGGGCATTCATTTCGCACATAAATCATCATAAAAATGATTTCAAAAGAGACCAGTACTGCCGATTTTGGTTTTCGAATGCCCAATAGGTAATAAACACCGGATTTCTTCCACTGAAACAAGGAGGTGATGGTGATGAATGTGCCTTAAGAAACAATCACTTATGTGATTGTTATATATCAGTGGTAACTATATTATCATTTCAAATGTAATGGATAGAAACTAAACGTCAGACCTGCTTGACCTATATCATCATTATGACCAACAGCTCCTTCCAATTAATCAACTCTGAATATATGATTATGAAAACAGGAAACCTTCTAAATCAGAACCAATCCACTTAATGATCATGATTCTGCCTTGCATTAGCCCAAACCACCATCACCTTGTTGTAAACATAACCTGACTAATTATCAGGATATTTGAGCATGCTCAAAGCAGTCCAGGAAGGAGAATGCACAAAAACAAAAGAAATCTGAGATGACACAAAGTTCATGAGTGCCTATGTACCTGACTGTTAAAGTTATCATTCACAGGCTGTTGATTACTCAAACTAACTACAAAACAATGACAAATCACACATAAAATTAAAAAAAGAAAAAAAAGATTCACCCATAAGCAAATCTGTGACATAACAGCATCATAATTGGCAGGCTTTGACTTCATGAAGTGACAGTAGGCTATATATTTGAATCATTAACAAGGCTCCAAAATTGATCGTAAGTAAATCCGAGCGCCCATTACAGAGTTAATCACGAGCTACAGTATGTCACGCAAACTAATGCAAAACTCCAGACCAAAACGCACTGTCAGCCCTAAAGATACTCGCGAAATAATCCACTTTCAAGCACGCGCCACATATTCTACACAGGATCTAAATCCCAGATGAATCGACTCTAAAGCAAACCACATCCTTCCACACACAGGTTCATTTACACGGTCAAACCACCCCAGGGGTCGAGCGCCCATTGTCCTTTAATTGCGAATCAATCAACCGAAAATGAAAGAAAAGAAAGATGAATCATTGCATGTCAAAGTGATATCTTTGTATAGGTACATGACATTGTTTATGCATGTTCCTTTTCTTAGTGCATAAGCTCTTTGCAGACCACCATCAGGGCCACCCAACCGCCCACTTTCACACCTCTCCCGAGCAGGGCTAAGAGAGGCCACCCACCTCTCAAGGAAAAAAATTCACATGGATTTACATTCTGAAGGGACATTGTCAAGTTAGAAGCATAAAATGTTTGTTTTTTTCCTATTTGATGGTGTCCTTCAGCAAGCAACAAATGCTTCCAATTTCTGATGCCCATTTTGCCTGGATACCCCAGTCTGTGCATTGTCACTTCATGAGACTTTTCCTCTGGAAGTGCTCCAGGCAGGAGAGGTGAATACCATTTTAAATTTTGACTTTTATCATATTTAATCTAATATATATATATATATATATATATATATATATATATATATATATATATAAAAATACACACACACGTGTGTGTATGTGTGTGCGCATGTGTATGTACGTGTGTGTGTGTAAATATTCATACATTAAGCATTTCTGTTCAGAGTCTTTACTTTGGCGATATGGGAGGGATGTTCTGCTCTTTTCCAGTGTGTCTGGAACCTCCCTGGGGTGAGCCGCGATGACCGAAAGGGGGACGTCTCTGCTGCTCTCGTAGCTTGAATCCCCCCGTACTGGTTCTGGGGGGTCCATTGCTGCGAGAAAAGCCCTGGGAGTCACGGGCCGGCCGGCCCTCCCTGGCCTTGCAGTTGACCCCCGTTTCCTGAGGCCGATCCGGTTTGCTTGCAGGGCTGGAGGGCTGCTCATCCACCTTGTTGACACGCAGCTCTCTCAAAGGCTGTGCACTTGCATTGTTAGGGCTGGAAGTGGATGCTGGAGGAGGGGGATCCTTAGGTGGTCGCTGACACACTTCAGCGTAACTGAGCTTGCGAGGTTCCTGAAGAGAAGAGAAGAATTAGTAGAAGGTTTCTCACTTAGCATTAGTCTTCAAGTACTGGGAGACGCATTGGATCGGCATTATCAAGGATGGGTTACAGAACTTTAGAAAGCGGTGGCATGTAAAAATGTCTTAAAGACTTAATTGAATCTATGTCTCTTTTAGGTTCAAGTAAGATGGAGGGAGGTTGATGTAATCAAGTATTTAAAAATTTCTTTTTATTTATGTAAAATTACAATACTAATACAGGGTTTCTGCAGGTTTCAGTAAGTCAAATTTAAGACATTTTAAGACCATAAAGATTGAAATTTAAGACCTACACAACACATTATCCAAGTTAGATAGATAGTTACCTCGGGATCATTAGTATCTATCTATCTATCTAGGATTATCTGATGTGTGTGTGTGTGTGAGAGAGAGAGGGAGAGGTAGATATTTTTTTTATAGAAAATTGTACTTTTGTACATGTAAAATTATTATTATTATACTGTAAAAACACAATTATTGTTGATTTTAGTTGATCATAACTAGAGAGGAAATGATGAGATGATTAAAGTGACCAAAATTATCACGGTTATCACAGAATCCTGTTCAAAAAGTACTAATACTACAGAATGAAGTCAATTCAACAAGTTTTATGTCGAAAAACAGCAAATAAAAAAATGATTAGCATCAATATGCACTTTGTTTACGTAAACATTAAAATGCCATTAATAATGATGGCCAGATTTTAAAAGAGTGTCTTGCAACATGTTATATACTAACATGTACAAGTTCAAATAAAGTTTTGACAAAAAAGGTTTTATACAAAGATAAACCTCATATTTCAGCCTTTAAATAATTTTTTATAAAGAGAATGAGTCAAAAAATATAAATGACTGACATTTACACATTAGCTTATATTTATTAGTAGTGTTTGGGTGCACCCCCATCCTTCATGTTGACTGAGCTTTCAATGTTGTTATGGAAAGGGGTGATTGGTTGTTTCCTGTCACATGACCTGCGGTGCGTTTACGGCATTCAGAAAAGTTTCTCTCATCTCATTGCGCCTGGAAAAAAAAATTTGCGTGTCGCTTCAATTATGAGCGCACTTGCCGCGCGCCTACATTTGAACAAACTTGAGCGCGCAAAAGACGCAATATGTGAACGGCCTCTGGCGAGCTAGCTCATATCAAGCCACGAGCTATTGGTAGCACGCGAGAGACGTGTTGGACCTCTGCTCTAGGGCTCCGCTTTGTAGGCTACAACTCGTTACTTTTTTGCTACTTTGTAATAACTTTCTGCGGCCAGCGTTTCTGGAAATGAACGAGGGTAAACACTTTTTTAGACCTGACTAAATTCAATTTAAGACCTAGGATGAAAATCTGGCCGTTTTTAAGACTTTTTAAGGCCTTAAATTTAAAGTTCAGAACTTTAGACTTCTTAAGACTTTTTAAGACCCCGCGGAAACCCTGTAATATTTAAGGCTGCCTTAATTTCTTTGCTTTCAAATGTTAAACCAAAGAGGGTTTTTTTTGTGAGAATTTTTTTATTTAGGCCTTGACGTTTTCAATTGAAAAAGCATATTTTTCTCTCCATTTTGGCCTTGCGTCCACACTGAGAAGGTGTTTTTGTCCTGCGTAAAGGGAGCTTTAAGGAATGGGATCTTGAACCTGCATCCCACTGAACAGAGACTAGAATTCAGGAAGACCAAGACACTGACCAGTTGTCCATGCTAACTTTAATCATCAGCCTGAGGGAAGCTATAACTCACCAGCGCCGGGGTGCTGGAGGGGGCAGTGTTAGATTGAGGGGCTGCAGACGTTGCCGAGCTAGGCTGAAGCTTTGGACCAGGTGCTGTTGGGGCAGGGTTGGGCAGCACGGCTGCGACAGGAATAGAGGTCACAGGCGTCTCTTTATAGACCGGGGGCTCCACGTTCTCCGGTTTCTTCTCCAGGTGGTTGGAGCTATAGAACACAAGTAGCAAAAATATAAAATAAATCACACACACACTGATAGAAACAAGATTTTGTATGCTAGCCATTTGTAACAATCGCTTACCTGGAGGTCACGGGCTCAGGAACGTGAGCAGTCATCTTGGCTACAGGCTGGGTGGGCCTGGAGACAGTCTCCTCTGAGGCTGGGCTTATGGGACACGCAGCGGACTCTTTGCTTGAATCCTGGTGCTGGAGAGAAACAAAATGACAAGCAATGAACAAAACCAATCTGAGTGGTGTGAAAATTAGGGATGAATGATTAATTGCATTTGCGATAATATCGCGATATGATAAAACAATATTTTTTAACTGCAAAGGCTGCAATTACACACTGATCACGTGACAAGCGCAGTCTGCAGAGGAAACATCAACTTGGCACACTATGCATATAAGCCTGGCCTACAGGAAAGAACATTTTATGTTTAATTTAATATTATGTTGGTCATACTATTCAATAGGGGTGGGAGAAAAGATTCTCTATCCAACGATTCTGAGCTTAGTTTTTAACCACAGATGCACAATGATGCTGTGTTATAGAAACACCAGTTTTCTGCTTGCATCCAATTCCACACACACACACACACACACACACACACTTCATTAAAAATAATCTTTCATAAAGATCGGAAAGCTTGAAGCAAATTACAAAGACATTAAGTTTTATTAATAAGGTTAATTAATAAAAAAGTAGCCTAGATCAAGAACTGTTCTGAAATAGGATCATGACTCCCAGGATCGGATCGTGAGGTGCCTAAAGATTCCCACCCCTACTATACACTGATTTATTGCTTGTCTTTGTTAAATAATACGGAAGAAAAGAGCTTAAAAAATAACTGCATATTAAATCTCAATTGCAAAAAAAAATTTTTTTAAAAAAACAACACTATTAGATAATTTCCCACATTTGTTCAGCCCTAGTGAAAATGCTATTGTCTTATGCTTAACAAACCTTTTCCCTATTCAGGCCCCGTACGACATCGGAGAGGCGGTTCTCCAGCACAGGCTCCCCCTGCGGACTGACAGAGCAGCCAGGCAGCGGAGGGAAGTTGGAGGCAGCCAGGTCAAATTTGGGGGGCGGTACTTTCACTTGAGACAGGGGAACTGGTCTCTATGCAAACAAATAAATAAAAAAAATGTAAGAGGGCATAAATAGAAAGGGGTCTTAATTGTAAACAGCAACACAAAATTAGAAATTACTGTTGTGCGATCATCGTCTCGCCGCCTTCGAGTGCCTCTGTATGTTGTTCTCCTAAAACAAAAGATTAATCCAATTTACTAAATGTGCAATCTGAATGATTTTAAATTAATTAAATTAAATGCTCCACAATAGTTTTTTAGCTAAACTAAACTAAAATGAGCCAAAAGTTTAAAGAAAAAGGTTACAAACCTTCCACGTCCCACCATGATGCCATCATCAGTTGGATCGTTGGAAGATGGGTGTGAAAAAGATGAGTTGATCTCAGTGGATGACAGCACCGGCCCGCCGCTGGAGGGAGGCTGGGGACTGTGCAGGCCAGACAGTCCATCCACAAGAGCCACCGGGGACACAGTGGAAGAGAGTCCATCATTAGCCCTCGTCTGAGGCTTCACATGGTTCCTACTCGAAAAGCAGAAACAGAACCCTACGTGAGATTTGCTGCCGTGTCTCCTCTCCATACAAAATTTTTTCACTAAACACGTAGAAGCGTGGATGTAGATGACGGCCTTTCAAGTTACGAGCAGCATGCAATGGCTCCAAAACAAAAATGGACAAACTTCTGGCTTTAAAACCAATATACTTCCTCCTGCCAGTGAGTTTACATTAGTATCCAAGCTTACATTAGTTTTACATGTATTTTTTGTTTATTGTCTGCAGTAAACCCACTTCAGGCATTTAAATTAGGGCTGTAAATATCAACATTTATTAGTTAACATTTTTAGTAAGTTTAACATTTAATTTAATGCAAAATTGCATGCACTACAATTTAATCAAATCACGTTACCTCTGACAGCCCTTAATCTAAATGTTTCTTTAAAATAATAAGACAGAGACAGAAATGTTTGAACACTGCTGAAGTAGATCATTCAACATTAAAAGCTGTTAGTGTGATGATTTGAGCACCAATATAGTAAAAATACATCTTAAACAAAAATGTTAATGAAATTATGAAAAGTTAATGTGAGTGAAATAGACGCACTAATAAATGAAGGGTAATTCTATTTCTGACAGCAGTTGCATAATATGCATTTTGTGTGATTGAAATATTGTTTGGATTAAGTCAATAATCATTGTAGTGTCGCCCCATTCATTTATTATTTTCCTTCAACCCTTCCCAAGTTGTTTTGTTAGTTAACCAGAATTTTCTGAGCTGAAGAGCTGAACACCAAAGCAGGTAATTTAGCTGTCTGTAGAGGACAATAAGAATGGCTTGATGATTGTTGATACATGACATTTGAAGTTGTACCTGAAGGCATTTATTACATTCTTTCTTGAATAGAGTGGAACACTGTGGGAACAGTAAAAAAATATCCAAGTGATCTACTGTGACTGCCTACATTCTTACACTACAGAAAAGAAATTTATACTTGAATGAAACTTTCCTACTTCTTGTAACAAATCAAATATGCGAATGCAAATTTTAGATTTCATTTTCCTTTACAAGAGTGCAACAGTGCCTGCCCACTTTTTAGTGACCGTGGTTCCGGAAGTAATTTTTCCATTTATTTTTCCCATAGGGATTTTTAAATCACAAACCAACCAGACAGAAATTGAATCATAACATTACAAAAACTGACTTGAAACAAAAAAGTATTTGAAAATCATTGGTAATATAGTTTTCACCAGGAATTCCACTACAAAACTCTATTTAGAAAAATAAGAAGCTGAAATAATGTGGGCTGATGGCTTCAATAAAATCATACACCATCGATTAACAACCTCATAGCTCACAGTAAAGGTTTTTCTTTAAAGGTCTTTAAAGGTTTATAAAAGTTATCGTTAAAAATGTATGGGATTTTTACTTTCCGGAACCCGGCTGTTTATTCTATAGTGAGGTTAGAGCTATACAGTCAATTAATGCAAAATAAACAGGTGGTAGAATGAAAGGGCCCAACTTAACCTACCGGTTCCTGCTGAAGGGACGGCTGAGGTTCAGAGAATTTGAGCCAGTTTTGTAGTGTCCAGGTGAGCTAAATCCATTAACAAAACCACTGTTGGGAAAAGGTGCCTGTGGAAAACACAGCATGTCACTATCAGTTAAAGCGCCTCTATTATGCGGTTTTGAAAGTACCTAATTTTGTTTTGGAGGTCTGCTACAATAGGTTTATTTGCATCCAAGGTAAAAAAATGCTTCAATTGTCTCAAAGAGTCTGAAAACGGTTTGTTTGAAGATTCTAAACCCCTCCTTTTCACGAGCATACTCTGCTCTGATTGGTCAGACGGGGTCAGACAGGCAAGTCAGTTGTGACTGGTCTACAGATTACAGTGCGTGTCAGAAACAAAACGCTTATTACCATATCCGAATTTCAGCTCCGGAGGGTTCCTCGGTGCTTTATAAATAGACAGGAACTATAGACTGGAATTATGCAAATTTGTTACATGGGTATGTAACAGGAAGTGAGAGTGGAATGGCTGACGAGACAACTCATTTCGGCAGTTCAGAATCAATTCTTTCTTTTATGACAATAACTTTATTTGTCGTGCACTTTGATCTTTAAAACTTAGCAGACCTTTTATATTCACAAACAGCTGTAGAATACACACTACATGAAAGGTAATATTCGAAAAAGCATAATAGGGCTACTTTAAAATTATGAAATATAAAAACAACTAATAACAACAAATTATTGGCTTATTGTATCAGGTGTATCCTTAGTCAAAATACCAAGTCTTACCAGGGGAGTCTCAAAGTATGGAGTAGGAGATGGCGTCCAAGTAGGAGGTACTATGCCGTAGAGTGGGTACTGCTGCTGGGGGCTGTAAACAGGCTGCATGAAGAGCGGGGAGCTATACTGCGACTGAGTGTGAGATTGCTGAGGATACACACTACAGTCCAGGTTTCGATAACCATTCTTTGCAAAGAATGTGTTGATGGCTTTTATTCTGGCCTAAGAATAGGAAATGCAAAAGTAAGAACCCATCTGATATGTAATCAGATTTAATGCCACACATTTTAGTATAGAACTTGCCATGATTGGTTTTCCCTGAAAAGTCTTCACTTCTTCCCTTAAATATCTGTATGCCTGGATGGAGGCAAAACCCCCAATTAGTTTCAAATCCAAGGGCAAGCAATTTATTGCATCTCCAAATCATAATGGAAATTCATACCTGTTGAGCGTCTGTATCTGATTGGAATGTAATGTACCAGTTGTTGTTGTGTGCAAACTCCACACTTATTACCTTGGGACAGTTGTCATTCTTAAACAAGGCTTCCACTTCCTGGTGAGAAAAACAAACAAACACACACACACACACTTATGAGAGGATCCAATAACACCCAAAATAACCCAAGCTATCCCATTTCATGATATAATTTTTTTTTTACCTCAACAGGTGTTGTTTCAGGGACTTCTCGCAAAATGATGATGCAACGCTTGTGATTTGGCCGCACTTTTTCTCCTTTTTCATCGACTTGGACCATAGGAGATGCTGTGGGTGGTCAGAGCAATATTAATTGTGTACTTTGACTAAATAAAAAATGTATTCGAGCATTGATGTAAAATTCAAAACAGGCACGTACATCTCAGGACATCCAAGATGAGGTCCATGTCAGTTGTGAGGACCTTGATTCCTTCCATGCTGGCAATAGTCCAAATGGGGACAAACTGGTCACTGTCCATTTGAGATATTAGGTAAAGATCCTTAGATAAGTTCTCCCTGTGGGATGAAAGAGGAGCATCAGTAAACGCAGCTGATGGGAGGAGAGTGGCTGTAAAGTGCTGTTTACTTATTTGCATTAAATTGAAAGCTAACATCGCACTACAGGCCTGCACTTACCTGGAGAAGCAGAACTCCAATTCTTTTTTGAGAGACTCACGCAAAGTCTCTTCAGAGACGGGCTGCTCCTCAGGGAGCTTGGACTCCACTGCATGGAAACAATGTACGTAAACATTAAAGGTAAGTGTGTGGCACATGCTTGCTAACTGAAAACACCAATAATAGATAACAGTGATGGATTTAGGCTATTTATCTTGCTAACATGTGCATTGATTGATGTGAACTATCATATTTCACAATTATGAGCATCACTTACCATTAGTTGCTGTAGTGCGCTCACAAACCGGGAAGCTTTGGTCAGGGGGGTCCATACCATTCACCACACCTACTACAGTACTAGAGGTGCTGTTGTCCTCGAGAGCAGAGAAGCCAGACGTGTACTGTTTACCTACAGAGGTATCTAAGTGAATGCAGAAACAAAATGACAAAGATAAATCAAAATACATAAAAAAAAAATTATACATAAATGAATACAAATAATTTACATCTCTGTCATTTGTTTTTGCAACCTTTGTAGGATAGGATGTCAAAAGTAATCTGCTAATCTGTAGCAGTCAAATGTTTTGACACTACCGTTCAAATACTTGGCTAGTAATACTTCTGCTCAGCAAGGACGCATTTAATTGGTCAAATGACCACAATGACATTTATAATGTTAGAAAATATTTTGATTTTAAAGCTGTTCCTCTGCACTATAGCAGCGTTGGTGAGCAGAGAAGACATTTTTCAAAAATCTTTGCAAAAAATTAAATAATTAAACTAAATGGAACGGAATTAAGAATAAAGTAAAAAGGCCGTCGTAACAAAAAAGAAACCTACAGATTATGCATAACATGGTCTTATGGTTAGCAGCAGCCAGCAGCCATATCACCCTGTAGCCCAAGACTGGTTGCCCATTGAAGCTAAGCAGGGCTGAGCCTGGTCAGTACCTGGATAGGAGACCTCTTGGGAAAACCAGGTTGCTGCTGAAAGAGGTGTTAGTGAGGCCAGCAGGGGGCGCTCACCCTGTGGTCTGTGTGGGTCCTAACGCCCCAGTAAAGTGACAGGGACACTATAGTGTCAAAGAGCACTGTCCTTCAGATGAGACGTTAAACCGAGGTCCTGACTCTCTGTGGTCACAAAAAAATCCCAGGATATCTTTCGAAAGAGTAGGGGTGTAACCCCGGCATCCATATATATATATATATATATATACACACACTAGGGGTGGCACGGTACATGAAAAAACATCCGAACCGTTCGGTTCGCTTGTCTCGGTTCGGTGCGTGTGTGCGTCGCGCGGTTCGCACGGTTCGACGCATGCGCAATGTAGCCTTGTGCCCGTGCTACTGCTAATACAATGCTAAATCATAAATCAGACAAATGTAGAATAACATTACAATGTCCAGCAATCGATTTAAATAGTACACTGGGTTTACTTAGACATTTAATGAGATCAACTCCACTAGGCTATATGTTGTTTTTTTCACGTGAATAAATAGGCTACATAGATCGACTGTTCCACGTACCGGTATGTACTTTAATGGTCCAGTGGCAGAACTTGCCAAGCGTGTCAACGGTTCTGAGTTCTAATCTGCACTCGTATATATTTTTCTTTTTCATCAAAACCGATTATGTTTATCAGCGGTTGTATATCAAGCAGGGACAGATTTGTATGAATTTTGTTTTGTGATTTCATCGGAACGAATAGAGTAGCCTAGAGTCTCCTCAACGGACTGAAGCGCGCGTCTGAGTGAAGAATGTGCGGCCGCTGCGGTGTGTGCGCGAGCCACGAGAACACTGTATCAGCGCCACTGATCGCAACGGCAACGAGCACTTTGATCACTTGATTAAAAAAAACACATTTCAGCGCTAGATTGCTTCTTATTTAACAAACGAACGAAACGAATACTTTGCTAGTTAACTGGAAATGTTTTATTTATTTGTATTGGTACATCCGTGCTGGGACATAATATCAACCCTGGCAAAAAGTGGTGACAAATAACTGTCCGACACAGCCCACGGGAAATGAGAAGCTGCGTTTTGCAAACACACCCCATTTATGAAATAAATTAATTAATAATTAGATAATTCAGCTATATATCATATGCTGAAGTAAATTTTTGGAGTGTTAAAGATTAAAAGAAAAAACAACAACAAGAACCGTACAGAACCGAAAACCGTGACCCTAAAACCGTGATACGAACCGAACCGTGGGTTTTGTGAACCGTGCCACCCCTAATACACACACTAATTGGCTTCATAACTCTGTCTCCTCTCCACCAATAAGCTGGTGGGCATTCTGGGGCACTATGGCTGCACATTGGTGGTGGATGAGGAGATTCCCCCTTGTATGTAAATCGATTTGAGTGCAGAGAAAAGCGCTAGTGTTGGGCGATATGCTCCATTTTCATATCGTCCTATCGTCAGCCTGTGAGATCGGCAATACACGATATTATCGTGAGGGGGGTGGGGCTTACTTATTTGATTATTAACTTGCTTATTTACTCATCAATTTGCTTGTTTTATTACTTCGTTTTATATATGAGAATCTTTTTCTATTTTGCTAGCAAAGGTGGAGTGTTTACTAATAGGCTAAATCAGGTTATTTCCCGGTATAGTGAGGTAAAAAAAAATATCCTAATCATTCTTGTATCTGACTCTGAGTATTTCAACATGTCAGCGGAAAATTTATGGACACAGATTATCCTCTCATGCCGTTACAGATGCAGCATTTTGACTGTACTTCTGCATGAGATGAGAACACGTTTCAATAATTTCTTAGGTCAAGAAAGAGTCGGAGTCTGCGATATATGTCCTCCAACCAGTGCTCTCTCTGTATGTCTGGATGCACTTCACATATGCGCACCGCACTTCAATAAGCCCAAAGAACGCGGGTTAATGTGTTTTAAATGCCAGGAGAAATCAGAGGCAAAAACCTAAAAGTCGATCGGTTATACTTAAACTTATGACTTGACTCCGATAAAGGAAAACGGGTTAATGCGTTTACATGACCACATGCATTGTCAGTTTATTCAGCATAATCAAGTTAATAACGTGCATGTAAACGCGCTCATTCCCTGAAAATGAAAGCAGAAACGGACTGAGCTTTCGCTGCATTAACGGCGCGTTCTCTCAGAGACGACGGTGGATATAACGGTATAGCAACTATCTTAATTTACTGGCTTAATATTTCTCTTGTGGACTTACATTATTGACAGTGAAAAAATTAGAAGAATATTTCTTGTTAAACAAGTGTTTGAAGTTGCTTTTGATTTTCACAGATGGCAGAGTTGTGCTACGTTCGTGAACTAA
The DNA here is from genome assembly GCF_965113295.1 of Leuciscus leuciscus. Taxonomy (NCBI): domain Eukaryota; kingdom Metazoa; phylum Chordata; class Actinopteri; order Cypriniformes; family Leuciscidae; genus Leuciscus; species Leuciscus leuciscus. The sequence goes on along the minus strand of NC_138742.1, from coordinate 14,472,080 downwards.
AGACTTTTATTAGGCCTATATCATTTTATTGATATTATTATTTAATATTTTGTAATTGTATTGTTTTTAGTGTTATTAGTGTCATCAAATGTTTTGTTAATGTGCTATGGAAACAAAATACTGATGAACAACGATGCCGCCTTCATCTTGGCTCTGTATAAGAATGATGCGTCTGTTAAAACAAGCACTCTTGACAATTTGTGAATTGATCACCTTGCAATTAAATTTTGTTGTGGGATGTAGTTTAGTCTGTTTTAAAAACATTTTCTTTGAGGAGTCCTCATTCGCGCGTGTCGGTGATGTCGCAAGTGTGGTTATGTGGTGATGTCGTTATGAATTTAGGCAAGGCAAATTAATTGTAGTTCCTAATTAATTTAATAACAATACTAGCTTCATAATAATAATAATGATTTAATACATTAATGGGAAAACGAGCCAATTATCGTATTGATATCGTCAAAGGCATCTGCCATCAGTGATATCTCTGACTATCGTCGATACACGATACTATCGTCTATCGGCACAACCCTAAAAAGCGCTATATAAATGTAATGAATTATTTATAAATTATATGCACAGTGATTAATTATTAAGATTAAGAATGTTTGGAAATATACTTGCCTTCAGTCGTATTGTTCTGGGACCAGGGGGAGGCCACAGTGCCATCCACAGGAGCTTCATTTTGTGTTGCAGGAATCTCCTGCCACACCTTGGCATTAGGGTTCAGACCAGCTCCTTTAGCAGTGACCTAATACAATAGAAGGAAATGCAATGAAATCATTAAACTGGAAGATTTGTTTTAAAATCTTCAGGAGACATTTTATAATACAAGCATGTTTATAGAATATTGACATCCCTCATTCAAAGGCCCCGATAACTGATATTATAACATTTTTAGGTCTCTTTCTATAGACATGACATGTAAAACGCTTCCTGTGTCGTTCCCATGACACTGAGGTTTGTTCACATGTCTTGAGAGACACTAAGAGCAATGACAGACAAGCCAACTTAACCCGAGTTTCCTTGACACCACATCATCACTTACCCTCAAAAGCAACCTAAAATGCCCACAGAAAAAGCCAAGTGCTTAACCAGCCATGAGAGATGGTACTTCAGTCAATCATAATAATTTGAAAATGTTACATTTTCCATATACCATAACACAGAAAATGGGACCTTGTTTTTCACGGATATGAATATTGTGCTGGGATTTCTCTTTGCAGCAAATCAAGAGTGCTTACGCATTTCTTTCTCCTCTCAAAAAAAGCACAGATATTTAATCTACTTGGTCCTGGAGAAAAAATTAAATAATTTAAACTTCAGCAAACGTAAAAGAAAAGATGTTAGTGGTATGTTTTGCTGAGAGAATGGACTAAACTACATCCTCAGTCACCACCTTCAGTCAATACATATACACACAAAGCCAAAGGCAGCACAAGTGAGCAGAAGCACAGACGCAAGTCTACAACACATGAGCAGCCAAAACTACCATTTTCCCCATTGGTCACAAGGCCTGTCAATAAAGCAGAATCAGTTTCTGCAAAAGAGCTTGAATCTTTCTCTGCCAGTCCATCCTGCTTGCCAGACAGGGAAAGATTGACCGTTTCATTCAAACCTGACAGCACCATTTCATCCTAACAACAGACAGCTTTCACAATAAGAGCTGATATCTAGTACAACAGCACAATGGCGAGTGTGATTTTGCTATTATTTAACAGTTCAATAAATAATTAATATTAAGTAACTTGCATTTTAGACAGAACCTGGCCAGATAGTCTGTTGAATTCTTCTCCAATTTCCACCTACAAAAAAAAAAAAAAAAGCTAAAGAATTTAGTTTTATATGTCACAAAACTGGTATGGAACAGCATTATGTGAGAAAAGCAGAGCGTTTCTGCTCAAGCTCCACTCCGAGTTTTACAATTTTCACTCCCCCCACACAAGAGTGATCACGAAGCGACAGAAAACAGTGTTGTAATAACAGGTCATTAACATTTTTCATTCTATTTTAACACACTGTGGAAAAACAAACTTTAAAAAGACCTGAAACACAAAACTGTTAAAAAGATAATTATTTTTTAACAGACTGCCCTTCAAACTAAAATATCATTAAGTGAATCTCAAGTCTTCCTACTTAAAAGGAATTTACTGAAGCAGGTGAAATATAAAAGGTTCCCATGTGTACATTTATTCCACGTTTAATATTTTGGCTACAAATTGTGCATCCAAAATAATTCATACCTGCTCATTTCACATGGCCACGGGGGCGCCATTGGGAACAGCCACCTGCTTCCTAAACCTCATCCTCCACATAAACTATCAAAAACAGCTGTTACGCTTTGTTCGCCTGTAACACAAACAACACTAAAAGATCCTCTAGGATTCTAGGATTAAGTGTTTCTGGAGGATGTCAGCCAGAAGACGACATCATTTTGGCCGAAAGCAGTCTTTACTGTCATTCTCTGAAACAACCTCCTCGCAACCTGAAGTGAAGGACATGTTTGGTATATTTAAGAGAAGGACGTCGTTTCACAACTATTCAAGCTGAAACAAATATTTGCTAGCCTACTTATTACTCAGAAAACCATATCAACTTCCCAAGCCAACGTTATAAACATTATTTCGAGTTCGTCTCTTCTAGTCGGTTTTAACACCGTGTGAGCTCACGTGTGTCATATGACTGCGTGAATAAGCTTATGAAAGCAGGCCGCTGAATGAATGTCGCCGAATTACAGCGGGGTTTCCTGGAGAATTTGACTAAAATCAGTGTCCTTAAGCCAAAGTGAATTAAGTTATAACTAAAAAACGTCTAATATGTGAACATTCGCTAGCATGTGGGCTAATTTACCTGGTTACTCATGTCATGCTCGAATGCCTTAAAGGGCCAGTTCACCCAAAAATGTAAATTCTGTCGTGTTCCTATAATACAAACAACCAACCTTTACCAAGGAATTAAGTTTACTGTCATATCAGCTAGCTATTTCATGACAGATACAGATACAAGCAGCACAATGTCATAAAAGGTTGTTAATTTTTTTTTTTTAAATCAACTCAGTAGAACATTTTGTATAGACAACTCTATAAAAGATGAATGAAAAGATGAAATGCGTCTGTGCTAAAAAAAAATGTTTTCTGGGTCCATCTTAGAAAACAAATCCTTATATTGGTTAGGATGTGAGGCACTGACAGCCTCAGTCTCTATTTACTTGCGTTGCACCTTTATTTTCAATGGAAGCGAATAGTGAATGCTGCTGTCATTCTGCCTAACATCTCATTTTGTATTCATGAGGGTTTTGACCAACACGATGGTGAGGAAGTTACGTTTTTTGGGCGAACTGTCGTCTTTGTGTGCGACAGAGCAATCTTAAAACCACAAACATGATGCAAAGTTCAGCCGCAGATTAGAAATGTCGTTTGTAAACGGGCCAACTCAGAGATTAATGAATCATCCTTTCAATTGACAACAAGAAGCGTCTTCAACAACATGGCCAGCTTGCAATTTAGGTGATGTCAAGCTTGCAAGCTGTGTGAACCGACCGATGGCCTTATATAGCGAGCGATCATACTTCCTATGACCCTATTTTTAAGAAGGGCAACGGCCAGAGACCGATCGTCCTGTTGGGGAGGGGTGATGAGGCCCCGACTCACCATGACGCCTGAGTCTCCCCCGGTCCCGGGTGTGATCTCGTCCTCCCCACGGGTTTTGGGTCCCGGCTCAGCCTCCTCCTGCAGCTGCGGCTCTCCGCCCTGGTCTGAACTCATCGGCCGCTCCTGGCTCACCGCGCCTCCGTCGTTCTCTCCCTGCCCCCCTCGGCTCACCCTTTTTGCTGATCGAGTAGTTCTTTAATACACCAGGATACGCAAAGATGATGGTCCGGTTAAATAAGCTGAATTTATTGAGTGCTCGGTAGTGAAAGCTCAGAGTGCGAGCTGGCTGGCTGGCTAGCTACCGAATGAGCTAGTTCTCCTGCTAACTAGCTGACTAGCTATCAATGCAGCGACAAATACGGCTCAGGCTCCGACGTTTGGCAACCGATGGGTGAAAATGACAGCGCAAGCGCCGAAAATAGCGAATTCGCTCCAAACGCGCCTTCCTCGCGATTTACACAAACTCCAGTGCCATAGGGCACATTCCTAAATGGGCGACCGAAGCGGACACAGGGGACACGCACCTTATTAATGAGTAGGCAGACATTAACACAGTCCGCCACCGTCCCACACTCCTCTGCGACCTCTTGATATCCTCTGAAGCTGATCTGCTCAGCTTCCGGTTGGAGCAATGGCTGACTGCAGGTTGTCTGCCAAAATAAAAGTTTCATTTCACAACAGTCCCAAGTTTTCTTGTTTACTTCTTTTATACTTAGTCTATTATTATTATTATTTTATTTGATAGTCAATATGACAATTCTGTCATCATTTACTCAGTTTCATGTTATTTCAAACTCCTCACTTTCTTCTGTGGAACCAGTGTGGAACACAAAAGATGTTAGGCAGAATCACTGACAGCCTCAGTTCAATTTTATGACATTTATTTCTACGCAATAAAAGTAACCGATGAGAGAGGGTGACTGGGATAATTTAAATGCCATTAGAATAGTATAATTTTATTCAGATATATTGATAGACATTCTTGCTTCTTCCCATCAAAATACAGATGTGCTTTAACAGGCAGACACTAATCAATCAAAGGCTCTTCAATCAGAAAAAAAATGTAGGCCTGAAGTTTAATAGTGTAAAGGAGCATTTCACCAAACTGGTGATTATTGTTATAATTTGAGGATGAAAATGAATAAACATACTAATGTAATAAAACAGATCAAAGATAATCTATTCATGACTGACATCTGGTGGTGAACATCATAGACATAATACATAGTTCTTTGACTGGAGACTTGTGGGAAAGTTTCTTTGTTAAATAGGAGTCTCCAAAAATTGTAATTTACACTATATACTCATTTAGTCAGTTTTGGTATCAGATGAAATAGTACGTTATGGTTTTAGTTGTTCATACTTATATTACTTATAAACATATTTATAAATAACACAAAATAAAATGTTGGTTTGCGTGTTTGTACCTGTGTGTATAATCACTGAGGGTTTACTAGACTAGAAAAATGCATGTTACTACATGCTGTTGCTGGTATATTGACATTTAAATCCCTTCTTAAATTAAAATACAGATACATATATATAAAAGAAAACCAAGGGCATTTGATAATAAGAGTATTTTATTTTGCAATTGCAACACAGTATTTCCATAAATACTATAAATACAAACAAAATGAAAGAATAATACACAGATAGGTTACTAATACACAGAAATGATCACCCGTCATTTCACACGATTGTTAAAATGCTCTGTGTAGTCAGTCACATCTGTCTGTCCTCATTTTTGCTTTTGATTACTTTGTGAGGGTCAAGTGCACTGGATGCTTCTTGCTTATGACATGCTCCATACTAGCATGTTCAGAGGTGTCCAGACTAATCTTGTACTTGGCCAAGATCTTCATAATAGGCCTCAGCTTCAACCACCACTGGCTCTTTGGAATACGATGTCTGAGCGAAAGAGATAAGAAATGAATTAGTGGGGTCACAAACTTCTGCATGAAATGCATTTAAATGCACATGATAAAGGAAGATTCTTACTCGAAATCTGTCTGTTCTTTCAATTCAGCCAGAGGCTGAAACACAAGTCCTCTCTTCCTCATGCCCAACACGCACACAGAGTCTGGGGTGTTAGCAAAGATTCGCCCTGTACAGACAGTCAAATCAGAAATACATGTTTTATTTAAAGGGATAATGTACAGCTTATATGTTGGGGATAATGTACAGCTGATTTGTGATCATTGTCACAAAATAATAAATAATAATTGAATAAAAATTTATATTACTTTGCGACTGACTGACTTAACATTATAACATGGCTTCTGACCAAATAAATACATACGTGGACATGAAATATTGATTTGAGAAGAAATTATTTTAGAATCGATCATCGGTCAGTAAGATTTTTAAATATTTTTGAAAGAAGTATCCTATGCTCACTAATGCTGCATTTATTTGACCAAAAATACAGCAAAAACAGTACTATTTTGAAATATTATTATTATTATTATTATTATTTTTATAATACATGTTAAAATGTAATTTATTCCTGTGATGGCAAAGCTGAATTCAGCATCATTACTCCAGTCTCACATGATCCTTCAGAAATTATTCTAATATGCAGATTTGCTGCTCAAGTAACATTTCTTTTTATTATTAGTTGAAAACAGTTCTGCTGCTGAAAAGTTGAGGAAACCATGAAGTGTATATGTAAATGTATATGTATATGTTTTATTTTATTTTTTTGGCTAAGTAGAAAATTTAAAAGAACAGCATTTATTTGAACATTATAAATGTTTTTACTGTCACAATTTAATGCATCCTTACTTGATAAAAGTTTTTGTTGTTTTTTTTTTTATAAAAATTTGTCCATTCAACTGTACAAAAAGACTGGCCAAATCAACAAAACTAACACAACAATTGCAACAATTTTACAATAATGGTGCATTTGTATGTGATACAAGCAACATGAATGTAGCAGTGGTTTCCAGCAGACTGATTTATAGCTTTGCCACGCACGACAGCAAATATAAGGAAATATCAGACTGCATTATTTCTCACCATGTCTGTAACAATCCTTTAATTTCTCAGTCAGCCAGAGAACAGCCTTAGCACCCATCTTGGTAGCAAAGTTTCTGTCAAAAGGTGTCGGGGTGCCACCCTATAAAAAGAACGAATGTGAGACAAAATACTTAAAAACAACTGCAAATAAATGTGCATTCTTAATACGTATTAAAATAAACAGGGCTTATTACATCTAACCTGCTGCATATGGCCGAGGACATTCTTACGGCAGTCAAAAACACCCTTTCCCTCCTCTGAATACAGGTTGAAGATGAAATCAGTGGTGTAATTGGAATTGGAGTTTTCATTTCTACAAGACATGTTCATTTAAAGGTTTATTTTGACAATTCATGTTCCACTATTATTTGCTGAAGTAACCGATGCATGCTAAAGATGCTGTTTTTAGTTATTCCTTTAAGAAGTCTCACCTCAAAGGTAAAAACAAACTAAAACAGTCTTCATATTACGAATACTGACAAACCTGAGAATTAGGCCTCTCTTAACAGTGGTCTTCATCTTCTCAACAAGATGTTCCACATTTGTCTGTAAACATGAATTATTTGGAGATATTCAAACTGAACAGTTCCGTTTTGAGTGATTTGATCAAGTCCATTTTCTTTGCTATTTGTTCCGAGTTGCTTGTTTACCTCCAAGTCACGAATGCCAAATTTCTCTTCATATATATAAGCAGCATCAGCACCTGCAGAGAGACCAGACATGGTGGCCAGGTAGCCGCAGTATCCTCCCATAGTCTCAATGATGAACACACGGCGCTTGGTTCCTGCTGCCGACTGCTTGATCCTGTCACAGGTCTACAGAGGCCTCATGTGAGGACACTACAGAATAACCATATACTGGGGATGCACCAGTATTACACTTCTGGCTGAAACTAATAAGCCAATCATTATTTTTCATGTTAATTTCAATAGCCGATAAATTATCGTTTTGTTGAAATAAATTAAAGATAAAACTCTTCAGGCAAGACACCTCAGGTGAATAGGGTAAATATTTAACTAATAGATATCACTATTGTTTTCCTAGTAAATTGATCACAGTACATTAGGACAAGTTTTCTTAAATGTTGTAAATATGCCAATGAGGAACAATTTTGCATAAACGTCCAGAACTGAAATCTGAACAATGGATAAAGCCAGGTTAAAAATTTGTTTCGTTTAGTTGACATTAGAGTTAAAGGTGGGGTATGTGATTTGCAAAACGGCCGGCAGATTTTGAAAATACACAACTCAAATGGTCCTACCTTCTTTCCTTTGACTCCACCCATTCAAAGAACATGGACATGGATGGGGGAGGGGGGGATGGTACGACCGTTTGATTGACGCACTTACTGTCCAATGATTCTAGGTGGTCTTGGAAATGATTGGCTGGAGTTTTTCGAGTCCTGCCCGTTCCACAGATGATTAAATTGCTTAATTTTTATTTCAGTGCTTCTAACTCAGTGGCTGTAAGTGGGTTAGGAATAGGATTTTAAGTGATTTTGAAAAAATGGCCAAAAAGAGAATTACATACCCCACCTTTAAGGGTTTTTACATTGGAGATTTTGGATTTCTGTATTCATCACTCAAGAAAGCTGTCAACAGCCATGTTTTTAGGAATAAAATGTTACAAATATATCAGGTGAATGATATATTAACTAATCCCTCTGTAAAAACCTTCAGATTATAGATAGAAATCAAACTGTAAAGTTTGGTGTATGCAAGGGCTACTGAAGTGCATGAGAAAAAACTCATTTTGAGAAATGCGCAAAGTTTTGTCATTGAAAATAAAGGCGCAAATAGATAGTGTAATAAAATAAACACTTAATTGTGTATTTTGGGGGTTTTCTTTCCACTAGTCTGAAAGAAGACAAGTTATAGAAGCAAAATAGCCCAAATTCTCAAAAATGGTTTTGCCTGTTGTGTCTTGCCATCAAGTCCATTCAGGCATCACAGCCTTATAATGTACATTATGTAAAATAGATATTCATTTTGAAATTTTCTAAAAATTACATTTAAGTAAAAACTAAATATTGAAATAAATAAATACATAACTAAATATATATTTTTTAAATGAACAAATTAATTTAAAATATTGGCTCATAATCAGTATGGTACTGATATATACTGTGCATCCCTAAAATGTAGACAGTGTGTGTGCTGTATCTCTAACCGTGGTAATGGTGTTAAGGGCGGTATCGGCGCCGATGCTGAAGTCTGAGCCAGGCACATTGTTAGATACAGTAGCAGGAATGATCACCATGGGAATACACAGCTCTTCATACTTCTCTCTGCCTTGAACCATCTCTAGTCCACCCGAAAATGCCTGAAAACGGGAATGTGAAGACTGCAGTTTTAAAGGGATAGTTCACCCAAAAATGAAAATTCTGTCATTAATTACTCACCTCATGGCGTTTCAAACCCGCAAGACTTTCGGTCGTCTTCGGAACACAAATGAAGATAGTTTTGAACAATATCTGAGGAATTTATGTCCCTCCATTGACAGCTACGCAACTACCCCTTTGACGCTGTTTATATGTGAATAAAAGCCTTAATTCAATCTGTTCATCATATAAAGCGATTATGTCTCTTCAGAAAATTGGGACTAAACCACTCAACTCATATGGATTTAAAGCGTCAAAGTGTCAGTTGCGTAGGCTGTCAATGGAGAGTACAGAAAGCTCTCAGATTTCATCACAACGATCTTCATTTGTGGTCCGAAGCTGAAAAAAAGTCTTAGGACTGACATGAGGGTGAGTAATAAATGACTGAATTTTCATTAACCCTAACCCAATAATGTGGCCTGAACAAAATGTGGACAGAATAGGACATGGACATATTTCGTCACTTGCCTCGAAACCCCCAATGATGATCAGAGCGTGAATATTGTACTTGGCAATATTCAAACTGATTTCCTCCATGTACTTTCCAGGTAACACTCTGCATTAACAGAAAAATATTGAAATCTTTCAAGTATTGCAGAACTATAAATGATGTAAAGTGAAAAATAATCTAAAGTGATCAGTACCTTTTGGTTCCCAAATCAGATCCACCTTTCCCTGTCCAGTCTCCAACAGTGTTCCAAGTGATGGGCTCAATCTAAACATTATATTAGACAGAATATGACAACACTACAATGGCCTTACAATGGATTCCAGGATTAAGTACTACAACATAGTTACCGGACATAGTTACCGCTTTTTAAAAAAGAAATCACTACTATTATTCAACAAGGATGCATTTAATTGTTCAAAATGGCAAGACACAGACTATTCTATTCCACATACTTTCTAATCCAAAAAAAAAAAAAAGGTAACACAGTTTTCACATAAAATATTATGTGGCACAACGTTTTTCAACATTGATAATAATAAATAAAAAATTATTGAGCACCAAATCAGCCTATTAGAATGATTTTTGAAGGATGTGACACTGAAGACTGGAGTAATGATGCTGAATATTAAGCTTTGACATCACAGGAATATTTTTTTAAAATAAATTAAAACAGAAAACAGTTGTTTTATTGTAATATTGTTATATTATCTTATATATTGTTATACTATCATATATAGTTTGAATGATATTTTTTGATCAATTAAGCAGCCTTGGTCAGAATAAGATACATAAAAAAAAAAAAAGTGCCAATCCCAAACTTTGAAACACTGCTCGATTCGTTGATGTTGCTTACCTTTTCCTGAGCCAGACCCTCAAAGCCATCATGAACCGCCAGCATGTTGTGACCCTGGATGAGTCCGATCCTGACGGCTGCACGTACTGCTGCATTCATGCCAGCGCAGGGGGCGCCCACGTTTAAAATAGCCACATTAATGCTACCCTGGCCAACAAAATAAAGGAACACATGATTAAAAATGAGAATAAAAAGATAAGAAATTAGAATAAATGAATGAATCTCCTCACCTTTGTCTCCGGGGGGCGCACATGAGCTAAGAGTTTATATGTGTTCCAGTTATTCTCAAAACTCCTGCAAACCAATCACTGAATACTATTACAAATACAGGTTTACAATGCTACTACTACTAATATTAATAATAATGATAAAACAAGCGAGCAAAAGAGACATTTCTGAACATACCTTCCCCTGAGTTTTACAGCATCGTCAAATCGACCCTCTTTCATTGCAATAGTGACATCCTTGGTCTATATTTTGAAGAAAAAACAAACAAGACAAGAAAAAAATCTATACACTCTTAGAAGAAAAGGTTCTACCGGTATATAGAACCTTAAAAGGGTTCTGTCGGGTGCTTCAGATATAAAACCTTTTTAGGGGTTACCATTTTGGGTTCATTTTATGGATTTAGTTTTAATGCATTATTATTATTATTTTAATTCATTCATTTTTTTAAGAATTGTAAGAATTAAACAGTTCGTAAACATCACTAGAAAAAAAAGTCATGAAATTATTATATATATTTTAAAAAAACGTATGTGTATACACACCACTTGCACACACTCCATCAGGGGGAGTCTGACAGCCTGGTTTCCAGAGAGACTGACCACACAGGCAGGAGTTTGTGGAGTGGCTTCTAGCAGAGCCATTACAGCCTCCACACCCATCCTACTGCCCTGATATACAACAAACATGCACATACTCATACGAAATACAAAAAGGGTGGAATATACAAAGGGAAAATGGAGAAAATGTGAAGGAGCGAAGAGGGAGGGACTCACTAGCACCCTGTCAAAAGCTGAGGGGGTGCCACCTCTCTGCACATGTCCAAGGATAGTGGCACGAGTATCAAAGCCCAGCCTCTTTGACACCAGCTGAACGAGAGCAGAAAAACATAATCAAAGTGCACTTATAGACAGCAGTTACATCACTATGCTAGAGCATCTCTTTCAAGAGCATGATTAGTATAGTAAGTTAAGAAGTTAAGTTACATCTTTCAGCTGGTCACAGGTGATTGCCTCCCCTTTTTTATTGATCGCTCCCTCAGCCACAATGATCACATTTAGACGAGAACCTGTATTTCTGGTCTGTTTGAGGAGAGATACAATTATGAATCAATGCAAAGTCTCCTTAAGTCTATATAAAGTCTTTGATTATTATCAGTACTGTGTTTTATGTAACATGTAACAAGATAATAATAGATATTGTAAGAAAATCTTGAATTAAACTATTTGTAAAGCCCTATAGGAAAAAAAACTTGTTTTTAATCTAGATTTAACCACAAACCTTACAACATTTAGTTAAATTTATGCTTAAAAAAAAAAAAAAGATTTCCAACTGATAAAAATAATACAATTAAGTTAAATAAAACTTTTTCAGTTTTGCTTTTCCAGTAGATTTACACTATACCGTTCAGAAGGTTCAGGGTCAGTACAATTTCTTTTAAAGAAATTAATCATTTTATTCAAAAACTTTTAGTCTAACCAATCCCAAATGGTTAAATATGTCAAGGATGTTTAACTATGTGACTGACAATTATATAATTTTTGTGTGTGTGTGTGTGGTCATCTATTGCTTTATACCTCAGTCAGTCTTCTGCACAAGTGCTCCTCCCAGCCGTCATCTGGGGGCATCTCAGGAATAAACACCCAGTCAGCACCGCATGCAAGAGCAGTAACTAGAGCAAGGTAACTGAAACAGACACACACACACATAATTCAATGTGAGATTCCAGCATCTAAACCATTTGATTTGGGTGTAGGGGGTCTGGGTTTGCTCTGGGTTTGGGTCTTAGAGGGTCTGTGCATATAAGCTGACTTCAGTGTTTAAGCAAACACACATACACAAGCACATTCTTACCCACAGTGTCTTCCCATGACCTCCAGGATAAAAGCACGTTGGTGGCTGTGGGTGAGAGCAGAGTTCAAAATCACAATTTAGTGATCACAAAAATTTAGTAATCACAAAAAAACAGTGATTGCTGATATTTGATCAATTACACATATTTGTGACCTTTGTGCTGTTGTGGTGATACTGTCCACCACCTCGATGATGCGATGTAGGGCAGAGTCTGTGCCGATGGTCATGTCCGTTCCGCAGAAGTCATTGTCGATAGAGCCGACCATACCCACAATATTCAGATGAGATGAAGCCTTGGCCTCTTCCTTGGTGATCTTACCTGTGTGCAGAGGGACAATTCAGTTTAATCAGAATTAGGGATTCCAGCCTTCAAGCAATAAAACAAATGTACACAGGCTATGTTTACATGATTTAATGTGCTTCAATAAATTGTTTCAATAGTACCTTCAGCACAGATCGTTCATTACCTTTGCTGATTAGATCTTTCAGCAAGTCATTCCACTCAGTACGAAATATGTTGGCACCGGTCAAACTGCCATCGCCACCAATTACACAGAGGTTAGTGATGCCCCGCTTGACGAGATTGCAGGCAGCCTTCAAACGCCCATCCCTAGTCTGGAAATCCATACAGCGGGCACTGCCAATGACTGTGCCACCCTTCAGACACAGAAAGAATTCAGACAATCAGGACACTACATAAAGAATAGTGCAAAAGAAAGAAAAACTCAATTTGGATGTTATCTTATCACCATCAATGACCAACACCAGTATCATCTTTAATCAGAATATATTCTTTCAGCATATTTTTTTTTTCATTTAGAAAATGAGTAGTGTTGTATTGTATTAGAAATGAACTTAAAATCCTAGTATAGGAATAATAAACTGAATGTCATCTGAAAGTACAGGCTCACCAGCTGTAGCATCATGGACACACTCTCCCATGTAGCGGGACGGATGTGATCCCCTCCGTCAACCAATCCCTGATAGCCCTACAAACAGCGAACAGACATGAAATGTAACAACATTGTTAACTGATATGATTGGCATCTACACGTTTGTTTTTATTCTTATAAAGTTCAATATACCTCATGGACAAAGAAGACTTTGGCTCCAGTGTAAAGACCAACCCTGACAGTGGCCCTCACGGCTGCATTCATCCCTGCAATAGACAAGAAAACCTCTGTCTGTTCTCATATCATAATCATATCTTTAACTGTAGAGATACAAGAAGCTACACTGGGCTGCAGGGAAAGTAAAGAAAGATACCTCTTGACATTTCATTCCACAGGTTGAGGAATTATGCGAGTGTCTGAGATAACTTAATTATGTGAACTCAACAGTAAAGCTCAAGGTGTTTTAGAAAAAAAAACCTTACTCAGTGTCTCTAGTTTCAACATTTAGCAGCTGTGGAACAGCCTGCTACTCTCCATAACCTCATGTCATTTCAGAAAAAGGTCACTGGAGATAAATTTAGCCTTCAATTATGGAAATAGGTAGACAGGGTACAAGAGCTAGAGGCTAAAGCTAAAGGCTACAAGAGCATTGACATTAATGGTCCAGACTTGAGCAAATCAAAATACTACAGAAGATTTATTTTTGTTAGTACATTTTGTGTACATGCTTCAGAACATGTATTTAACTTTTACGGCATTTTATTTTATTATTATTTTATATAAATATTATTTTTTGTGGCATTTATTCAATTCAGTACAATTCTTGTTATTTTCAAGTCCTCGCCATAGATTATATATGTATAGAAAATGTCTATAAAAATAGTAATAACTTTACCATATCTGATCAGAGGGGGAAACCCTCTTTTGCATTAGGTATACTACAAGCATACTCCAAAAATTGCACCAAAAGTATAATGATCTAATTATCCACACAGGAATGTTTTTTACCACCCTCTTGGAAACCACCATATATCAAAAAATCTAAGAGGCAGATCATTACTTACCCTGGGCATCACCACCTGACGTCAGTACAGCAATGGCCCGACCGACCCCCATGTTTGTCGGGTCCACCACAGCTGTGTTTATGTTTGACATGGTCCAGGAATTCCAGAAATTGGTGGCAAAGGGAATTGGAAAAGGAGGCAAATGAAAGACGTGCAAGCACCGTCTCTCAAAGCAAGGGGCTCCAGAAGGAAGGGTTTTATAGGACAGTGTTCCAGTACGTTGTGCCCACCCCCTGGATTTCATTTCACAAATACCACAGTCACACACCCCCTGACTCAGCTCAATATAAAGTATCAACTTGAACTACACAGCAAAGGTTGCATGCTCAATAAATAAAAGTTTTTTTGATCAAGTTTACCATGTCTCAATGTTACATAGTCTTAATGTTATGTTTTATTTGAGTATTTATTTATAATAGATTTAAATGTGGCTTGACTAAAAACCAAGACTTTACATAATTGAAATAATTTGATGTAAAATAAATTACATAATGTAAAATGTAATTTTTTTTTAGATCTCTTTCACAAAATAATATCCTTAATGGATTTATATACTTTAACGTTGTAAAGCTGCATATCACAAAAATAAAGCACTCATTCAGTATGTATGTATGCATGCATGCATGCATGCATAAATAAAAATCATAATCATTTGTGATTGCATGTAGAACCTTGTATGATTCAGGAAAAGAATGAATGATTGAACAAATCGAAAAAACTTAATGCAAAACTTTGTGTTTATATATATAGATTTATTATAAACTTTACACAAGAGACAAGTTGAAAGCACACAGTGTTTCTAGTTATTGACAAGTTTAGTGTAAAAATTATGAAAGTGTTCAGTATACAAAGAGTTCAGTCATGCTGTCAACAGTGAATCCCATCAAACATTGTATCTGTCCAAGACTTTGCTGATCTAACTGTATGACAACATGCCATTTCAAAAGTATAACTAGAAATACTGTTTCAGACGGTATTACATAACTTTACACAGACCTACTCAAGAAATATGCAGTGGGACATCTGCCTTTAAGCTCTGATTGAGGAACCAGAAGGGACTGGATTCAAATGTACCGGTGAGGACAGGCCAATGGGTAAAAAACTCTAAAGAGAGGACAGAAATAACAAGATGCATCATCAGCTCATGCATATTCAACTTGACAACCAGCTTAGTTTGCTGTGCACAATTCAGAACAGACCAATCACTCACAGAACAGTCTTTAAACAGAAGTGTGGTGGCCACCGGGTTGTCACAGCGGGGCTGCAGTGGGCAGGACAGCAGGCGAGAGGTGTACGTAGCACATTCCTCATCCAGAATCATCTCCTCCAGAGGCGTATGACGTCGCCGCAGAGCAGATACAGCGGTAGAGTGTATGACGGTGGGAGCTACACACAGATGGACACACATTACCAACATATCAGGACACATTTAATGCAGTACACACTACTAAAAATGCTTAAAGTCTTCAGGATGTCTGCTTAAGCATCATTAATTACAACATTAGACCAATATGGTCATTTACACCACAGTGTGGAAGAAAACAGACAAAAAGGTTATTTATTTTCACTTTAGATGGCATGGTTACCTTTTGATTGGCTTTGTTTAGTCAGGTCTAAGCTAGGATTGATCTGTGATCCATTTCTTTGGTCTGATAGCAGTGGTAGTGTGTTATGGGATGTAGGCCGGTTTACACAGAACTGCAAAGTGACGTCTGCTCCAGTGGTCTTCAGAGTATCCTGAGACCGGTCTGGTCCAAGTCTTTGGCTTGATGAGAAAACAATGACTGACCCTCTGTGTGCTGCTTGTATGAACGGCTGGGCTGGTTTCTTGCCTCTGTTCTCAGTGTGGCAATGATTTGAATCTGAATTTTCTTTCATTCTTGACTGAGCTTCAGCCTGAATGAGGAAAAGTCAATGTGAGATTACTTTTAAACCATCAAAAAAATTGACCAGTGATGCATTAATTGACGTTTTACAGTTAAAGCAATCATACAGTTTGGTGACTTTTCAGTAATTGTTGCAAAGTAACGTCATCTTGGTCAATCCGGTCATCGTCCATCTGCTCTTGGTCCTCAAATAACCTCTGAACAACATCCTCCCCCTACAACACAATCAACACCCAGTGTTAACCTGCCATTCTATCATGAAGATCAAGTAAACGACAAAGGTTCTGCATCATGGGCTTGTTTTACCTCATGGCACATCAAGAGTCCAGTACTGGGGTCGTGGGCTCCACGCAAACCTGGAGAGCCCCTTAAACTGGACATCTTTTGGCCGGTACAGAGCTTCCTCTGTAAACAGAAACAGTAAACATTAGCCTGGGATAGTTTCAAAACTAAAAATACAAACCAAGACAAGAGAACACTCACCATTGACTGTGGTTTGGTGTTTGCAACCCGCTGCGGTGTCCATTTCATCACTGGAGTTCTATTTGCACCTGCATCACAACAGAAAAACAGTGACAGAGATGAAAGCATGATGTTGAAGGATAAGGAACACTGGAGATTAGCTATGTTACCATCCAAAGTTGCGAATATTATGCGCAAAATTGGAATATAAAAAAAAAAAAAAAAAAATCCAAATCAAGTAGCGTCTCCATCAGTCGCTGTCACTTCCTGAAAAGTTGGCACAAAATATCTGTAATAAAAACAGAAGTTGCTGCAATCTGGGAAGCCACTTGCTCTTTTATCATACATCATAAATGACTTGTGTCTCAGAGCGCACAGACAAAACACAATAAACGCTGTCATGTTATCTTACGATTGGATGCAATCACGTGAGACCCTTCTGGGAGAGAATTAATCCAAATCATTTTGATGACAGATTTTGCCTCAGGCATTTCAGAATGATCAAACCAACATTTGAGATGCTGTGGAATGAAATTTGTCTGCTGGTTAGTCCAGTTATCCAATCACATCCACTGTTAAGGCAAAGTCATGTGAGTTTTTTGTTGCACATCGAGGGATTTATTCAGAAAATGTGCTTCCATCGTAGTTTAAACACATCTTGGCATTTCCGTCCAGCTTTTTTAATAGCCTGGGGTTCCCCATGCTGCCTTGCGCGCAGAGCTATTTATTCACGCTGCTAGGCAGCCTGGACACCATGGACCAGATTTTCCCCTCAAAAAGGGAACCAATCACAGAACGGGGAGGGAGCAGCAAGACGATGACGACGTCTATGCGACACACCGAAGCAGTTTGTTTATATCTATGGATCCAACATGGCATCAGATGCGAAGTTACCTTTCGATGCAGCCTGTTCACACTTAGCGTCTTTTTTCAAACTGCCAGCGTCTGTTCTACATTATAACCCTATGGAGTAAACCGTTTTTTCAAAAAAGTCCTGAGCGCTTTTTTAGACGCCACCGCCGGCGTCTTTTTCTGCAGCTCAGAGCGTCTTTTTAAGTTGAAAAAAGTTCAACTTTTCTGAAAAGAACGCCCTACGTCAAGCGCCTTTTTGACAGCTGACCAATGACAAGCGAGTAGCGAGACCTGTCGTTTCCATAACAACAAGAACAACTGTCTGTCGTGCACCCACAAACGTCTTTGTGAACCGACATTCTCCTCCCCGGTAACTTCAAAAGCCAACGCAAGAGCCAACTTTCTCTTTCTCGACATTTTTTGCATCACACAGCACTAGGCTACTGTTGCAGCTGTTGTTATAGCAACAAAAGACGCGCTCGGCTGCTATTTGTAACCGAACGCTGCCAGCGTTTTTTTTTGCTAAAAAAACGCCGTTGTCAACTTTTTCTTGTCAAAAAAGACGCTAAGTGTGAACATAGCCTTAGTGTTTAGAACGCAAGTTTATTTCGTCTTCTTCCTCGTCGAATTTCTGTCGCTCTACACACGTCATCTGGTATAACTGAAACGATTGGCTATGAGCTACGTACAGGCGCATTTGATAGACATTCGTAGCGCCCAATAAACGGCTCTGGGCATTCGTAAACCACGCCTCAAATACGAGAAAATGAACATGTGGTTCCCAGACCACATCTCAATGAGACGAGGTCTGACGTTAGCCAGGCTACTTTTTTAATGCAATTTCCCAAAATGAGCACGAAAAAAGGTGGACGGAAGCATAGCTAGTGAAACTTACAGTGAGCTGCTGCTGCGGCTTCTGGTTTATTCTTCTTCACTGGGACTCTCTGGGCCTGAGATAAATAAAGTTCCATTAGTAAAAATGCCTTAATTTTAGCACAAAACTGAAAGTTGAATCACTCTGAACAGACTCACAGAATAAAAAGAGGTTCCTCTGCCAGTGGGACAGATTGAAACCCTGGGTGTTGCTCCAGCAGCCCACACACCTTCATTCCTTAGAATACTGCACAGGGCTGCAGGGTCAGGGGAGAAGGACACGGCACTTCCTAAAGGATCACACGACATCCAAATCAATCTCATTGGATGAAAAGTTCTGTAATATTTTTATAACAGAATACACAGTACAAAAATTGTGAGATAGATAGAGAGATAGATAGATAGATAGATAGATAGAGAGAGAGAGAATCGACCCACTGTTTACAAAGCGAATATGCAAAGACTAAGTCAAACGGCATTTACCAAAAAAACAAAAAACAACGATGTCGGACGATTTTGTAACACATGACCTTTCCAACGTGATTACGTAATGCGTGCAGTCATGGACGCGCATCCAGAGCTAGTGCAAGACAAGCATTTGTGGTTAAAGTATATACATTTTATTGTTGTTGAAAATAACCATTTGTTTCGCTAGATAAGACCCTTATTCCTCGGCTGGGATCGTGTAGAGCCCTTTGAAGCTGCATTGAAACACTCCTGGAAAGTTTTCCTCAAAAACCTTAATTTCTTTTCGACTAAAGAAAGAAAGACATGATGAAACATCTTGGATGACATGGGGGTGAGTAAATTATAAGGAAATTTTAATTCTGGAATGAAATAATTGATCAAAAGTGACAGTTAAAGACATTTATAATGTTACAAAAGACTTCTAAATAAATGCTGATATTTTGAACAAAGAAAAGAATGAATATAAATAATAAAAAAATTGAGCAGCACAAGCATAATTAACATTGATAAGAAATATGTGCAGCAAATTAGAATGATTTTTGAAGGATCATGTGACATTGAAGACTGGAGTAATAATGCTGAAAATTCAGCTTTGCCATTACAGGAATAAATTACATATTACAATTAATTAATTTGTAACATTTCATAACATTACTGTTTTACTGTATCACTGTATTCGATCAAATAACTGCAGCCTTGAGCATGAGACTTTTCAAATTTTTTGGGGAAAATACTGACGCCAAAATTTTGAATGCTAGTGTATAAGACTAAATAGTCCAGCTAAAATCACTATGATGAACAAAAATACATACCTGTAGTGCTTTTGGCCTCCGCTGGAGCTTCTTTTTGAGTCTTTTTGACAGGTACTCTTTGAGCCTAAAGTGGACATGGTCATGTCTATTTCACAACATATTCTGCCTAAATGGACCATTTAGAAGTAAAATATCATAATCACTGTATGAATGACATTTCGCTGGACTGGACTCACTGAATAAATAGAAGTTCCTCTGCCAGTGGGACAGACTGATACTCTGGGTGTTGCTCCAACAGGCTCCTCCAGTCTCATTCCATCACTCTGTAGAATACTACGAAGTGCCGATGGGTCAGGGGAAAACGGCCCAGCTTTGTCTTGAAATGAAAGGAAAATTAAATTAAAAGCTCACCCTCTATGGACGGTGAGAAAAGTAGGGCCTGGTTTCACAGACAGGGTTTAGATTAAGTCAGAATTAGGCCTAGCATTTTAGTCTGGGACTAGGCATAAGCCTGGTCTGTGAAACCGGGAGCAAAAGTCTTTAAAGGTGAACTAACCTTCGGTGCCATCAACACCATGATGACTCTTCTTCACAACTCTTTGAGGCTAAGAAAGAAAAAAAAAAACCTGAGTACCAACTATCCAGAAACATACAGATCAACATAATGCTATCTGGAGCAAAAGATGTAACATTATATCATCATACTAGACTGAAAAGACAACTGGCATGATCATTATGAAGGGTCAGCAAACAATTTGGTTTCATTATGGGGCTTTTCTACAATTTCTAACCACATGATTGGAGGATCCCAGTCCAGGGGGGCAGGTAGATAAACGCAGCATCATGCATTGTGCTCCAACAGCACTCGATCCCTCACATGGAAGGACATTGCGTACAGCTGATGGAAGATTTGATGATGATCCTGTACTCACATGCACATACATCAATGATAAACAACTAATGAATAAATTAAACAAAGAACCATGAACACTTAAGACAATTTGAACATTGAATTGATTGACACAATGAGAAAAGATCTGATAGTATGCCACTCACCTTTAGAGCTTACATGGCTTTGTGTAGTTGAAGGGACAGTTTGGAAACAGTACTTGTCCTTTGGTGCTTGATTAAGCTTAGATTGTCCAAGAGTGATGCTACCTAAACGTGAACTTAAATCAGTGTGACTGCAACATCTGGATTCTTGTGAAAGTGGGTGAACATCAGTGGAGTTTTTATTTAATGCAACATATTCTACATGACTACCAGGCTGCAATCGCTGTGACTTGTTTGCTGGAGCCCTGAGGACACCTGGTGTAGTAGCCGTATGGCTCTGAGTTTCAGTTTTGGCACTTGGATTTAAGTTCCTCACTTTTGCCACAGGTGTTAGTCGGGCAGAATGCGTCAGAGGCGCTTGTTCTTGAGGAATGTCTGTGTTTCTCTGACCACGTGAGCGTGACTGGGACAGATTGAAAGGAATGGGTTTGGTGCAGGTCCTTTTTTTCAGCACTTTACCCTAGGGACAAAAAATATATATATAATAATAATAATAATAATAATAATAATAATCATTATGCATGTAGCAGTGTTGTTATTGATAAACTAAAACGATAAAAAAAAAATTGGGGTTATTAAAATAAAGCTAAAATAAGATCAAATATACTATATTATATATATATATATATATATATATATATATATATCTAATATAGATATTAAAATATATACTATATTAGAAAAATATAAACAAAACTTTCAACTGAAATAAATAGAAGTTGAAGTACTAAAATTACTAAAAATAAAATAAAATAAATAAATAAAAACTAATACAAAGCACAAATTTTTTTAATAATATTTTGTCATTTAAAATTGTAATAAATACTATAATAGAACATAAATAATATTTATGTGGTCCGATTTTTTTTTTTTTTTTTTGGTAAATTATTCCTTTAAAATTACTTGGTAGACACTGTAATTTATTTCAGATTTGTGTAATGATCAGAAACGCTTGTCCTTACCGTAAGAGGCCTCTGTTCCCATCTGTTGAGACTGGGATTTTGGGAGAGCTCACTTTGGGCTGGTTGCATAGATTTGGCGAGGACTGGAAGCCTGCTGACAGCTGTCAGTTTATTGACTCCTTTTCCAGTTTCAGCAGAAGCATTGGGGTCCAGATTCTCAGATCCTCTTTTAAAGGAGGTAGCACTGAGCTTAGTCTTGAAATCCTGATTCATCAAGGTCCTAATTGCATTGAATATAATGGATCAGATATTAATAAAACAGCAACACTGTAAAATAAAACAGTTTATTCAGTTTAGATAATTTAATGGGTTTTTTTCAGTAATTGAATTGACAAAAATAATTCCAAAAAATTAAAAATGAATATTGAATAATAAAATAATAATGATGAAGACAGTACAAGGAGAATTGAGGGCTTAATTGTCCTGAAAATAGTTACAATGCAAAATAGGTAAAATATGATTTATAATTTCTCTTATTTTATGTACTAAAATTGAAATACAATTTAATAAATGTTAAAGAATAGACATAAAACAACAAAATTACAAAAACTTCAACTAAGATTAAAGTGAAAACATAATATTAAAAAAAAAATAAAGAAGATAAATAAAAACTATAATGGTGTGGTATCTCAAAGATACTAAAATAACACTGCTTGCCATGGACATTTCTTGACAAGTGTAGGAAGATCCGCCCATATAATTACAGAATTACTTGCTACATTGATTAAAGACATACATTTAAAGCTGTTAAACAATTTTTTCGTAAATCATAACGTTCCAGTGAATGATCCGCTCACTCACCCTGGTTGATCCTGCTGACTTCTGTTCTGGGGTCGCAGAGGGTTAGAGGACGCCATCTCGACAGGGATTCAGTGCCTGTAACAAGACAGATCTTGAGAATAATAATAATAATATTTTTTTTCCCTTAACGAAGAAGTGTTCGCTCAATAATAAATAACACTATAGCAATGTACAACATCAGAAAACAGCAAAGTACGGTGTACAAACTAAGTACCTAACTTAGTTGTTAACGTTATGTATTCATGTGAATAAATCGGTAGGCATATCATTTTACTAACACACACATACGTACCAGGAAATTAGCTTATATCTAAAAACTGCAGCTTCTTTTATGTTGTTTTCAAGCTACAGGACTTTCCACATCAAGCCACTCTTCACTGGCTCAGGGAAAACGCTCAGTACCTCAATATAGCGTGTTGACTTCCGGAGTAGTTTGTAAAAAGCGCGCATTTTGACTGGCTGACGGAGACGTGCCATCAGCCAATAGCTGACCGTCATTGACACCACTATGGCAACAGAGATGCGGCTTTAAATCACGTGACTCCCGTTTTTTTCAATTTGCAGGGGTTCATTATTTTTAACGTCTGGCACACAATAGAAATATAGACCATTGAAAGAGACAAAGAAGCGGGTAAATGCTGAGTTGACCCACTAAGCGCGTGAGAGACTTGTAGATAAAAATAGGCTTATAAAGAAAAGAAAAAAATGCAAACAATTTTTTAAAAATATTTTTTAATAGAGGTCATTTGGAAAAAACTGCTCAAGCCGTTTCAAAAACCAAAAGACAACGTCCAATTATAAATATTAAATGGGTTGAAATTTGACTTGGTTTTTAAGTGGTCCTGAATGTTTACTCCTAACACTACTGTTGCTCTATCAAAATGATATTAGATACAAAATAAACCCTGAGAGGAACTGTATGATCAACATTAATTGTTCAAAATAAACTTCAACATACAAGAAAAGGGTTAAAGGATAACTTAATCCTAAAATCCACACAATTAACTCAAGACGATAAAGAAGATAATAACTTAATTAAACGTGTTTTAATAAAAAACATCTTTAAAAGCCAGTCCTCTTATATTTTGAGATTTTTGAACACTTTCTTTGTTGCGCAGCTTGCTTCACATCATTCCTGTTTTTCACTGTCAATTTCTAGAGATCCTGAATAGCGTCTCAGTAGAAGTTTCAGTAAGAGAGGTTGCTATGTTTGGGACGTTACTGAAGGCACAAATGTTTAGTAAAATATGAGTGTACATTTAGAGATGATGTGAAGTAGTAGTCAAATCAAACAAATGTACAAAAAACTCAAAATATTCCAGAAATATCCTTTTGAATTTCAGAATTATCTGAATACAACATCTAAAATTTTTTAAACAGGATATTCTAACAACTGCCTTCTGTTATTTCATGTTCAATACTAATTTCTACAAACCACTTTAAAACAAGTTTCTAATCACATTCAGATGGCATTGTGACAGTTCGGCAGGGTGAAGATCTGTGACATTTTCAGAAAAAAAATAATACAGTAAAATAATATTTACACTGGCCCATTGATTTATCAATATTTTTGGTGCTGATTATGGACAAAATGGTCAAGGGAGAAGACTAAAAAAGTAATTTTGCCATTACATTAAAATTACAAGAAAATGTTATATTTAACTCTTCTAGAATGGAGTATTTATATATATATAAAAAGCAAAACTAAAGTATATTGACAATACAATTCATGTTATTGATAAGTGGGGGGAAAAATAAACAATAACATTGACATAGCAACAGAATACATTAACTTTATCACATTGCAACTAATAAGCATCAATGAAAAATAACAGCATAATTATTCTATACAAATAAAACTGACTAAACAACTCTTATGCTGTTACCCAAACATGTGAGTATTTTTGTACAAGGTGTGTCAAGAAAGATTCCAATGCAATTTCTTTCTTTCGAGAAAATAATAAAACATCAAATATATACACTGAACCTACAAAAATCCGCCATCAGATCTCAAACTGCTCTAAAATCAATTTCCGTGTTCTTTACAATTACTAAAATGTGTACCCTAGTTAAACTCGGAGCTGTACTATAGATGGAAAGGCCAACAAGACAACCATGGCCAAAAGGTGGCAGGACATTATACTGCCCATGCTGAGTGGAAAACAAACAAACAAAACAAGACAAACTTATATAAAATATATATACACATCTAAAATACATTTGTTGATAAAAATGAGTTAGTAAACTACAGTAAAAACATTATTTAACAAGCAAAGAGACGTTACTACAGGACTTCATCTACAGCAATTACGATGGTGTATCAAATTGCCTTCTATGGTATAAAACAATTTGATATGAACACACACTAAATGAAGCATGTAAACAAACAATATGCATGGCTTTAGGAGGAGATTAGACTGGGACAGATAGCATTGAGAATGGGTGAGCTGATGACTGAAGAATTAGATGATCTCTCCTCCATGGGACAATTCAGACCAAAAAACAATTTGGGGAAATCAAATTTCCAAAGAAACCGTTCAAACATCTTCTGAACAATGTTCTAATCCTTTTTTCCGATGGCCTTAGGCAATTTGATCTAACATCAAGTGCTCCTCAGAATTTAGCTTTTTCTAGAAATAAACAATGTTAAAACTAAAAATTAACTATGAAACAAAGAGGGTTTAGGTGGAGTGTACATGTACGCATTTTTAGAGGTGGAGCACTGAAAATGTTGGGGGGAAAAAATGGCAATTTAGCAATACAGCCATCACTCACTGGTATCCATTAATTGTTTAATGTATCCGTCTGTTTAGCTCTATTTGCTTTTCAAATAGAATTTCTATTCTAAAAAAACATGCTAAATGGATTTCACTTGAATTTTCTCACAGCAAATTACTGTTCTTTTCGCCCAGATGAAGCAAATAAAACCAGTCAAGCAGAACCATAAAACCGTCACATAATTTAACTCCATTATCATTCAGGTCCTCTAATCCTCATTTGTTTTCTCCACCTCTATTGTTCCCTGCAGTCTCTTCTCCATATCAATCTAGAGGAGAAGCTTGCCGTTTCGATGTATTTTCAGAATCTTTCCCAGTCTCTGTTTAGCTGTGGCAAGTCCTTTCTTTGGACGTTTCCCTGTGAGAAAGAAACAGAGATAACATTTCAGTGTAATTCCAAGCACATCACCGTTAAAGGTACTGTGTTGTAATTCTAGATACCTTGACACGCTCCTGCTGATGTTGGAGTTGCCAGACCTCCAGGTGAGGGGGCAGAGGGAGAGTAGCTGCTGCTGTTTTGGGGAGAAAGAGAGTGGCGTCTTGAAGTCAGGAACACGCCAGGGGCCATGGCACCACTTCCTCTTGGACCCCCAGGGCTGAACGGACCTGGTCCTGCTGTGTACTCGTGGTCCAGCAGGCTGGCAGAGTACACCTCCACTCTCCTCTCTTCAACTATGCAGTCCACAGGAGGCTCAGAGGGCAGAGGAGGAGACACGGGTGCAGAGTCCGGCTGACGCTGGAGTTGGGCAGCTGCAGAATGTACTTTCTCTTGAGGGACCTTCTTCTTGGTGTATCTTCTCTTGGTTATGGTTTTCTGCTGTTCCTGATATTAAAGCAACAATAGATTACAATTTCAATCCTTTGCTGTTCTTTCTTTCAAATGCTGTGCACTTTCTATTCAAAGAATCCTGAAAAAAAAAAAAGATCATGGCTTCCACCAAAAAATATTAAGTGGCACAACGGTTTTCAACATTAATGATGATAATTTATTCTTGAGCACCAAATCAGCATATTAGAATTATTTCGGAAGGATCATGTGATATTGAAGACTGGAGTAATGATGCTGAAAATGCTAACAACATGTATAAATAAATATATATTTATTTATATATAAAATTGTATTTTAAAGGAACACTATGTAACCTTTTTTAGGTTTAGGAACCCATTCTGAGGGCGTTTTAACTCCTACGGTGGACGTATTATTTCAAATCTGCCGGCAGTCGTGAGTAATCTCCCCCTCGCATTCGTCACGGTGCCACTGAGTGTAAAAACATGGCTTTCACCATTCGAGCGACTCGCTCGTATGTATTCTAAATGGCAGATTCTACGCTTACGAGAATACTAGATTAGTTGGTAGAAGTAATTACACATTAATGAGCACATATCATTTTGAAAGAACAAAGTGTTCTTAAAAACGTCAATTACACGGTGTAGCTTTAAAAAAATTTTTTTAAACATATTACTGACCCCAAACCTTTAAACAACAGTGTATAATTGCCATGTTTTTTGTAGAAAAATATATCTGATTGTTTCAAATAATCCAATCAAAACACGCTAATCAGAATGTGTAGCTCATGTTGTGAACGCGCTCTTTCCTCAATGTACTAAAACACACAAAACACAGACAGTGAATAACTTAAACTAATAAATCAATCAGGTTTTCAACATTGTTGCTTTTGCTAAATGTGTTTTAATTTATACATTAATATACAATGTTATATAAAAAATATTTTAACAACATTTTTGGTTTAATTTTGCATGTCCTTGTCAACTTACAGTAAAATGAATGACTTGAATGAATACGACTTGACTAAATTTAAAGGATATTTTGAAAAGATAAAATGAACACTTATAAAAGGTACACATCCAACTTAATTGTAGGTTCTAGCATAGTGTGGAACAGAAGCTCACCTGTTGTGCCAGTTTGGCAGCAGCAGCTGCAAGCCCAGTTTCTACAGATGCCACCCTGGCACCCTCTCTTACCGGTCGCTCCTGCTTGGGCAGTGTAGGGGTCACACGGGCTGAAGACGTGTGAAGAAATTATGTTCAGATATGTTTAGAAATAAAATGCTACAAAAATTTCATTTCATGCTGTTACCTTTAGGACTCCAGGGTGTATCATCCCAGTTTCTCTTTCTTTTCATTTTGGACTTGCTTAAGTGGTCCTCCTCGTCAGATTCTAGTGACGGATACACTGTAGAAATGTAGAAATGATCTTTTAAACTGAATCACTCTGGGTCGCAGTATTTCCTCTGCTACGCATTTTAACAACCCTGGTGTAAATATTCAAGAATCTGTGAACTCACCATAATCAGAGTCTTTAAAACAGGTACCCAGGGTCTCCTGTTCATCCAAGCTTTCTTCATCACTGAGGTGCCGTGCTGGACGCTTGATGGGCCGTTTCCCTGGCCTCTGAATGGTGGACTTCTTCTCGTTCTTCTTTACTCCACTTATCCACCCAGCTCTCCCGCCTTTCTCCTTCAAAAGCCCCAGCATCTCACCTCCTCCGGAGATAGAGAGAGGAGAGGAGGAGGAGGAAGAAGATGAGGAAGATGGAGGGTTGGCCATTGAGAGCATGCCCTGGATAGCATCACGGGTGCTGGGGGAGGCTGGTGCTTCCTCACTTGACAACACAAAGAGAATCAGCAGAAGTGAATATAAAAAACAAACATCTTCAGCTTTCACTATGGCATAAAGACTAATAATGGCCAGCATGCAGTATATAAAGTGTGCGTATGAATTACCTCAGTGCAGAATCGAGACCCGCCACCTGTTTGCTTGCCTTGAGCAAGTCTAAAATCCCACCTGCTCCACCTTTCACACCTTGCACTGTGAGCATCTCCTCATCTGTTGTGTAATCCTCCTATTTAACAGCAAGATACAAAACCAGTGACAACCAGACATCTAGAGATGAATCTAAAGCTTGCCTAAAAGAGACTTGCATACCTCAATATCAAAGTCCACTTCTCCTGGCTCACGGATTCTGTGGGGGTCGCTGCATGGTTTGGCCCGAGGTAGCTTCCTTGGTAGACCTTAAAGAGACCATTGAGCCAAGTATTAGTTTGTACCAAGATGCTGATGTTATTAAATTAACCTTATTGGTTAAACATAAAAAATAAATGGGAGAAATCTTTTACCAGCTAATTTCTTCTTGCTTGGTAGAGATGGTCTACGGCGAGGTGGAGGGGTTTCATCAATCTGAAGCTCATCTTCAGAATCAAAGTCGGACAAAGTAGCCATGTGGGGCTGGAACTGTTGAAGTGAACTCCCGGCTCCATTTGCACTGCCAGCACGACCTTTCTTCCTAAAACAGGAAGAAGAGGAGATATTAAATAAGGGTTAAAATAAGGGTGTCACAGCATAACATTAAAAATACTTGTGTGTCAGGGAAATGGGTGAAGATAACTGTTTTACCCTTGTATCTTTCCATTAGTCAGCACGAGCTTGAGCTTGCTCTTGTTGATCTTCTCTTCAAAGTCATCTAGACAGTCATCAGGCAGCTCAAGCTGAAAAGACAAAAAAGTAAAAAAAAATTTTTTTCAGCTTTATTCCCATCCTAAAGATTTACACTGCCAAAAAAATTAATTGTTAATCTGTTTTTAAAAGGAAAAAAAAAATATCTGAACATCCTTTATTTGAACCCAACGTAATACTATATTAGACAGAATATATACAACACAAAGTATTATTATGATTATTAAACTACTGTTCAAAAGTTTGGGATCAGTACTTATGCTCACCAAAGCTGCATTTCCAAATTACAGTAAAAATAATATTATTATATTACTAATTATACAGTTTTCTTTTTAAACATTTTAATATTTTGAATGTCTATTTTTTTTTGTAGTTTATTCCAGCGATGGCAAAGCTATTCCTCCAGTCTTCAGTTTCACATGATCCTTCAGAAACCAATATGATCAATATCAAATTAAAAATCGAATATGCTGATTTATCAATGTTGTGCTGCTTAATATTCTTGTGGAAAATTATCCTTTTTTTCAGGATCTTGATGAATATAGTTTAAAAGAACATGAAATATAATTATTCTTATAGTTCACCCCAAAAATGAAAATTCTGTCATCATTTACTCACCCTCAAGTTGTTCCAAACCTGCATGAATTTTTTCTTTGGCTGAACCCAAAAGAAGATATTTAAAAAAAGGTTGGAAACCAAACAGTTGATGGACACCATTGACTGCCATAGTAATGTTTTCCATACTATGGAAGTCAATGGGGCCCATCAAATGTTTGGTTATCCATATTCTTCATAATATCTTTTGTGAAAAAAATTCATACAGGTTTGGAACAACTTGCGGGTAAGTAAATGATGAAAGAATTTTAATTTTTGGGAGAACTATCCCTTTAACTGTCACTTTTAATCAATTTAATGCATCTTTGCTGAAAAAAAGTATTACTCTTTTTTTTATTTTATTTTTTTATTCTTACTGACCCCAAATGTTTGAAGGGTAATGTAATAAACATTATAATGATTAATAAATATAAATGTTTTAGAAATTCTACCTTGCTCTTTTTGACTTTGCACCCTGGCTGGAACTTCTTGAGCGTGTGTTTAGTATGAATCTCGAGTAGGTCCAGCTCTCCGGCTTCTGTCTTTATCTCTTTGCCTTTTTGGCTCTTTTTCTTTGCTCCTGGAGGACCTATGCCCACTCCTCCAAATCCATCCTTCAGCTTGGGACCTTTCTTTTTACCTGGGTGCTGGCCAAAAGTGAAGGATGTGTTCAATGGAGCTTTGGGGTGAGGAGAGGGAAGACCCTGAGAGCCACCAAAGGGTGCCCCACTCCTGCCGATGTTCTGCTGGAAGATATCCTGCAAAAAGAGACACAAAATTTAGATGCAGGACATAAATCACTACCTTTTTCATTGAAAATCGGGGCCAGAGCTACTCTCACCTCAACCAGCCGTATCTCCTTAGCCAAGTCCTTCACTAGCTGCTGGATTTTTATGGTCTCCGGTATCTCATGTTCATGCTCAGCCAAGGACTGAATATCACAAAAACAACCAACATAAGCTTTGTGTCACATAATTGCAATGAAATGGTTTCCGATGGTATAAAACAATGGTAAAACAAATACTTAAAATTTTACATAAATTTTGTATCCAATTCAGGGCTATTTGAAAGATATGATATTCTTTGTGATATGAGTCTATATATATATTTTTTAGCCTTTTGACAAAATTTAACGTAATCCTAATATTAATAAGTGAGTTTTTACAATAAAAAGAAACAATTTCAGCCAAACACCCAATCGAATTACACTGGAAAATAAGTAAAATACAGTAAAATCTGATTTTCCACTTGCTATTTCACTAAAAGAACACACAAAAAAGATATTTAATATAATTCAACTTACTTCCTTCCGTGTCCAGCTACGGAAAGCATTATTGAGAGCTTTGGCTCCGTGCACCAAATAAGTGGCAGGATGCCGTCGATTCTCTCTCAGACCTTAAGTGGATTGGAAAAACACAAAAATGAAAGTACATGAAAGACTGTTGTTTTAAAAACAAAAATAAGCAGTAAAGAAAACATCCATTTCCTTTATGAGGAGAAGCCTCACCTCTGAAGGTGTCGAGCAGATGCTTGCCAACATACCAGCACACCGTTTCAAAGTTTGGAAACCTGAATAAGTCTGCCGTGCTCAGACGCTTTTCTATCTCATATGCTCTGATGAAAAGAAAGGGAAAATTGACCAATGAAAAAGCCCAAAGCACAACTGCTTAGCGTAAGGACGGAGATGAACAGACACATCATCTCACCGAAGCTGCATGTCAATGTTGAGGCTGTGTAGAAAATTTCCCCCAAATGCCAAACAGTCCACAGGGGTCAGGACAGCATGAATCCACCCTGACAGCAAACAATTAAGGTACAAAGAAAGAATCAACATTATTAATCTAAATGTAGTTTCTCAGTCACAAAGGATATCAAAACAAAAAGTTTCTTTTGAAATTAATCCCAGTGCATCTTACTACTGGCAGAAACAGACATCGTACCTGTTGGGATGAAGAGGGTGTTTCCTTGCTTAACTGAACATTTGTAGCACATGTCTACCTGGTCCCCAAAGAACAGCTCATTCTGATTGGTGGATGAACTCCAGCACTCAAAAAGGGACAGGTTAGCAGCAGTGGGACGAATGAGGTAAAAGATCTTCTCACCCTGACATGTATAAAAACAAATATATAAGACCTCTTTTGTCTGGAAGACAAACCAAGATGCTTTCTATAGTAGTGAAATGCAGTTACTCCTCTCAAATGCATAGAAACATTTCCAGCCGTCTCAACAGATAATGTAACGCACACGATTTAAAGAGAATAACTGACCCGGAGTACGTGGTACCACACAGAGGTTCCTCCAAAGTCAATGTGAAAGTCTGTGTAACTGTCCTTCACTCCCATCAGGCAGTATTTCTGCACATTAGGCCTCTCAAAGACAGACTCCTCAGGCCAGAGATTCTCCACCCATGACAGCTTCCTCACGATCTTTGGTGTCTCCACCAGATTTGACAACCTAAGAACAGACACAAAAAACTGTTAGACAGTTTGCACAGATAAATCCGCTTGGAAAAGTTGCCTTTAAATTCTTTAATTTAACTCTTTAAATTCAACCCCTTTGAAGACGTAGCTGAAACAGCAACAAATATTTTTCTTTTGTTGTCGTTTCACAGGAAGAAAAGTAAAAAATTACAAGGTAAAAAAAAAATAAAAAAATGCAGTAATGATTCATTTATGCATTTAGAAAACTGACTTCAATGCACCGCTGCTACAGCCGTACACATTCAGATTAAATTAGCACATCCCAAAAAAGCACCTGGTGTCTGAGAACTCTAAGCTGATCACATTCAGCACTCGGTCTCTGTTTGGGCTGTTATAGTACTCCACAAACTCTCCCAGTTTCATCTTCAGGTCTGCTTGGCGGATGACATCAATCACGTCAATTTCCTTGTCAGCTCCTATGACACAATTGTAAGACATTAAATTCCTATCTTAACATGACTTTTTCACAAACATACGACTGTAAACGTAGCACAGAATGGCACTGCAGATGTGATTAGAGTTATTTACCAATATAATGCTCTACATCCGATACGGAGAAGGACGACGGGGGCAGATTCATGCCCAGGCCATCTTTCCTGAGGACCAGGACCGGGACGCTGAAAGAGCGCTCCTCTAGAAACTCAACAGTGAGTTGGGCCCCGGTTGGTTTCAGCAGGACTTCATCAGCACTTAAATACAAACATTTAAAAATATCAGCATACTCATCACTGTGCATTTTCGATTTAAAAAAAAAAAAATCCAATAACACTAGAGACTGCAAACCCAAGCTGAGTGGTATGAATCATCGCTTTAAGTCTGATCAGAGCTAAATTAATCTTGGTTAAGAAAGCAGAGTCACCTAGTGGCCTAATTTTGACCTTGCAATAAGCATCCTGTAACTCAGTAAGAGATAACATGAATAAACCATACCTGGGAAAAGTGCGGCTGCGTAGCTCCCTGACAAACTGAGCACTGCCCGTCTTCACAGGTCGTCCTGATTCTCTCCCCACACTAGTCTCAGCATGCTTAGGAGCCCCCCGTCGTTTGCGCACTTTAACAGAAGAAGATATCATAGTTACCTATCATGCAAGCTTATAGGTTTGCTATCCCATTCTGAGCTTCTTGGTTTAATATTGCATTTTGTTTGTGTTCCACAATGAGGGTATAAATGGCTCTGCTGTCTATTTTTATTACTTGCTGAGCTTGATTAATTATCACAACAAAGTTAAGTCAACAAAATACCAATTCTATCAGGACCACTATCGTCAAATACAAATTTTACGACGTATGCCACACTTACTGACAGAGGGTCCATGTGACACCTGACAGTTAGGACAGTGATACAGATCAATTTCTGCCGCTTTGTCCTCTTCCACTCCAACACAACTACAGAAGATCAAATAGTAAATACAATACAAATCATTTAAATCAGAAAAAAAGGTCACTTAGTTTTAAATTGTAATTTACAAAAGGCAACCTCACCTGCCATGAAACCAGTCCTGACAAACATCACACTCAATCATGAATCGGGTGACATCATAAGGGAGACGACACAGGCAGTAAACGGGAACAGATGCCATTCTAAAGTCCCTGGCCAAATGTCAATATAAAAAAGTCTTAAATAATATGGTATTGCTTCTGTTTTGGCACCACAGTTCACTTAGTTGCCTCTGTGGAGAGTCAACTTCACTTCAGAGCGGTTCCCAAATCAGCTTGCAGTGCTGTAAAGTGTTGTATATGAAGTATGCTGGCAGTGACAACAGCTCTCAGTCAATCGTAGATTAGAAAGCTTCACTACTACGACCACTGCAGTCGAACTGGGCGCTAGGTGCATACCATGGTCCGGCGCCTGTTGAGAGAGCAAAGTAGAATTTGCTGAGAAAAAATAAGAAATATCATTCTTGTACCCAAACTACAGAAAAAAATAAGTGCACTTTACATTAAATAGTCAAATCTGGCAAAATTGTTTCAGTCAGAGGTTAACCAATTCATCTGCTTGGCTAAAATATTACATAAATGCACTAGCTGCCTTTATTATGGTTAACAGACTCAAAATAAGCAAGTTCCTATTCATTCTCAAACAAGCCTCTATACAATGAAGGCAAACAGAGCAAACTACATACTGTATGATCAAATTGTGTAGAATTGTAAATATTATCCCTAAAACACCGGGACCTAGACTATCAGGTCCTGTTGTTCATTTTACAGAGAGTTACAGATAGAAAGGTATTTGGGATTTGAGTTTTAATACTTTAATGCACATTATACATTTTATGCATTATAGTGGTAAAAACTACACATTTATGAAAGCGACACTTAAAATTAATGAATAATCAAATAAATGGCAAAGTAATAATATGCACTAAATATTCATCTTTGTATTACTTGTTAAATCGTATAGTTTAAAGCTGCAGAGATAAAGCTGACTTCCACTGGGACGATGCGAACGATAAGTATAAAAGCTATAATTTGCAATGCATACTTATTTGAATTTTATCCCCTAGATTTGTAAATAAAAAAAATAAAAAAATGTTTTTGGAAGTGTTTAGAAACGCGGTCTGTGATAGCAGAAAACAGTTTGTTGAAACATAAGAGCTGGTAACGTTAGCTAGCTTAGCTGCTAATATTTTAGCATGCTCGTCAACGTCTAACTACATGAATCTTTGTGTTTACAATACAACAGCGATGCGTTACTGAGCAAACTCACTAATCTAACCTCAAATGTAGCCAAAATATGAAATATGGAGTTGAGATTATACGACCCATAGCAAGACAAAAGGACTTGTTGCAGCGCGCGCAGTACCGGGTCTTACCGGGTGTGAAATGCCGCGAGTGTCCCGAGGGCCGAGCGCACCATGCCGGACGAATTTTTTGGAAAATCCGAGGACTGCGCGGCCTGCTTTACAAACAACAAGATGTTTTCAAAAACCGTACAGTTCTTCCGTTCTTACGTATTCAACAGAGGAGAGTGAGTAAACAAATCTGGAAAGATCTCGAAAGAATACAGTCCACAACCGAGAAGCAAAGATTTTATGAAATTCATAACGCAGCGATTTCCCTTGCTATAAATCCATCCCAATCCGCCCGTGCAGCGACCACTGTCTGCGGGAGAGGGAACAATAAAGTTGCTTCGTATTGTCGGTCTTGCTTCGGACGGCAGAGACTTCAGATGAGCCCCCAAAAATGGGGGGAAAATCTATTTAATTATCACTTTATTTTTTTATTTATTTGGTTGGTTCTTGTAGAGTCAGTAACGTTAGCCTAAGTATACAACCATGAATAGCTCAAGGTTTGCTCAAAGTAACTATTGTTTCCAAAAATAGAAATCGTGTTTATTATGAAAAATAACAGCTTAAAACAATATAGAAACAACTACAAATTTATTTGTTTTTAATCCGTTAATTCATTCATTATAACCATGCATAGCTCATCACCATGGTTAGCTCAAAGTAACCGTGTTAAAAACAAAACACTGTTCATTATGAAAAATAAAAACCAAAAAAAAAATATATATATAGGCTACAAAAAACTACAAATTTCTAGTTTGTTTGTTTATATAGCCTTCACAAATGTAGAAACTATACATCTGCTAGGGATTTTTTAAATCACGAATCTAAAATGTTTCTACCAAAAATTGTATCATAGTTTAAGTTTTATTACTGTTTGTTTACATAGTGTGCAGTAGCCTACTATAGTGCTACAGTGGGTAAAACCAAGGTAACTTTTCTTAAGGGCTGTTATATCATGTCTGAAGCAAACAGCAGTAGTTATTATGTGGAAGATTTTAAGCAAAATACTGTATATTCTTTCCAAAATGTAGACCAATCCATAAATGAAAATAAGTAAATATCCAGAACCAATTGAGTGACGTCACACTAGAGTCTGTTGTCCAGCAGATGGAGACATCGGATAAGTGTTGAAGGATGTAGCTAAAACATCTTCGCCAGTTTGAGATGAATTTGTCGTTATAATGGTTGCTTGGAGCGACTACAGAGAAGGATTTAAACTCACAGTAATGATTACCTACTGTACACCCCTATGTCTATAAACCACTTACATTTCCACCGCATTTTGAACCATTTCATTGGACTTTTTAATTACGAATATCTATCTATCTATCTATCTATCTATCTATCTATCTATCTATCTATCTATCTATCTATCTATCTATCTATCTATCTATCTATCTATCTATCTATCTATCTATCTATCCTTCCATCCGTTATTTTACTTTGAGTGTTTTTCTACTTATTTTAGCCTACATTTTGTTTGTTACAGTTTGAATAAGCAAACTATTACTAATACTACTTTTAATAAATAATAATAATAATTATTGGCTATTATTAATTATTGTTATTTAATTTTTTTACTGTTTGATGGAGAAAGTAGCCAAGTATTCAAGATTAGGGGGAACAAAAATAAAAGTCTTTAAAAATCTGTCATTGAAAAGCCATATTAATAAAGCACTTTATTATTGTGTTCACATGCGTGTGTATTTGCTCTTGTTAATGCTTGCCAGTTGCCACTCCATGTACTAATTTCACCTGTTTCAGGACCTGCCCAAAGTGAAACAACTCTCATTATGGCTTTGACTCACTTTGACTGAATACTCCCCCCACACTCAACAGCTCCCTAAATAATCATCCGTACGCCATCCAGCTCCTGATTTCTCCAGTCCTGCCTCTCAGCCTCATTGCTGGTGGCCATGGCCTGGATGAGGAGTGGGCTGGCCTGGCTTCAGTGGTCGCAGCTCCCATCACAGATTGATGAATTGATTGCAGCATTGCTGCCAGTGAGTCTGTGCCCTGGGCGAGGGCGCCCCGGTTACGGGAGGGAATCCCAGCTATGGCACCCGCCATGGTGCCGCTATTATGAGCGGCCTGCAGGGGACCATTGGGGCTGGCAACCCAGGGAGCAGCCCTGACCCACATACTGCTGTCACGCCCCTGGAGACACACACTGTGAGGGCAGGCGGGGAGGTGTGTGGGATTTGCCACAGAATAAGGGGGTGAGGTACTGGGCATCTTGCTAAACAAACAGACTTCCCTTCTTATTATTTCTAGGCTTTTCTGAGCCATAAGTGTTCACACAGAGCAGATGAAGCACTGTCAATACGCTCTATGAAATTTCCACAAACCCAAAACCGCACAGAGATAAGATTTATCACATATGTGGTGTCAGATAAAGTTATCAGAATGCAGAAACAAATTTTATAATTGTATACTAAACCACTGAATCATGACTGAAGAGACTGTGTGTGTAAACTGAATTCTGGAAGAAGAACAAAAAAAGATCTTAGAATGGAAGCAATTATAGTGGATGAACTTCGTCAGCCATGTGGGTTCAAGACTTTGAGTGGTTTTGTTGTATTATTTAATACCTTTTTTCTCATAGGCTATAATTTGTACTCAGGCACCTGTCATATTAACTCTTAAACACTTCTGACTTTAATTTTAATTAAATGGGATCAGTGTTGTTGTTAACTAAAACTAAAAAATAAGTTCAAATAAAAAAATTACTTATAATTTATAATAAAGTAAAATACATAAAAAAGAAAAAACTAATACAAATGACAAAAGCACATAAAAATTAAAATGATAACTAAAAATATGAAAATAAAAACTAATTCAAAACATGAATAAATACTATAATAGTATATAGACAATACTAAAATAATATTGAATGGGATTGCGGGCTGTGTTGAGATTATAGTGAAAAATTCACAAATTGCTGTATGCTGTATTGGTCCACCATATTTTCCACCATATTTTAAAATGATTCATTTTGGAGAGTAATAACTGGAAAACACTTTTGTACTATTTTCACAGGTGTACATTTTCAAAACACTTTGTACAAAAATCCAAGCAGATCCACAATCCACAATTGTAACACAGCTAGTCATTCTTTCAAAACTTATTTTCAAAAATACATTACCTAACTTAGGTAACTGAATCCATATTGTTTGTAATAGTATCTATCTAGTGTGTTATCAAAAGGCGCACAGCCATGAGGTTTTGTGCTAGAACAGTTTGATGCCAATACAGTAAATGTTCTCACGGTATCATTTGACTGAATCTGTATTGACCTTTTCAGAGGAAGGGTGAGTTACAGTAATGTGGCCATCTTTACCATGGTAATCTGTTTACAGTATCACATGGCATACTGTAATGTAAAATGCTGTATTTGATGCAATTTGTGTCCCTTCTTCTGATGTATCAATCTAATGCTATACAGTCCACAAACTGCAAATCTCTCTCTCTCATGCGCACGCACACACACACACACACACACACACACGTTGTGTTTTCATGTTTTATGGGGACTTTCCATAGACATAATGATTTGTATACTGAACAAACTATAGGTGTACCAAATGATACATTAACCATTAACTTAATTTAGATAATATAATAGTAATAGACAAATATAAAACTGAACGAGAAGAGATGCAAATCAAAAGTCTGATAGTAAGAGGTTTATGAAAGGCAGTTACTGTGAATGAAACATTTATATATAAACATTTATTTTGTGTAATGAAAAGGATACTTTGAGATTTTGTGTATTGAACTAACACAACTGAAATTATGCTGAAATGTTTGGGGAAAAAACTACACTTTTGATGATCTGTGGTGATATTAGTACCAAGAGCTTTGGACCGATTGCTTGTGAACATTGTGCCAAAGCAATAAAAAAAAACTGTTTGTTTTTATTTATTATTTATATTTTATTTCAGCTTTATATGAGATTTGTAATAGCTTTAGTTAACAATAGTAACACTGGTTGAGGAGCTAGATGCATATATGGATAAATGTAAGTATGGATGACTGAAAATGATTTTGTGTGCAGATGCAAAATTGGGAAAACTATTTAAGTTGATTTAGAATTTGATTTGAATGCTTGCAGAATGAACCGTATCTCAATGCAATGAACATTAAAAAAAAATGTATAGACACTGGACACATTTTACAAGAAATAATAGATATTCACATTCAATTATCTAAATGCATACTTTATTAAGCGTGCAATATATAAACACACTTAGTCATTCATGAGCGTACACACACAACCATATTTGAGTCTATTAGTACCTGTGACTATACTGTATAGTCACTCTGACACTCTTTTCAGCATTTGTGTGAAGTTACCAAATGCTTTTAAATCAGCTTCACCAGTCACATAGCTAGAGATTTACCCTTGTTCTTCTCCTCAGATTTGCCCATGCAACACTAGCAAAAAGTCACTAACATAAATGCAACACAAGTGATGACGCGTTCAATGAGCATGTCTACACGTACACGGCACCGTCGGCACGACACAGACGAACACGTAATAGCAGCGGATATAGTCGGTGAAACATGCATTTAGCTACACAACAGAACAGAAAGAAACAGCTACACAAAAGAAATAATTCTTGTACATTGTGCAATTAAATACGCATGCCGAAAGAAGAGATCCACAGTCCTGTATCTATTTACAAACCAAAGCTTGCTCAGCAACCTGTGCAGAGACACCCGTTATTGTGTGGAGACATACAATAAGAGCATCATCACCCCTGTGTAACACTGACAGTCATGAAGTCTGGCTGATATACTAATAATAAATCACAATGCATTTCTATTTCATTTTCAGTAGCAAAACAACAACACTATAGCAAAAATCACAACATGTTTCTCAACTGTTTTCAGAGTATTATTTCACTTGATTTTATTTAAATATTTCAGGAAACTGAATCAACAGGTTTCTCATCTATCAGTGCAGTTAATATAGTTTAAATGACCTGCATTTAAGCGACACCTCCATATTCCATAGAAGTATATAAGTAAAAGCTTTTCATTCACTCCCTGTCTTTTATACATTTACAGTGTACAGACACAAGAAACGGAGATGTTTAAATCACATAAGAATAGTAAAACATCTTCACTTGTAAGAATGAATATGAATCATGGGGTGCTAGTGCTACCCCAATCATCTCACGGATCTGTTAGGTGGGACGTAGCGAGGGGTTACACTGTCTGAGATGACCCGACTCCCGATGGTCATAACTTGTAAACAGAATGAAAGAATCTTTGAAACCACTGGTGCTCGCTGATGAGCTGCCACTTCCCACTGGTTCCACTTGGATCCAGCCTGCCTCATTTCTTGTTCTTGAGCTGGTTGGCCAGCCAGTCCAGACCCTCATATAGGCCGTCTCCGCTGGTGGCACAAGTGGCCTGGATGTACCAGTTACGATGGCGCAGGGAGTGGAGACCCAGCTTATCTGTGATTTCTGCAGCATTCATTGCATTTGGCAGATCCTGTAGAGTGAGAAAGAAACATACACAACTACACATCTTACTATGTATACAGCCTACATAGATAGTTTAGTTGCGACATGTGGACTATAAGGAACAATATGGTGGACATTAAAGTAGAAATGAAATGGAGAAAGCGACTGATTTTTTCTTCCGCATGGTGACAAGTGTAATGGTCTGGACTATCAGAAAAAGAAAAAATGTGAGGTGGAAACTTGGTTCTATCCACCGGTTGTTGATTGGATTTCGGCCGTTGCACTCAAAAATGATTGTGAGCTTACAGTGGATTGTAAGAAATGGGCGGGGTTTAAGCGGACTAAATGTTTGGAGAAGTCCGGGATATGTCACCACAGAGAAGTCATTTTCATCCGAAAATCTAGTTATGACATTTTGATTAAACATTACAAGAAAATGAAAAATGAAACATATAAATGGAAGGATGAATCATTCACAATAAAATCTATAACATGCATTTACAAAATAGATAAGGTTAATTTCATACCGACTTCTATACTATAATTCTATACTGGTTTGTCTAAATATAAATATAAATTATAACGAATCACAAAGGAACTAGGACTGCACTGCTATTAAAATTCTGGCCAACATGGTTGATAATTATTTTCATATTATGGTGGAAATAAAAAATTCTATATTATTTTGTCTAAATAAATTATACATTTAAAATTATAAAATAAAAAAATAAACATTTATAATTTAAAATAATTACATATAAAATACAGAAAATTAAATGAAACTAACTTCAGTTTTAAACACATTGATTTGAGGCATCACAACATTATAATGTGCAGTCTGAAAATGGATATAATTTTTTTTTAGTTTAGCTAAAGATACCATTTAACTGTTATTAACAATATTAGTGTTTTTAAGTATTAGCATTATGTGAGTATTAGGTGATTAGGATTAAGCTAGTCCCAGACTAAACTGCATGTTAACTGAAAGCAACTTGCACTGACATATCCTAAATAAAATATGTCAGTGCCATCGTTTTGTCTCAAGATGCACACCAGTAATGCACACTTATAAAAGCTACATAAATGTCCTAATTTAACTAAGGCCTAATCCTATCTTAATATAAGCCCTGTCTGTAAAACCAGGCCTAAGTGTAACAATAGAGGAAATGAGCATGCATATATATTTTGTACTGATATATATTGTGCATCCCGTAAAGGAACCTTCATAATAGCTCTCAAATAATGTAATATCAGTATATAACATTAGTTATATAACAAGTAAGCATATAGGAAAACAGCTTTAAGTTCCTCAGCATCCATATCAAAGAGGATTTCCCATAGTTCCTCAACTCATTTTCCTGGATGTGTCTATAATTCCTGCACACACCGAAAAGCCTAAATTTCTCTAGAGATCTTTTACAGAATCAGTGCTACTGTGGGAGCTATGGGAGCATCATGTCCTACTGCATCACACTCTGATACACCAGCTGCACATCATCAGATCAAAGAGACCTTCAAAACTGCTCAACACATCAGCGGTAGACCTCAACAACCACTACCGGCAATGAGCTCTGCAAATCATCAGAGAGCTCATCCAGTCCAAAAATAGTCTGTTTTCACCTCTGCCATCTGGAAGATGCAGGCAAACACACACAGGCACGCTGAGGAACAAGACTGAGGAACATTTTCTGTCTTACAAATGTTGATCACTGACGTTTTCTACAATAATCCCTTCTAACTACCAGTCCACTAATGAACTACAACCACATCAGGGACATCACCAAATAATTCAATGGGTTTCCACTGTCAACAACATAGGTTATAGAAACTGATGCACTTAGGGGTGCTTTGAAAGTTATATTGGTAGATGGCAAACACAATGCTAACATCAATAAATTGTCTCTGATTTGAAGACCACAGCAGAAGCATAAGGAAGCTCTTGCCTGCTTGTTGGCAAAGATGAGAAGTACAGCGTCTCTCAGTTCATCCTCAGCCAGCATCCTCATCAGCTCTTCTCTGGCTTCATTCACTCGCTCGCGGTCATTGCTATCCACCACGAAGATCAGACCTTCAAAATACATGGGAAATTATGTGAAATGTGGTTTTGGAGAGGTAGTAATTAATAACAGGGCAGGGGACAATGAAGACCCTTGTGGGCCCCAATATGAGATCTTAATACTAATATAAATGCAAAATTTATTCAGACAAGGTATTTCCTTCCTCTATTGATGTATGTAAAATTTTTGCAAATCAAATGAATACTTTTATTCAGCAGGGATCCGTTAAATTGATCAAAAGTGACAGTTAAAGGAATAGTTCACCTAAAAATGAAAATTCTCACCCTCAAGCCATCTTAGGTATATATGACTTTTTACTTTCAGCCGAACACAATCGGAGTTATGTTAAATAATATCCTGGTTCTTCCCAGCTTTGTAATGGCATTGAATAGTGCCCGAATTTTTGAAGCTCCAAAAAGCACATCCATCCATAACAAAACTCCAGTGGGTTAATACACACCTTCTGGAGTGAAGGTTTTCCCTGGGGATGGACTGGGGATGCACTGCTATTGAGATTTGATACAGCCAATAATTATTTTCACGTTACGGTGGATATTTAAGTAGAGATGAAATGGAGGTAGCAACTGTTTATAATGTTACAAATGATTTCTATTTCTAATAAATGCTGTTCTTTAGAAAGTTCTATTCATCAAAGAATCATGAAAAAAATGTATCACAGTTCCAACAGAAATATTAAGCAGTATATTAACTGTTTTCAACATTGATAATAATAAGAAATGTTTCTTGAGCAAATCAGAGTATTAGAATGATATCTGATGGATCATTTTACAGTATATTTGATCAAATAAATGCAGCCTTGGTGAGTATTAAAAAAAATTATTGTCTTACTGACTGTACACTTTTAGTTTAGGCTTTAGTTTATGTCACATCCATGATTCATGATTTGCAAGGTGTATTGGCTGTTTATTTAAAATAATTTGTGTTTAGTGTGTGTGTGTGTGTGAGTTGGTAATCATCACGTTGTGGGGACAAAATGTCCCCACAAGGATGGCAATATCCGAAATCCTTGTTCGTGTGGGGACATTTTTTGGTCCCCATGAGGAAAACGTCTTATAAATCAAAAAAGTGATGTTTTTTCGAAAATGTGAAATTGCAGAAAGTTTTCTGTGATGGGTAGGTTTAGGGGTAGGGTTAGTGTAAGGGAATAGAATATACAGTTTGTACACTATAAAAATCATTATGTCT
Organism: Leuciscus leuciscus; assembly: GCF_965113295.1. NCBI lineage: Eukaryota > Metazoa > Chordata > Actinopteri > Cypriniformes > Leuciscidae > Leuciscus > Leuciscus leuciscus. The sequence continues at coordinate 14,428,732 of NC_138742.1, read as the reverse complement.
ATGGAAAGTCCCCATAAAAAATGAAAACACTACATGTGTGTGTGTGTGTGTGTGTGTGTGTGTGTGTGTGTGTGTGTGTGTGTGTGTGTGTGTACGAGTCCTCTTCTCACCTTGTGTGTTCTGGAAGTAGTGACGCCACAGAGGTCGGATTTTGTCCTGGCCACCAACATCCCACACTGTAAAACTGATATTTTTGTACTCGACAGTCTCTACGTTAAAACCTAGTAACAAAACAGCACAATGGGAAACAAATTACAAGCTGGCAAGATTCGTAAAACATGACTTCCTTCTTTACGAGTAGAGTAGACATTGTCTATAACTTCACATAGACTTTGTCTCTGTGTAAGAGGAAAATAATACAATAATAATTAAGCGATTAAACATTTTAAGTCTGAAAATGTGCTTTACCAATAGTAGGAATGGTAGTCACTATCTCTCCCAGCTTCAGTTTGTACAGGATTGTGGTCTTCCCAGCTGCATCCAGCCCAACCATCAAAATCCGCATCTCCTTTTTCCCAATGAGGCTCTTCAAAAGGTTGCCAAAAATGTTCCCCATCGTAGCTGGATAGCCTTTACTTATATAAAAAGACAAAATCTTGAATCAGTTTTCTTAAATGACAACTGTCTTACCTGTCTGACCCTTACAAATATCACAATGTTCCTCTTATAGACTCTTCTAGAAACCCCTCTGCAATTTATGATCTTTAACTATGGCAGGACAAACCATAAAATAACATATTTCTTTCACAGAGAGCACCACATATCAGGAGAGCAAATTTCGACAATTTTCATTTCTACATGTTTTAGAGTGCATAGCAGTACAGATGAAAATATGGCATGACGTGAAGGCCAAGTATGGTAACTCATGCTCGGAATTTGCACACTTTACTAATAAGGCTTACTTTGTATTTGGAAAAATATAGCTGTTACTAGAGCCTGCAACCAAATGTAATCCTTAAAAAAACAGAACCAGAGCACATGTATATCAGAGATGTCATGTTAATGTAAGATCATCTTGAACTAGCCTTGCAGTGAGAGCACTAATCTGCAAATTCATCTCAAATGACTCATAACTGTCATCATGCACTGATTAAATAAATGTGTATGGAACACGGAGTCTTAGACAATAGACTACACCTAAAAAAAAACTCAGTCAGTACAATAAAAATACAAAACTATGTTCCTAGTCCAGTCCGGCATCATCGGTTTTTAAAATATCCAATTTGAAACACCTATATTAGAAAAACTTACATAGTATTACTTTATTTCAGGTGCTGCAAGACAGATTGAGACGCACCATGGACCTTACTGTGTTTGTAAGGAAGAGAGGTTTCTCATCCTTCATAAAATGGTGATGACATCCACATCATGAGTGAGTATTTAAATGCCAGAAAATCTGAGACTGTTGATTTGTATCACAATTTAAATCCAACAGAACTACTGAAGCCCAGATCAGTTCACATTCAGGTTTCAGATATGGTTTTAAAGCAATGGACACAAATGGACACAATTATTTAAAATCAGAAAAACCTTGATATGAGAATTGATTTATAACGTCAGCCTACACATATGTGGGCTGCTGATGAATAGGCTATGCAAAAGATGCTCAAATTCCATTGTATATTTTACAAAACAGAAATGCCTTCATATGGTAAACCGGCGCAAGTCATATGAGGCAATGATACTGTTTAAACATCTTTTATTTTTGTCACGACGCAAATAGCCTACTATAGCAGCAAAAGCCGGCCTGCGTATTGACAAATCATAAATTACTCAGGTATTTAATGTAAATTATATGTAACATATACCATTTCGCCAGCAATCTCTACCGTAATTTAGACGAAATTATAGCCTATTCTTTCACGTTTTCCAGCATCCCTACTCACCTCGGAGACGGACACCGGATAATTTCACGCAAGTCACTCCAGTCTCGCGATACCAGCGAAATGAGCAAGAGTGTGTTAGATGATATCTCGCGATATCTTTGAGGCGCATCCTGGTATGTGCATTCAAAATGTCAATGAATGTAACTCATGCAGGCAGTGTTGTATATGAACGAGGATGTAAGATCTCTACAAATGAACAGAGGAAAATTAATAAGTATTTACCTATAAGTATAGAAAATTACCCAAACTTTTTTTTTTTATATAGCCTATATAATTTGCTGATATAGCCAACAATGCTTGTAACAAAATATGAGCACATGAGTTCACTAACATGTTCAGTGACGTGTTTTCTTAAACTGAAAAATTCCTTTTTTTCATATTTATGAAATATCACTACAAATATTTCATAAATATATACCGGTAAAGAGGACACGGTTGTGAAACTTTATAAATAAAAAGAGGTGCAAGTATATTTCTTGTTAAATCAGGAAATAGTACTATTGTTCCAATGGAAGATGGAATTTTTTTTTGTCAAGTTTAATAATATATATCTCAAGCATCGAGTTGGTTTAAGGACAGGTGGTTTTAGTAAATTAATGTAAATGGTATAAGTTTGATACAAAAAAACTATAATAAATCAAATTAAATTGTGCATGCGAGTAAAGAACATTCTGATGATCTCTAAATAATTTTAAAGTAGAAATGTTGTTTATCCGGTTAAGTTGGCAGGTAAAGTTGTATTGTTTCATGTCTCAAAAAATAATAATCTGTGAGCAACATTTTGATAATGTTTCCTCCAGAAATGTGTATTATGTGATAATTTACAACTGAAGGATCTGTTGCTGCAAATGTTTGGAAGCACATTTCCATATTGTGATTAATTATTCAGCTATGACTGAACCTAATGAATAAGTAACCTACTAGATGCTGCCAAATTACAGAACTTGGCAGTAACTGATTTCCTCAGGCTGCCAACTCAGTAGTTACTTACTTAGATACTGCATGCCAGATTATCAGTATGGCAAAATATCACTCTTTATAGAGTAAAGATCATATAATACTACAAGAAATACTCACAGCTTCATGACATACTTAAAATCTTAATGGGTCTAATTATTACAGGACTTGTCACTGCGTTGTGCTTCTTGTACATTAATAAATTTGTTTAAACTGCCTGCTCATCTAGATTTTTTTAACAGTAATTGTGCTCACAGTGCCTGCCCAGACCTAGTCCAGATGAAAAGGAAACTTGGTCCACCGTGTGTCAGTGGGTTTATGATCGATGTGTTTATCAATTCAGTGGTTAGGAAAAGAGAGAGGGAGTGGAGCAGATGCTTGCAGCTGCACACCAGATTATAGGGTGGAGTGCTGTATGGGGGGGGAGTGCTGTGTTTGTGTGCACTGGGAGTTTTGGGGGTTATGGGGTGGGCAGAAGAGGCTACAGTGGGTAGGGGTGGGAGCAGGAAAGCTGGGCTGGGGGGGTGGTGGTGGGGGGGAGTTATAATTTAAAGGAGCCTCTCCTCTGAAGTGTTTGCCAAAGTGCACCCCAGCAAACACAATCATAAGTCGGGTTGGTTAGGCTTGCAGAACTAATGAGGGCTTGCACATTTAGGCAATGGCTTTGATGTTCTGGGTAACTGGCTCCTTGTTTTTTCTTTCCCTTTCTCTCTCTATCCCACATCAAAAATGGAAGGGGTAGCTGGACAAGGAGCCCAGAAGCAGATGTTTCCAGCTGTTTTTCCCTTTTCCTTCTCTTTTGATGTACCTAAGTATATATTCATATATTTCCATTTCCGCTACCAATATCTCATGTTTTATTTCAATTGCACATATCTATCTATCTATCTATCTATCTATCTATCTATCTATCTATCTATCTATCTATCTATCTATCTATCTATCTATCTATCTATCTATCTATCTATCTATCTATCTATCTGTCTGTCTGTCTGTCTATTTATACATATGGTAACAAACCGAAATATTTCATATGACCCAACATTAGTTCAATGCCCTTTTGTCTTAACTGTGGCAGTCTGGTTGTCATTATTCTTGATGCTGTCAGTATGTTGCTTTGTATGTGTGATTGGCTGCACTGCATTATAGGGGGAGGTGTTGGGGGGGGGGGGGGTCTATGGCCGTCCAATTTCTCTGTCTCACACATGGGAGAAACAGCGACAGGAAATTCCCTCTTGCAGCAGCTCCAGGGTGAAATGATAAAGGAATAAAGAAATACAAACCAGATATCTAGTGCTTTATCATTCCACACCACTCTTTCTCCAGTTCTCTTTCACTCCCATCGTTTATTGCCAGAGGAAATACCACAAGAAGCGAGTTCGATAAAGCCAGCAGACCGTAGGTGGTCACTTCACTCAATCGCCAGCCGCCACAGCGCATCCTCATTAGAGAGTCTCGTGAGGAAACATACAGAAAAACTCATTTATTCTTAAGATGTTTGTGATTGTTGAGCAATCACAAAACACAGACAGAGTGTAGACATCAGAAGCGGGCCTGTGTTTAGTTAGGAAATCACAGTGGTCCAGTCTCTGATGGCTGCAGATGCAGATTCACAGACAAGGACAAACAGTACTCAGCAGCACATGGCACAACTTTGGACAGCTGATCCCTGTAAGACAGGTTCATGCCTTAATCTGCTTATAGAACTCTTATGAAAGCCTATCCCTGTTGTCCATTATGAGAGGTCAGATTCAGTTAAAAAAAAAAATCTCCAGAAGAGAAGAATTATATCTAAAACGGCGATCTATGATCCCTCTTCTGTTCTAGAGGGTCTTTTATGGTTCTAAAACCAGTGTGATTATACACACAATAAACCAAGAAAGGTTCCTTAACATTAAAATTGAGGCTTTCTTAACATATTACAACAATAAATTCTCTACGCTCTCCTTGAAAATGCAAAAGGCGGCAATATATGAAAGTTAATTTATCCATATAATTCGTTTGATTTCCTAAGCATCGCTGAATCAAAATGAAAGTTTTAAGACTGTATACATCAATTTCACTGTAATAAGATTGTAATGGCAACTGTTTAAATACAGCTTAACACAGGACTTTAGAGTATGAATGTCTTCCATTTCTTGCATCAAAGGCATCTGGCATCCAATATCGTTCAGCAGTTTGAGATGAGATGTGACTGTTTTTAATCAGCTGCAAAAAATCCACGGGAGGCACAAGTGTTCTCCAGTCGTTCCTTCACTCTATCCATCTCCGTTTTCTGATTGGTCTGTCTCTATAAAGGTTAGGATGGGGTTACACAGCATATCAACTTCACAATTGTCCTGGTTTTCATAAAAACCAACCAAACTCAGACCCCTACGCAAGGCACATTCTCTGTCGATGGCCAAGATTTGCTCCAGACTTGGGAAAGTTTCTCTATAACATCTTATGAAATGGCACTGAAATGTTCCATTCAATTATCAGAGCCACTGATTCTGCACGATCAACGTGGGCAAAGATCATAACGCTGCAAGATACAGTGTTTTGAAACCTCAACCCAACTCAGATGGTTTTTCACCATCATAAATGATTACAACATAAACTTCTCAAACATTTAGCCAAAGTAAGGAATATACATTAAGTGCACTTTTGAAAAAGTAAAAAAAACAAAAAAAAGGTAGACCGTAGCAGTGCCTATATTTTGCAGGAATAATTTGTTCCTGCTGTTGTGCCTTGTTATTTGGAGAAGTGCAGATGGCGTTTAGGCCTTTTGCATGCTGGAGGCTGAAGATTCCAAGTGAGGAAAAAAAGACAAATGACATGAGTCACCTCCTCCTCAATCTCTGACTTGGCATTTTGAGAATAACAACAGCAACACAACGCAAATGGATCCCAGATGATGGAGGTTAAAAGAAGGAGAGAAATGGATAAACAGACACACCGTGGGAGAGCCAAACACACAGGCAGTCACATTCGGTATGGCAGGGTACAGGTTGTTGCCTCCCGGTCCAAAAACAAGGAAATGGAGATTTGGACCAAGGTGGGTCACTCACTTGCACACATTAACCCACTCCGAAACTCTGCACTCCTCACAGAGCACGTAGCAGCACCAGTGGAAGCGGCAGTGACACCGTTCACTGCGCGCCTGTTTGAGGATGTTGTGTCCGCGGCCGCAGCACAGCGACCCGCAGCCGTCCATGCTGGGGCTGCTCTTGTTGCAGATGCGACCCTGCGTGCCCAGTGAGTCCACCTCGGGCTCGTGGTCGCAGAAGTCAGGGGACTTCTCGAAGAACACTAACTCGCGCGAGATGCTGCGTCGCCGGCCTCTGAGCTGATCTGAGCCGGCGCTCACACCAGTTCGAGAGTTGAATACCCCGTTGTTCTTGTTCTGAGAGTTTATGAAGATGGCAGTCATAAATTTCTCCCGCAGCAGTGACCCCACCAGCCGGAATTCAGGAGAAACATACCAGCAGGTCTTGAACTGGCAGCTGCCTGATGTGCCATGGCACTTGCACTTTCTTCTCATGTTGTCAGTAACTACCTGTTAAGGTCAAAAACATAATAAAAATAATATAGTATATGTGTATTTTAAAGTTAGTAATCAAATGCTTAACACTGTGTCCTAACCAGGAATGAGTGATCCAACAAGCAATTTGACAAGCACTTGTGATAGTGTCTACAATGAGAAGAAAAGATTGAGACAGTAGTTTAAAACAAGATCTATCTATCTATCTATCTATTAAAAAATGTTGGGGGGGGTTTTTTATTGAAAAATTGAATTACTCTAAAAGTCTAGTGCAACCATAAAAATATATTTTTCTTACATCTTGAATACATGTGACTACACCGTTTAATCATTATTTTCAAAAAAAAAATTAAATATATATATATAAAAAAATTTTTTTTGACAAATATTATTAAATTATTAATTTATAAATATAATTATGCTTTTGGGGAACATTTTTTACTTCATGTCCCTCCAAAAAAGTTAAATTTAAATTCCGAAATTAAAAACATTTGGATGTATAAATTGCATTTGCATGTGTTTTTGGATAAATGAATAGATTAAAAAACAGTGTCATTGACCCACAATCCCAACCCAAAACTCCAATATACATTTATTATTTCACGCCCGTTTAGGACACAGATGTCATTGTTTGAAAGACCATAATGCAATACAGATTATTAGAAATGATTATTAGATTTGAACATATAAAACCACACCTGTCTGCCCACTCTATTATTGTGAATCCGCATACGAGCGTGTATATCACGAGGGGATCCTCTGGAATCCAGCCAATCCCTAGAGAACCGTACGCCAACACGAACATCGTGACTACAGCCTCCCCACTCCCAGCTGTCCTGTAACGTTGTGACCTCATCTGGTAAGGGTTTGAGGAGACTGACGGGGTGGGACGAGCGCAGATTGGCCGGCAGACCGCCCTGGAGTGAACTGAACTCAGGTGTGTTCTCTCCTGCACCTGCTATGGACACTCCACTCCTCTGAAAAGTCTGAAGTTGGAGCTGGGTTAACTTGAGACGGATTTTGTCATCGTCCAGGTGACGTTTAGCCTCGCAACCACACCCGCGCAACTTACCGAGGCTGCAGGCCGAAGCCACCGAGTGCATGACACCTGCAGCCAGCAGCGACAGCGAGAAGGCGCTCTCTCGGAAACCTGGGATGAAAGAGAGCACTTTTAAGGGCCGTTCACACCAAGGACAATTAGACAACGATATTAGCGTATACATTAATGGATAACATGCTGTTTATAGACCTTAGTCAGGGTAGCACCATATTCATTTTTGACAGGAAATAAAATTAGGCTGTGAGGGATAGAATTACAGTGCGTTCAATGGACTGTACTGTTGTTTAACAACATATCGATTGTTCAGCTTATGAAACATCTAAAAAATAAAAATAAAATAAAAAATAAACTTAAAAGAGTTTTACAAGTTGTGAATTGTGACAATTACGTGATCTAGGACCTGTACACTGTGTGTGCCACTGTAAAGACTAAGGCTGCATCCGAAATCGCATACTTCCCTACTATATAGTGGCCGAAAAACAGTATGTGATAAAAGAAGTATGTCTGAATTTACGGTACTCATAAAAGAGGAGGCAAAAAGTACCCGGATGACCTAATTGCCGGCGAGATTCTGAAGCGAGCATTCAATGGACACTTTACTCTCCCATGAGGCCACGGGAGAGGATTTATGAATGGCAGTGAAGTGACGTACAGTAACTGACGCTGGTAGGTCACATGATAATGACAGCACGGTGAATGTAGTATGTGCAGATTACATTCATACTACACACACTTATACTACATAGAATACTTTTTTAGCAGCTGTGAAGTAATTACTTATTCAAAATACTGTAAGTACCTACTCAACAGAGTATGCGATTTCGGACGCAGCCAATGTCTATCTATACCTCACAGCCTCATTTTCATCCTCATTAAATTCAATATGGCGTCTAACCTGACTAAGCTGTGCTGCAGTTTTGTTGTCTGCCTCTTTAAATGTTTAAGAATTTTAAAGTTGGATGGATTCTTTTTTTCTTCTTCTGAAAAGTGATTCCAATGATATAGTTCCTCTGTGACGTTATAGTTGTGGTGTGCCCACTATTAAATTTAGAATGATTTTTAAAACTATCTTTATAGTTATGATCCTTAGTGTGAATGGGCCTTTACATAGCAAATAAAACTGCCAAGAGAGTAAACAGAGCCTTCAGAAAGTGAAGTGCGCACGAGCCAGCTGGTGATATAATTATCTATAATGATCTTTATCTAAAATCTCATAAAATATGTTTTCCATGGCGCAAATGCGTTAAACAATGACTCAACGCTGATATTTGCCTCTCTGGCATTTGTAGCATTTCAATGCCCGGATTATGACTGTATTGGCTCTCTCTACAACTTCAACTTCAGCACTTCCCATGCCCCTTTTGCCATCCACTCACCCCTGTTGAGAATGGCACTCTGATGGGGCAACTTGCCATGGTTCTCCAAGGAGGAGCAGTTCCAGCGCTGGTCTCTGAGCTGGTGTTGGCATTCGTGAATAGCAACCTGAATGCCCTGCAGAGCAGAGGCTGTGACATCAGGGCTGCGCACACACAGACGCATCTGTTTTTTGGTCAGGCCAGCCAGTCGTAAACACACTGCGTTGGGGGTAAGCACTGGCTCTCCTGCCACCTTCAGGCCAAGGATGTCATTGCCCAGCACCCTGAGAAAGGAGAAAATTTATTTTATAGCAGTGATATCATTATGAAGTAACACCGCATGCAGTAAATATTGCAGAAGGCTGGTGTTACTTAGCATCACATGTGGTCTTTTTTAAATGACTCACATATGTGAAGAAATTATGACAATGAATTCAGTCATTAGCGAGACGCAGGAAAGATTGTAAAAAGAATGGATGTTTTTATGGTGCCATATTCATTTCAAATAATATGATCAATACATGCTTACTGGAACATTTTAAATATGGCAAAGAAAAAAGTGACAAATTCTAGAGATTCAGCAGTTGGAAACACTTGTGTGCTCAAGTGCACTGCCACTCAAACAAGGCTGTGACCTTGCAAGAGGCATACATAAAACATCTATGAATATTCAAACGCCCTGGTTTCTATCAGTGTCTTGGCATGCCTGAGGATAATCTGATGAGAAAATGACTATATGGAAAAGATTTGTGGGAAGTATTATATCCAAATCATAACACACTGATGTTAATAAATACTTTATGCCCACTGACAGTTTTGAGAAAAGTGAGAGAGCTTACATAAGTTTCACAGTAACAGTAAAATTAAAACTCTTTCTGGTAACAATTACCAGAATTGTGTCTATTCTATTAGTAGGAAAACCAAAATGAATTTTTACTATTAAAATGAGTGAAACAGGTACCAGCAACAGTTGGAATACAACTGAACAGTATCTGAACTACAGATTCCCATTTATTCAATGCCAAGCAAGCATGTGCAATTTGTTACCAGTAACAATGGAGGAGTCACTTGTCTAGTAGCAAAGGAATAAGTACTATGTAAATAAATCAGTAGCCTTTTATTGACTTGAAAATGATATACTTGGAAAAAACAAATACTAAAATATGATTAAAAACAAATACTAGTAACATTAATATAGAAGTTACGGTTATACTTTATTTTAAGGTGTCCTTGCTACCGTGTAATAATACATTTAAGTACTAAGTAATATTAATTAATTACATGTACTTACTAGGGTTGGGATTAGTTGCATGTAATTATGCATAATTTATAGTAATTACTTTAGAAACTACATGTAACGTGTAACAAGGACACTGTAACAAAGTGTTACCGAAGTTACATTAAAATAGATACTAGTTGGTTTTAGATATAAGTAGTTTACTAAGGAGGTTACTAGTTTTAGATAGCCTACTACCGCTGTTACACGTTACCTGACGTATTTTATTAAATAATAATAGCTAATAATCATGCAAATGACAATTTGAGGCTATTGTACATAATCATGTTTTTGAATCCCTGGCTTTCCAAAACAAACATGATTTACTCCAGCAGATCCCATGAAAGGGATCTACCTTTTTACTTACGTGAACGCAGGTGACAGAAGCGCAGCAGTCACAATCAGGACTCGTCCCAAACACTGTCTGTGAGGTAACTCCATTGCGCTGAAAGCTTTTCTCGACGGGACATTAAAACACCTGTGGGATCGCTTTATGGGCGAACTGGAAATGACTTTTGTGCGAGGAGCGGAGTTGAGCAAGCAGCATTTGATGAAGCTTGGGACTGGAGCGTGTATGTCACTGAGGAGGAGGGGGCGCCGTCGGGGTGGGCAAACATCGCCTGAGGCGCTTGTTTTTAAACACGATGAAAAAGTAGCGAGGCCTGTCAAATTCTCCATATTCCTGAAACTGCATGTGATGTGATCTCTACCAATATTATTAATGCTGAATGAGTATAAATCTGGCAATGAATAAATCAATTATTGGTTGTTTTCAGTAGCCTATAGTCCAACACTGCCTCAACTAATGGAAGCAATATTGACAACATTGACTATATTTAAATCTTGTTTGGTATCAAGTGCATTGAACAACACGTGACTGACAATAGACATGTTCTCAATGGTAGCCTATCTATTTTTTCCATCCAATTTTTTTTTTGTTTTTTTTTTTTGTTTACAACCATTGCATTAGCCTAGGCTACCACAGCCTATTTTTTTCTTTTTTAATTGGTTGTATTTATTTCTACTTTTTACACAACAAAAACATTAAATAGATTATAATTTTGTTTAGCCTATTATTACTAGGCTATTTGTGCCATTACATTTATAAACAGCGAATTTATTGTCATCTTTGTTGATCACTTGAAAATAAATGGCTGCTATGTAAAAAAGTGATTTATGCCAACCACATATAATATGCAATTTGCTTTACATGTGATTACTGTTGTTTCCTGTTAAAGTATTGTAACGGCATTCTCGGGTGCCGTTTTTGAAGAACCCCCAAATGATGCCATGTATACCGATACCTGATGAAAAGCATAATTCAGGTAAATAAACAAATAAATAGTCAATTAAAATTTTTAAATAAGATTTTAATTGCAGCTTTAAATTTGAAGTAGGCTTTTTTTTTTTTTTTTTTTGCACTTTGAATTTAATTAATGATGAACATTTGAGTTGAAACTATGCAAACTCATTAAATCGAGTAAATTCACATTAATTGATGGTGTACACTGCCTCTAGTGTGTAACCCGATGCATCGCTGTAACACTTCTAGAACTTGTCCGTTGTCAAGTGTTACCATTTGCAGGCTGTTAATTTTTATATTGTCCGCTGTCTATTTCTGTTTTTTTGTTTTGTTTTTGTTTTTTACAGTGTAGGCCTATTATCTGACCTGCAATACTGCAGAACTTGTGAAAAGACATTTTGCTACCCCGTAAACATGTATGTCAACTATAAGCTAAACTAAACTAAGAGTCATTCATATAGGCTACAATGAGCAGGGCAGCAGCAGGCAGGCGTGCGACTCTTCTCGAACAATGCGAGGTGCGTGTGCGCGTTCATGTGTCCGCCCATCCTCCCACTCCGAATCAGTTCAACAGTTCACCGTGCAGCCCTAGTGACGTTTCACTTTAATTAGGCCCACATTCATCATTTTCCCCGACACTCTTAATGAGAAGGCTTTGCTGACTGTTGCTGCCGGAGATAGCCTAGAGCACTACTGGAAAATAGACTTATTTCGTTTGTTTGTCTACACGTCTGAGTTTGTGCGTATAATTAGTCCCATAACTGACCATGATGGAGAGGTTTTTGTCAAGACTCATTGAAAGGGATGCGCAATTACATAGTGGGCCAACAAATTATGCATAATGCACATAATAACTTTGTTCAATATACAAGCTGTCAGTGTTTTTATTTTCTAGTTGAGACGTGATGTGATACAAGAAGACTTGAACACCGAATGTATGAATAAACCAGAATTTTTAAGGCATTAGCAGTTTACAAGATTAAGGGATTATCGTGTTGGTGGTCAGCTATGCACTATGCGCAGCAGGTGGAAAAAAAAACTCTTTAACTGACCCTATAAGAGCATCTTGCGTCTTATCTTTATTAATATTACTATTAACAGTAGTAGAATTGGGATTAATGTCATGAAATTGAGTTAAATCCACCCTTAACCATACTTAACACAGAATCCTGACAACAGTTCTTGGTTTTGGGCTAATCACCTCCTATTCTGGAAGATCAATTCTTGTATTGGAGCTAATCACCTCTATTCCTCTTCTTAAGCTCTGGCAATGAAAAGTGCATTAGCATTTTGCCATGGCGTGTATATCTAAGTGGCTTAAAAAGTGATTTGAAGTTGATTTGTATATAAAAGGCGTCCCTTTAACCGGATTGCCGCTAATCTGCGCCGCATCGCATGAGTGTTTCAGGAAAACCTGTTTAAGATCCTTCAAGAGTATAAGAGCAGGCTAAGCCCAGAAAAGCAGCCCTCATTAAATACCACTAACAAAAGCGCACTTCCTTCAGTTAGCCATTTACTTCAATCCTTCAGAGAAAAAAGTGCGCTCTCTTTCTCCCAGATTCTTTCATGGCGACATCAAACACCTTATATGCTTAAAACACGTTGATTTAATATTTGCCACTTGATCATAATTCTTTGCGCAGACGATAGCGTACCATAAATGTATGGAGTCAAAACTGACAGCAAGATACTATTTTATTCGTGCCTTTAGTGACCATATGCGATCAAGGGAGGTCTGCAGTCCAGATGGTGAACAGTTTTATCATGACTATTTCTCCTGTGGTGTCACACTGTAAACTCAGATGTGTTGAGTTATTTATCTGTAACAATTTCTCATTTTATTCGTTGTCGCAAACGACGAAGAATGGCCTATTAGATGACTGGGAGTGTTGTAACACCATCAGTGTAACCAATTAGAAAGAGCTTGCATGGGGTTACATTACTATTAGAAGTTGTAAGACTCTGAAAACAATTAAAGATTTATAGAATTAATTTTGAGGTTAAAGGGTGTGTCTGTATAGTTGTTACCATAGCCTATATTTTATAAAATGTTTGGCATTTATTAACCTTTGAATTAAATGATTAAAATGAAATGAGGCTGGGGTGGTGATGGAATAATTATTTTGAACAAATACATTTGATAACCATAATAAATAAATGTGCACAATTTAAAATGTCCACGTTTTCTATTACTGTTACAATCAACGTATCGTTACAACCCAACATCCCTCATTGAAGTTGACATTCATTTACACAGTTTAGTGATAAATTGTAGACATCTAACCCATTTAATTTGCAGCAAACAAATATAGCCTATGCATATGCATAAATATATAAAAATTTGAGACACAACACAAAAAAGTAGTTGTTTGAAACAAAAGATTGTTACACTCTCCGGTCAATCCTCATTTAAAATGAAAAACTGAAGCAGCATTAGCACTGCCCCATGTCTTTAATATTCTCCTTTTCATTTTGCCCAGATTTTTTGACCATAATCATAGCATGACGTTTCCACTTGATGTGCTTTATTCAGGCTAAAGTACAAACGGGTGAGTGCAGAGCGCAAGCATGGACATCTATAAAAACACTTTTTACGCGCAAAGAGGGAGGAGACGCAGTTAAGGGAGTAATGCATGCACTCCGGGTAAAAAAAAAAAAGCCAGTTTAGATGTTTTATATTCCCTTCTTACAGTAACCGTGTCGAGACACCATCCACGCAGAAGGAACTGCAGACACAAATGGCGCGCGCGCGCGCACACTCACTGCAATGAGAAGGAATAAATCTGCTCTGCATATATTGAAGACGCCTGAAGGAACTGTATTTTATATGATTTCGCTTGAATGTATCTGAGGAATCTCTGGACGAGGATTACAAAATGATATGTAATTTAAAGCGCCTATAACGGATCTTTTCTTCATCTCCTCTCCTTTATGTCGGGTTTTGCCTCCTGTATTCATTGTGCCCAATGAGAAGAATTAAGCTATCCGTCCATTCAGTTCCACTCAAAAGGAGGGAGGAAAAAAAACAGAGGGAGATGAGAGCAGCAAATCCCTTTTTTATTCATCTTGTAGCGTTCAATAAGTGAACAATGTGTCGCCTATCAGTCACCGAGGGGATCAGGTCTTCGGGACTGTCCCACGCGCTCAGTGCTGTGAGCAGAGCATCACTAACACACAGACTGTAAGAGCAGCAGCAGCAGCAGTTGCACTGGCATCCCATCCAGGACCCTTTCTGTGACTTCTACACTGATTTTATGAATAAACATTGACCCGCGCTGTCAGTCGCACTGGAATGTGGAGTGGTAAGTGGATGCGTAATGCAACCAAATTGCTTGTTTATTTATTATTATTATTTAATTTTAGAATGTAAAAAAAAAAAAAGGTTCTTTATAGCACCAGCAATCATTTTGGACAGTATAGGGTTTCGTGTGTTGCTATATGGTTCTTTGGAGACTAAAATGTATTGATGTTGGGTTCTTTAGATAAGCATATTAGTTCCTATGTTCTTTAAAACATCATATGGTGTTCGAAAGAACTAAAGAAATGTATGGCATCTGGACTATGTTGGCTCTAAACCTTTAAAGATTATTATTTTATTTTTTATAATTGTAGACTATTTTTAGTTGAGCCACATACAGAATCCTGACATTAGTATTTTGTTTACATATGTAAACAAAAGCGTATATCTATAGGCTATAATAAAATTCGCCATGCGCTAAAAGGCTGAAATAAAACATAAATATCATAATTTCATTGCACTACACTAATTATTTAGCTATTTTTATTAATTTCAAAATTGTTAAGAGGCTCACCAGCTCATCTAATATAGAAAGACATAACATAGACAGACATCGTTTATTATTGCAGGAATGTCATTTGAGGTTAATTGGTTAACTTTGCCCTTTCAGATATCATGAGGGTCCTCGCGTTGCTTCTCGCAGTCAAAGCGGCATGTGTTCTCCTGGTCTCCTCTCTCACTGGCACAGGGGCGGTCAACAACAGCGGTCGGTGGTGGTAAGATACAGCAGGCTTTTAATATATATAGCTACTATGACATTTAGTGTCATGTATATAAGATGTAGTTGTATAGCATGTACATCCTAGAATGTGAAAAATTAGTGCTCTTTTTCTTTTGGCTGGTGCACAATGTCTATGATAAATATCTAAGTCTCTTAGATGCTTAGTGCATGATACAGTAGGCCCGAATTAAACAATCAAAGATATTAGACAAGCTAAAGATTTATAATGGCATTCCGTCGTTTGAAGTGAAACACTGTGTTAGCATGCGAAGCGCATATACGGAGTTTCATTGTTATTTTATTTTATATAGGCTATATAAAAAAAACATATTATTAATATTATAAGTATATTATATATTATTAATATATTATAAGTCAAACTAATTTCCCAAATAAATGAATGCATTCTCAGCCTGTTTACTCAGAGCCACTGCTTGCGCGCGCGCGCTCTCTCTCTCCCTCACTCGGTTTCTCTCTGTCATTTTGACAGTGTGGCTTGAACACGGGACAAGATTTTTCAATCCAATGTGGGATAAATTAAATGCGGATTTATTTTATGGCTGGGAGCAGTTCCTTTCCAGGTCGTTTTCAGGGTCGAATTCGTGTAATGTGCTGAGCGTTCCGGAGTAGGTTAAAACTAAACACGACATATGAGCCAAAGCCAAGCTGTACGTATATGGCATAATAGCGGTCAAAGGGGAATTAAAAATTAAAAATGATAAACGCTGATTGATACACTACAAAGGATGAAGTTCTTCTTTCTTCTTCCTTCTTTTATCTATATCAATAAAAGTGTATATATTATTTTATATTATAATCAATTTGATTAATTAATAAATAAATTATAAATGATATAGCTTAAATATATACATACGTATAGGCTATATATATTTATCTCACAAACCAAAAGGCAAACATACAGAATAAATGAGAATCTTATAATAAAATGGTCTAAAGCCCCAAGACCTTAACTTACAAAGTTTTAGCATTTCAGTCCATTCAGATGAGAAATGGCCTTTTTCCAAAGTCAATTTTTCGTTTTCTCCACCAGGGGTATTGTGAATGTGGCATCCTCAGGCAATCTCCTCACCAACTCTAAGAATGTACAGTTGGTGCTGGACCCAAGCTTGGCGTTGTTAAGTCGTCGTCAGAGAAAACTGATCCGGCAAAACCCTGGCATCTTGCACGCCATTGCAGCAGGCCTGCATACAGCCATCAAGGAATGCAAATGGCAGTTTCGTAATCGGCGCTGGAACTGTCCGACCACCCACAGCCCCAACGTCTTTGGCAAAATTGTCAATCGAGGTGAGCATGGTTTCTCAGAGTGGCAGTATGAAAGCTTTAAACGATGTTCTGAACACTGTTCATATCTCATACCGTGAAATAAGAGAATATATAATTACACATTAATATTATCTGGATGGAGACGAGATTGTAAGTTGTGCTTATTCTTTTGTTAGGTTGCCGTGAGACTGCATTTGTGTTCGCCATCACAAGTGCTGGTGTTACTCACGCTGTGGCTCGGTCCTGCTCTGAGGGGGCCATTGAGTCCTGCACCTGCGACTACCGGCGCCGAGGTCCTGGAGGGCCAGACTGGCACTGGGGAGGCTGCAGCGACAATGTGGAATTTGGCAGGATGTTCGGACGAGAGTTTGTGGATTCCAGTGAGAAGGGCAGAGATCTACGGTATTTGACCAACCTGCACAACAATGAAGCAGGAAGAATGGTAAGAGACCCCTTAAACAATCAACTTTCCGAGGCCATTTGTCTCATCAAATAACCAGTATGTCAGAAATAGATTTATCAATAAATGGATTTTCCCAAAGTACAGATGGAAAGCTACTAAACTAACAGTTTTATCAGTTAAAAAATTTCAGAATTTCAATATAAATGTCCAGAATTTCTATATAAATGTATAAATTATTACAGTATTTGCTGTTGTTGTTGTTGTATTCAAGATTCATTCATTTTCTCTCCTCTCCCCACAGACAGTCGCATCAGAAATGCAACAAGAGTGCAAGTGCCATGGGATGTCCGGGTCCTGCACTGTGCGAACGTGCTGGATGAGACTGCCCAGCTTCCGCGTAGTGGGAGACTTTCTTAAGGACCGTTTCGATGGCGCATCCCGAGTCGTGTATGGCAACAAAGGCAGCAATCGTGCATCCCATCGAGCCGACCCCCGCCACCTGGAACCGGAGAATCCAGCACATAAGCTCCCTTCGGTTCGGGACCTGGTCTACTTTGAAAAGTCGCCCAACTTCTGTTCCTACAATGGCAAAACAGGCACGCATGGCACATCGGGACGTACCTGCAACAGTTCCTCGCCGGCGCTGGATGGGTGCGAGCTGCTGTGTTGTGGAAGGGGATACAAGACTCGAATGGAGCAGGTCACAGAAAGATGCCACTGTACTTTCCACTGGTGTTGTCACGTGAGCTGCCTCAACTGCACCAGTACACAGACTGTCCATCAGTGTCTATGATGAACAAACACAACAAACTGAGAAACTAGAGACAAAGGGTCCCAAGCTGGGTAAAAAAAAAAAAGGGGGCCATTTGGGTATCTGGAGGTTATAGAGGAATGAATAAACATGTTGAGTTTAAATATTGGAGAAAAGAGACAGGATGGCAAGGTTAAAAAGGACTAAACACAATCTGTTGGTTGAATAGGCAACTATTCAATGTATTAACTACTGAGAACAGTTCAAAAGTTCATGAGCAGAACTCTTAGCTGATGGTAGGTCTTGAAAAACAATATTTTGGTGATGTTACTACAGCATAGGGCTTCAAATCGTAAGAAATGGGTCGAGAACCACTACACACTGCGCAACTATGAGCAGGAAAAAGCGTTCATGTAGGCCCCGTTTAAAATTTAGGGTGCTGAACCACCAAGTCCTGAGGTTCTAGCTTGTCTTTTCCTCTCCTGATCTCCATCTCTGGTACTCTGGGGAACATAGAAGCTAGAAAGTAGTAACTGGACACAGTTTGACAGATGTTCCTGTGGTTAGCGAACCACAAGCATGCTCTCTCATAAACCAGTGCAAAATTCTAACAAGAGGGCGGTTCTTTAAAATATTTTAGCGTTTTGTTTTCTTTAGCTGCAGTCCTACTCGTCTCACATAAAACTGTGTGAAGTGCTTCTCAAGGGATGGGGCTTCCTTTTCCGATTACTATGTAGCGGAATCCCGAACTCAGCCCAACCTCTCGTGATTTCCCATTCGGACCTGCCATACTTCCCGTCATTGCTTTGAGTCTCCTGCCATTTTTTAATACCATTTATTATTATGTGGTATACCATGTTATTGTACTGATGGAAAAGTATTGGGAAGAGAAAAATTAAGATTGACCCGAGATTGACTCGTCGATTCAGCTTTGACAGAAGTATGTTTACTATTACAGAAGAAGACTTGTCAGAAGTTGTCAAAGACACTACATCAATTACGCACAAGTACATACTAGTTTTAAAAAAAGTGTGTAAAGATAATCCTGTAAATGCCCTACTACCTAGTTTACAGTGGACGAACAGTTCACATTTATGTTTTTGAAAGAGCCACAATTATGGAAACTGTATTTTGTATATCAGCTAACATGACCAAAATGTTGTAAATATTATAAATAGATATGATCTATATATTTATGCTGCAACTTGCAATGTGAGAAAATGACTTAATCTGAAAGTGGGGTGAATACACTATTATTATTTACAATTTTATGAGTAATTCCATCCAGTTGTGTGCTAACTTATACAGATGATCACAAATGGATGATCAAAACGAGGCCACATACATCTCAGAGACATGATTACTTTGTCAAATGCCTGATTTGCTTGTCTCTTGACACTTGTGTTTTACATGCACTGAACACCATCTTTTAATATTGTGAATGAAAAGTATTTATTATTGTATGATGGCTTTTTTTGTTAGAAAAAGGTAAAAACGCTGATAAAATGAAATATTTTAGCTCAGTTTAGAAAAGTTGTTTTCATATAGAGTAATAGCACAATAAAGTTTATATTTTCATTATCCGTGTTTTCAGAGAACCCCTCATTTCCTAACACTGCTCACAGTTTGAGCAGAATAACAGGTTTGTCTTTCCATATGTTCCACAGAATATTCTCCTCAGCTTAGTTTATGATCTATCAATCATTTCTCAGAACCACAACCTGGTATGACAGGGTATGTCTAAAGCACTTAACCTAAAATCAACAATGTGAGTGTGCAAAGTATATCCGTTCCTCTAAACATCATTCCCACCACCAAAAGCACAAGACCAGCCCTCTTCATCGAACAGTTAAGCACCCTAAATCCACAGCAACCGCTGAGGGAATTTGGGCAGTGGTGTAACACAGCGTTAAATCTGTATGTTTTCAAAACACTAGCGGTTTTGCTTCACTTACTTAATATCAGAAACAAAATAAAGAAATGGTATTAGAAATAATGACAGGTTGCGTTGTCCCCGCCCTGCTGCCGAGGCCAGCGCGACCACAAGAGTTTGGATGAAGGCAGACGATTCTTTCTCTCACCCACCGCAACATATCGCAGGGCCACTGAAGGTCAGCCAGACGGAGTGCAGCACCGCTGTAGTCGTCACATCCGCATCCCAGAACACACAGCGATGGGAGAGGATGAGAGGAGAAATAGGATCTGGAATGCTGACAGGATAAAAGAGAAAGCTCACAGATAGCTGATAGAAACAAAAGGGGAAAAACACACATTTATATAATAAATATAAACATAGATAAAAAAAAATTATGATATTAAAATGCAAAATTTTAAATGTTTTTGAAAGTCTTTTATGATCACCAAGACTGCATTTATTTGATGAAAAATACAGTAAAAATAGTAATATTGTGAAATATTTTAAAATGTAATTTATTCCTGTCATGGCTAAGCTGAATTTTCAACATCATTAGTCTTCAGTGTCACATGATCCTTCAGAAATCATTCTAATATGCTGATTTGCTGCTCAAGAAACATTCCTTATTATTATCAATGTTGAAAACAGTCCTACTGCGTAATCTTTTTGTGGAAATCGTGATATACTAGGCTACCACTCAAAAGTTTGAGGCAAGTAAGACTTTTTAAATAATCATACTTTTATTCCAAAAGGATGCATTGAATTGATCAAAAGTGACAAAGGCATTTATCATTTTACAAAAGATTTCTATTTTAAAATAAATGCTGTTTTTTAAAAACTTTCTATTCATCAAAGATTCCTGAAAAAATGCACCATGGTTTCCACAAAAATATTAAGCAGCAAAAAAACTGTTTTCGACATGAATAATAATAAGAACTATCATTAACAATTGAGCAGCAATAGTAATTGGTAAAAACTGAGCATTAAATCAGCATAATGATTTCTGAAGGATCATGTGACACTGAAGACTGGAGTAATTCAGCTTTACAATCACAGGAATAAATTCAATTTATATATATATATATATATATATATATATATATATATATATATATATATATATATATATATATATATATTCATTCAAATAGAAAAAGGATATTTAAAATTGCAGTAATATTTCACAATATTACTATTTTACTGTATTTTTTATCAAATAAATGGAGCCTTGTCATAAAAGACTTCTTTAAAAAAAAAAAATCTGAATTATTCCAAACTTTTGACTGGTGGTGTAGTTATACGAGACAAAAACAATGCACATTATACATACTTTCTTTGAAAGCCGTAACCTTGTGGGCTGCACTTCTACATATTGCATAGTAGCGCCTCTGATGATCTGAGTTTGAATCTCAGCTCAATGTCCAATCACAGTCCTTTCACTTCCTGTCTCAATTCAACTGTCTTAATAAACCCAAACAAGGCAAACAAATATATAACTAAAAAGCTTCCCTGCTTGAATGGTAAATAATACTGAATAAAATAGAAATAACAAATGAAACTGATCTTTGACTTTACAGGAAGTTTCTGTATACATGCATGTGCATTATAAGGCAAAATAACGAAACAATACGAAGCATTAATAAAAACTGTAAAGATATAGTGAGAATAAGGAGAGAAGGATAAAAAAAGGGGATAAAGAAGCAAAGTCAGGCTGCATTCCCAGGCACTGGTGGGATGAGGAAGGCGGAGGGTGGAGGGCTACTGTCATTGTGGGAGTGCTGAAGAGTCACTGATAATTAGCTCAATTAGTGACAAAGGCAGTGTAATAAATACCGACTTAGTGTCTGGGTCCCTGCTGTCCACTCTCTACACGGCCTGTGATGCAGCCAGGGACTGACGGACAATTCATTAAACCGACAAAATACCCCACCGTCCAGGCGTGACGCTGCGAGTTAGCCTCCTACAGGCCCGGCCCATTGTTCTAATTGTCTGGGTTGGAGTCGCTTTCTGGCCATCTCCTCCTCGCCCCCTCCTTCGTCCTCTTCTTTCAAAAAACCCAAGGAGTTAATGCCCCTACCTAACTCTGTAAGTAGGTGATCGGCAGGTTGGGGGAAAGAAAAAAATGGAAAGAGTTACTCGGGAGGGAGGGGTCCAGTGGGATTAGGGTCCGAGGGTTGCCCGGGAGTGTGAAGACCGGCCCCGATCGGAATGTCGTAGAGATGAGTCCAGAAGCTCGGATGCGGGACAAAGCGAGAGTTAATTAGGAAAGATTGAAGGAGTTGGCGACAATGGGCCGCCACCCGAGTCGAGATGAA
Organism: Leuciscus leuciscus; assembly: GCF_965113295.1. Lineage (NCBI taxonomy): Eukaryota > Metazoa > Chordata > Actinopteri > Cypriniformes > Leuciscidae > Leuciscus > Leuciscus leuciscus. The sequence goes on along the minus strand of NC_138742.1, from coordinate 14,406,685 downwards.
ATTGCTTCCGCGGATTATTGGGGAGCGAGTGTGTGGGTTGCGGAGATGTGTGCGCCGGGAGGGGTTCGAGCAGGCTTGGATTGATGGCTGCCCCTCTGGTTAGGGAATAGGGGACAGGGGAGGCTGACCGGCTGTTCCCACAGTCTGTTCTGCAGCAGCCACCTTTGACACACGGGCCTGCCAGGCGGCAAGCAGGGAGGGAGGCTGGGAAAGGGAGGCATCTCGAAACACAAGAAAAAAATAAATTCATTTCTCTTTCAATGCCAATAAGGAGCGTGATGGACATATGCAACCAACGAGTCAAAAAGCACAAAGTCGCAGATTGCGATAGATGCAAAACCGCAAGCTGAAAACTCTTTAACACTCTACATCTCTATTTAGTAATATGGTCGAGAGGGTTTATGAATTGCCGTTTTCCTTAATTGGAGCGCTCTGCTCTTTTTCCAAAACTGAGCAATAAAGTTTTAATTCGATAAGTGCCCTTGAGAGTCTCTGAAGAACTTCGAGAAACTTAACCTTCCAGTCGTGGTTTGAAGCTAATAGAATAATGGCAAAAAATTAAATCACTTGATAAAAATCCAAAACAAAACCTCACTGGGTTGGACTGAGTAAGAGTTTGGCTAAGCGATGTTGTTGTAGAATGACTACTTTCCATTCGAGGAAAGAAAAGAGTCACTTTAAACTCAAAGGAACAGTACAGCAAACAGGTACATGATATATGGACCACAAAAAAAACGTGGCAAGCAGCTTCTTCCAAAAATTCTGGGAGATTGTTTTCCCTCTAAGCTCGGGGCCTATTCAAAGGGTTGAGGAACAGGCTGACGGGCAAAATGGACCAAAGAAATGGAATGTGAGCAAAGTTCGAGTCACCGTGCTGAATAGAGCACAGTGGAGCAGTGGTCACATGCAGGGCTGATGCAGTGTGGGCGCATGGGTTCAACAGAATGTGTGGATTTTGCACAAACCCAAAGAGGGAGGAAAAAGCACTGGTACCTCAAGACAAGAATCCCAACATTCTTTAGTGTCAGCCCTGATGAGAATGGTTTCGGCAGCGCAGCATGCCTGGGATTATGCGCGTCTACGAGTGTGTGTGATAATTGCGAGGTGTGTAAGTGTGGTTGTGTGTGGATCTCGGAGTGCCTGGGCATGGCAGCTGGGAAGCAGGCAGAATCCAGGAGATTTGAACCCTACATGCTGCCTGACCCTCTCAGCAGATGGTGGCTCCAGAGAAACTGCCATCTTACATCACAAAGGCTCTAGTCTTGTAACATCTCCATCATGCGCTCGTACGCTGCCTTGCAACTGCTCCTTGAGGAGGAGAAATGTTAAAGATGACAGGGCATTAGTTGGCATCATTGTTTAGAAATCATAATGCAATTAGATGTATGATCACTGATCTAATAGATCGTTTGATTTGATTCATATGGGCACAACTTTAATTTAAAGGGATGGTTCACCTCAAAACAAATATTGTGTCGTCATTTACTTGACCTCATGTCGCTTCAAACCTGAATGACTTTCCTTCTTCCGTGGAACACAAAATAAGATATCTTGACATATCCAAACCAACACTGGACCCTGAGGATCTTCATAATATGGACAAAAACACATGAAATTGTCCAAAATATCCATCTACAAAGAGATTTGTAGCTTTTAGTCTATATCTATGGAGCCCCATATATGTAATTTGGCCACGATTAAGAATTCAGAATTCAATGATTTATTGTAAGACAAGATTTGAATTTATTCAACGTGGTCAAGATTGACCTAATACAAGGGAACAAATTATTAAGTAGAGGTAACAAATTCTTATTTCGTTTTTTCCCCTGCATATCTTGTGCAGGGGTCCATTTATATCTGATAGCCGGAAGCCAGTTCTATGCTAGTGGACTCATAAATATCGACCAAATTAATGTATATACACCTTTAAAATGTACATTCCTGCTCTTATAGAGAAAAAACTAACAAAAGAAAACATTGATTACTTATCTTGCACTCTGGGTCACATGCACATTTCCCCATCCCTAAATACCAAATACCAAATCATGTTTGATGACTGTGACGTAACTTAGATCTTTGATATGTGTGTCCAAACCTCCTGTTTCAGTACAAAATATTTGAGCATATGAAAGAAAATGCACAAATCAAGAGGTTGAGACACATAACATTGCTTTTAACAGAGCTGAGGGTATGAGATTGACATGAAAGGTCAAAGAGAGAGAGAGTATTACATTATTTAGTGTATGAGTAGTCTATATCCACAGAAATAGGAGCTGTGACAATCTTCAATCCACTTATTTCCTGAGGATGTGTCTGTGGAATGAGGGTGGGTAGTATAAAATATTAGACTGATATCTGTGGCTAATACTGAGCAATGTGTGAGTGGAGTCTGCCTGTGTAATGTACAAGTCTGCATGATAATATCTGTATGTCTGTGCAAGTGTGTACGTCGGCGTGTGTGTGGGCGAACAGGCCTGATGTAGTAATGATTTAGGTGGCAATATCGACCCCCCTCACTAATGGACCATGACCTCTTGATTTAGTCTATTGAGGCGACGGGCGGTTCTCAGTAGGCCTGTTTTTCAGCCAGGCTAAATCACTTTCTGCAACCACATGATGACAGAGATAAAGCTCAAATATAATGGTGCCATATTTTTTCAATGGCTGTAAAAAAGTGAATTGTTACTGTTGACTCAGGGGGGAAAAAGTCTTAAAGGGTCAGTTCACCCCAAAATTAAGATTCCTTGCATAACTTGCAACTTCAAACTTGCATAACTTTTTTCTTCAGAACATAACTTTGTCCATACAATGAAAGTCAATACGTTGTTTGCAATGTTTTTACTTACCAAAAATATATAGACAACAAATATTTTAGCATTTTACCTGTATATTATCTCAAAGGTCTTTTTCACAAAAATCAGTAACAGATGCATTTTTGTAAAACAAGAATACATGGTGTAATACAGGAGACATAAAAGTAACGGTTTCAGTTAGCCGATAAGTAGTTTGATACTGTATATACAGTGTTACCACAGACAATGGTAAATATTAGGAAATATCTGACCGCTGTATGGCACTATTGCCCAATCAGAATCAAGTATCCCAAATAGTTGCATAATAAGTTTTAACTGGATTCTACATTGCTAACAATCCTCCAGCATGGCCATCACAAAAGTTGCCTGTGGGGATGCAAATGATATAGTAATCTGCAGTGTCTTGCACACTTCCATACTATCCAGTCTTGGTGGTAAAAAAAAAAATATATGAATGTTACATTGTCGAAATGCAATCCACTGGAAGAAAAATGTTGTTTAAGACAAAGGAAAAAGTATTGGGTTTTTGGTTTTAATTATTGCCTATGTTTTTACAGCAACAGTGGGCAAGTGTTCAGCTCTGACACATGAATGGAGGAATGTTTATTTGCTGCAGTTTAAGGGCATAGTGGTTACAGGAACACTGACACATTCCTGTGTCACCATCTCTCCCTTTTTCTCTGTCTCATGAAAGCTTAAAACACTATTCAGCTTCTGCACACACACTGACAGGCACTTTCCATTCTCAAATTCAATTTACCAATGCAAATATTATAGCCACAGCAAACTTTCCCTCAAGTATGACTAAGTCCCAGCACCGAAATGAATATCTTAAATGCCATATTACAAGGTCAAAGTAAAATGAGAGGGAGTATATTTGATTGAATGCACCTTTGCGTAGGTGGGCCCTGGTTTTATCCTTTCCATTTCCATCGGCGACCCTGTAAAAAAGACTTGGCAATAGCTCCCTAAGTGTAGTGACACAGTGGACAGTCAACTGCAGGAACTACACATTCACTCTTCCAGACTGCACATGCATGCTGAGAACTGCTTGCATAAGAACACCTCCCTCTTTTGCCCCCACCCTTCACCAGAGCTCCACTCCACAACCCAACTCTGTAATCACTTCCAGAGGCAAACCAGAGGACATCAGCCAAATGTCAATCATTGTCCATAATCTCAGAAATCCACCTAAAAAATTACAACACTGGTACATACAGAGGTGTGGTTTGATCTTCGATGACTGGTATTTTAAACAGCAAAAGTGTTCATAAAGAAATCCACTGTGCACTGAGCACTGACCAACATACATAGACACTGAGAAGGACCAGTCCATTTAGATTAGTGGTCAATTAATATAATACATTTTCACATGAGTAATTAAAGAGGGGGAAGTTGAGTCACTTAATGAAGTGCATTTAAAAATGTATACATTTTTAATATTATGAATATGCTTTGGACACCAGAATTGACACGCCATGTCATTGACCCATAAGTGTCTCAATGACTGATTCTTAAACTTCTATATTTGGTATCTCTCAATATTCGGTGCTTGTCCACTTGTTTAGCTATTAAGTGGTTTATCTGCACTGACTAATTCTGAGCATTGACAAAAGCATTAAGGTGAGAGACTTGGTTCTCTGTGCTAAAAACAAAGCCTTTGCTGACATCTAGTGGTAGTCTTAATGGGCCTCAAATGTACTATGCACACGAATTTATACTTTGCATTGTTTGGACTTACCAAGAAGTTCATAAATCAACTGTATTGTTCTTTCAGTCAGGTTATTTTGCGGCTGTAAACCACAAAATGGCACCAGTTTACGTTGAAGACCGTCTGTCTTTATACGTATCTATCTGCAAATATCACAGGTAAAATACACTACAAAACACACCATTTTTACAATCTTTTTTTCTACTTAAGTTTAAGATAATAATAAAGAAAATAATGTTCAATTATTTTAAAATTAATAATGGCTTTTATTATATTACCCAAAGACGTCCGGTTGCTGCGCGCACTATATAAATGACGTAAAAGTATTTCCGGTCCTCTCTCATGCTTCTCTAAATCAAGATGGTGAGTCTACCAATCGTTCAGACCGAACACCGTCTTTTATCCTGTTATTATTGCGACAAGTGCGTTTTCTCATTCGTTTCACATTTCGGAGTATCATCTCTCCGTATACAACCAAACACCACTCAGTTTTTCATAGTTTTTGATCATAATAATTCATTAACGATACTACGCCTGAAGTCTCACGCATGTAACGTTAACGTTACACGAAACACGCATTAACGTTACAGTCTTTTATCTCAAACCGATGAGTTAAGCTTTTACCCCCGTTAATAGCTAACGTTATCTGTATTTTAAGAAATTCCGTATTACTATTTCGTGGTATCTTAATTTGGATTGATTTACCTATTCTTCACAAATTACAGCAAAGTATTTTATTTACTGTGCCTGTTTGCACTATAGGTGTAGAGTCAGACGGTTTATAAATCAAATACACATTACAAAACACATCAGAATTGTTAAATTGTATAAAGTATCAAGTACAAAGCCACCAATTACATTTTAACTAATAAAACTAAATGTTTTGTAAATGTGCATTAACAGATTATGATTTCAAGGTTGTCATTTGCAAACCAGTGCTAACTTTATTTCTCCATCTCCTAGACTAAGAAGAGGAGGAATAACGGTCGTGCTAAGAAGGGACGTGGGCATGTCCAGCCCATCCGCTGCACAAACTGTGCCCGGTGTGTGCCCAAGGACAAAGCCATCAAGAAGTTTGTCATCAGAAATATTGTGGAGGCTGCGGCTGTAAGGGACATCTCTGAAGCCAGTGTGTTTGACTGTGAGTAAGATACTGGGCTTCTTAGGGAGGGGAACAAACGGGCTTGTTAAAACATTTATCAAACTTGTTTCTTTGTCCTTCTACAGCCTACGTTCTGCCCAAACTGTATGTGAAGCTGCACTACTGTGTCAGCTGTGCCATCCACAGCAAAGTGGTGAGGAACCGTTCTCGCGAGGCCAGGAAGGACCGTACCCCTCCTCCACGCTTCAGGCCCGCTGTAAGTGATGCATCCATATCCATTTTAAATTAGGGCATAGGCATACCTATTGTGCTTAATTATTACATGCATAAAAATTGGCTTCTTTGACTATTTTTTCAATAATAATACTGATCAATACAATATAAATTTTTCTGATTTCTTTCTTTCAGGGTGGTCCCCCACGTCCCCCTCCAAAACCAATGTGATCTGGAGATATTTGCATACATGTTTCTGTAAAGAAATAAAGATGACTAAACCTAAAATGTTCTCTTGTCTTTGTTTAATCAAAAATGGAAAACGTTGCTGTCCTCTAATGTGTACAAAAGTTTTTCTTGAGGTTGTTTGTTGTATTCTGAGAGGTAATTTGGGAAAAAATAAAGCTGCTTGATGTTAGTCATTTTAAATGGACCTTAAATTTAAGTTTTTACATTTAAGGCAAAAATGGTGTAAAACTGAGTGGTCTTAAGTTTACTGAAACCCATTTTCAATAGGAAAACACTTGTTCATTAGTTAACAATACTTCTACATGATTTATTAATCTAAATGGTCATTTTAACATTTATAAACTACTTTAAAATCAAATGTATCTGTTAACATTAATGAATGCTATCATGAAAAATTGAATTTTTAATAAATAATAAATGCTGTAAAAAACATTGCTCAATGTAAGTAAAGTCTTTCAATATTTTTTACAATAGAATTGAAACCGCATTATCGTAAAAAAACAAAAAAAAACATTGAGAATCTAAACTAAGTTACTAGAATCTAGACAATTACAAATACTATAACTAAAAACTACAAAAATACTAAGTAAAAAGTGAAAACTAAACTCTAAAAAAGGTCATTCAAAATATATATAAATACTATAATATAGTAATACTGAGCTAATACTGCACTAAAACAAGTTGGCTGAACTGAGAAAAAATGCCTTAAATAGTTTATAGTACATGCTATACTAAATTGTCATTTCAAAAATTGTTTTTATTTCATTTTGTCCTTATATTAATTTAGAGATCACATAGAATATTTGTTCTTTTTCAAATTCATCCGTCACACTGCACGACTATTTAAGTGCACTACAAAAATAAAAAAAAATGCAGTTAAAGATGGTGAGCAGTCACTTTAAATGTCCACCTTGACCACATGTTGAACCTGTAGAGAAACAATTCATAGACCGATTATTTGTTGACTTGATCAAGACTGGACATGAATTAGGGAAACTAGAGAACAAGTGTTTAGAGTTGTAAGCGGACAGAAGTTACAACAAATATTACTTTATTGGACATGAAAAATTACTTCAACTTAAAGTTGGGTTACACTCTTTAAAAACAAGATCAAATAAACAATACCTCTTGAAACCAACACACCTTTTTATAGAACATGAGGCAGTTTTTTATATTTTAACAAATTTGAGGTAAAGAGTTTTTCTTTGTCATATACATTTTTTTTCTCACAAAATATTTAAAAACATTGAACCCAGGGATAAAGCCCAAGAATGACAGAGAGTTTGATCCCTGCCTCCCCAAAATGCTAGGTCTCTCTTTCTCGGTTGCTGCTCATTATGGTTGCTTCACAGTTCGTTTAAAAATATTGAGTTCATCACACCTTGGGGATAAGAAATATGAAATGGTGCAGAAAAGAGCCTGGTTTGGTTTAGAGGAAATAGGGAAAATTGCAGCTAGTATTTCACAAGCAGAACAGTTGCAGAACCCCAGCAAACAAACGAGTACACATGCAAACTCTCTCATTCACACACTCGGTAGAATTCATTAAATAATTTCTTTTTGACCGATAAGTGCATTAAGTGTCATATATGGTTTTTGCCATAATTTCAAGTAAATAAATTTATGTCAGCAGAAAAAAAAATTAAAGTCTATGAAGGGTGCAAAGTCACTGACTAACCTTTGTAAATACTGAATTTCACTTCTTCGATCCATTCATACTGTACTCCGTAGGCTTGCACTGGAGTGAATCCAAGCATACGTATTAAGAGGCCTACAAATGTTGTAAAAGTAACTGAAAAGATGTAGGGTCAGTGGATTACACACAAGCAAGTTTTGGAAACAGCTGACCACCTCCAAGGTCAAGTGATACACACATGCTACAACATCCAAGTACCCTTAACCACAGCCCACGTCACATAAAGATGTACAAGCAATCAAACAAAACAACTCTTTGAGATTCTCCAGAATTCTCTCATTGGTGCTTTAGTTTCGTTTCAGTTTGTGCAAGTGAGATCCGCTGATAAAACAGGCCACAATATATCTTGGCAGGACGGTACGTAACTCTACAACAATATTTCAGTCCTTTCCTTCAAATTCAAGCAGCAGTTTGTACTCAGTGGGGATCGAGAGTACCGTATGCATGAACTCATATGGGACATGACCACACAGGACAAGCGTACAGGATACAAGTCCAATATCAAGGGCAGAAGTCACACAAACATCCAAGCACCAAATTTTACAACACAAGGAGAAAATGTTCAGTTTTGAATCCTTAAATGACCGTGACCCCTTTTATGATTAGGAAAATAGCCTTTATAGAATTGTTTTTAAAAACACCACACTGTTCATCTGGTCTTTATAACCAACGTGTTCTCGTATCAAATTGTTTCTTGTTTTCTCTAAATAGCATTTTTATCAGAAATCAGTGCAATAGAGCAATTTCAGAAAACAAAAGAATATGTTTCAAAGCTCAGTTACCAGTCATTACTGTGTCTGCTCCCCTAAAGCCTTTGAATAAAATCACCCTCCCGCCCGGTGCCGCCCCGCCTGTCCGAAACCCTCCCAACAGCCCCAGCAAAAACACTCACATTTAAGCAGAATTAGAAAAAGTGCAATCCTCCTTTTGAGGTAAAAACCCTTCCCCTTCACTCGTCTTCAAATTCACGGAATGCAACATAGGTCTGTGTTTGGTCTGCACCAGAATATTAAGGCTTCTTTTCCGCATCTAAAAACCATAATGTGGCTCACTGTGTTCGCAGCATGGCAGAGGATGGATGGCGGGGACTTCGTACTACAAAAACTATTTAAAAAAACCTCAATAGATTTGATAGGCAAAATCTTTATCGCCACTTAAGTGAGGTTGAGATAAAGTTGAAACGACAATCAAGATCTGAGGCACAAGGAAATCAACTTTTTTTTCTTTTCTGGACAGAGGTTGTAGACTCAAAAACTAAGGCAAATGTTTCAAGTTCATTTCCTTTCTTAAATAAAACATTAACATACATTTTAGAAAGCAATAAAATTATCCGAGCCTTGGCCTAACCACAATCCTATTTGACCCAAGAGTGACGTATCATCTTTGTTTCGAAGTTACCCGAATTCAGGCTGCATTGTACCTACGGAATGGTCCAGCATTAAAAACCATGTGCAATTCTAAAACTAACTCGTACAGGGTTCATATAAAGCAACGATTAAGGCAATATGTGTCTGTGCTCCTTATATGGCTAACATACCAATACTCCAGCCTCAATTTTGCAATTCACGCTGCTTGCTCTCCATTCCCTCTCTGTCAGCAGTGTCCTCCCTGAGTCGCCTAATTTCAACAGTCCCACCGAGGTATCCTAAAAGAGCACAAAGTTAGTGTGAATACTCTTAGGCATAGATTTCTTGTTTAACAGGCTCAGAAACTTTGGAAAACCACTCTGGATAAAACAGTCCAGACTTTGGACGTCTAAGCAATTCAATGTCTTTCTCTCTTCAAGAGGCAGACTCTATGTAAACGCCACCAAACAGATGGGTATAGACCTACTCTCACATCTCGAATTTCTCTTCCCAACTGATAAAAAATAAACCCCACCGAAGTAAGGCACTTCTAAAGCAAAACAGCTGCTTCTTGCGATGAATGACTTGGTGTAGGAGTGCAATCGGAGGATATGACTTGTCATCCTCTAACGAGGGATGCAATTGCACGTTTGATGCTCGTACCTAAGCGATTAGCCTTCGACGGAAAATCGGATGTCCGCTAATTATAAAAGCAAGTGCTAATGTGCCCCAATCTGGTGCAGACCGAACTAGACGCCATGACGCCATCTCAAAGCAGCATACAACGCTCTGTACATCTCCCCCCCAGTCTTGACCTCCGCCCACCTCAGCCCACCTGGTGCTCCCCGCGGACAATGTGCGAGGAGAACTCGTAGCGGTCCTGGCTGCGGTGGCCGCAGATGTTGCACTCGAAGGGCTGGCGGAAGCCGTGGCAGCCCATGTGGATGGTAAACATGACATGGTCCAGGAAGAAAATGCGACAGTGCTCGCAGCGGAAGGAGCGCACCGGCCGCCCTTCCCCATCCACCACCTGCATGGCTTCCCTCGTTAGCGGGGAGCGCGGGCTCGCCTTGGTCGGTAAACCCCCAGGGATCCCTTTCTCCCTGTCCCCCTCCATGTCCGTTTCTTTGGCGTGACTAGGACTGTGCCGCTCGCGCCCACGGTGGTTCAAGTTTCCCGGTGGCACCGAGGTGATGACGCACTGCTCCTCCACCATGCTCTCAGTGTCTGTCGAATCTTGGTAACCGTTGCTCGGCGAGGCGGCGTGGCTGCGGGTGGAAGGTGCATCTTCGTGACCCTCGCCGGCCTCCCTCCCGGCCAGGCCCATGGAGATGCCCCCTGCACAGTTTAGACGCTGCCCTAGAGAGGTTATATGAGGGTAGACGGAGCTGATGACTGGGGTGAACTCTGAGATGCAGGTGGAGTGGGGGGGCATCCGCAGCGACCGGGAAGGATCCACATCGTTGCTGCCTCCTCTCGGCCCCCGCAGGAAACGCCCTCCCATGCCTGCTAAAGCAGCGGGGTCACCCTCGGGGTGCGACAGCAACATGTCCCCTTCTTTATCAGGATTGGGGTCGAGTTCATAAGGTGCTTCGGATATATTCAGTCGCATGTGCTTTTCACCTAGAAAGCCAGGAAGCATCATAATCATAATGATCATTAGATTGCACTGAAATTATTCTGTTTTTGCATCTACGCAATAACTAATAATATTGTTACTATACTATTTCTAAATCTAATTTATAGAAACAAAACTCTGAAACTCAGCAAATTACAAATTGAGATTTTTTAAAATAAATTATTTAAAATATTATATTTTAAAAAGTAATACAAAATTGTTCAAAGGTTTGGTTATTTTAAAAGAAATTAATACTATATACATTGCATTGTAAAGTAACAGTAAAGACATTTATAATGTTACAAGAGACTTTTGAATTTTGAACTTCCTGTTTATCAAAAAATCCTGAATTTAAAGAAAAGTATCACAGATTCCACAAAAAAAGAAAAGAAAAAAGCAACTCAATTGTTTTTAACATTGATAATAATAGTTATAAAGGTTTCTTGAGCACCAAATCAGCAATTTCGCAAATCGGCTGATTTCTGAAGGATCATGTGACACTGAAAACTGGAGTAATGATGCTGAAAATTCAGCTTCGCCTATTTAACTATTTTAAAATAGAAAATATTTATTTCAAATTGTAATAATATTCCCTTCATGACCATAAGAGCCTCTTTTCAAAAACATTTGTAAAAAAAACGTACAGACCCCAAACTTTTGAACAATAGGTTATATATATATCTTGAACAACACGTTGTCATATTGACAACCGATCATTAAACAGACTGATTAAATTTTTTCAAACCTTACAAATATGCATGTTTATCACTTAAAAAAAATCTCCAGTCTTTCTCTCTGCATACAGTTCACAAGCTCACAACTCAGGTATCACTCTTCTGCATAGGTATTCAAAGAAATGGGCCTACCCAGAAACTTCTGGGGTGTAGATCTCTTCCTCTTGGTGATGCTATTGGCCAGCCGATCAATGAAGGTCATCTTTTCTGAGGAGGACTGGATCAGTGGTTCAGACATCATCTCCACATTATGGGGCTCTTCACCTGAAGACAATCCACACGCAGAAGCATGATTATAATAGAATGGTGTGGGTTTTTGATTATATCACACCAATTTTGATACCACAGCATTTAATATGGTATTGAAACCATATATAATTATAATTATCGTTCGAAAGTTTTGTGGTCAGTTTTTGAAAGAAATCTCTCACCAAGGCTGCATTTATTTGATAAAAAAGTAAAGTAAAATCAGTATTGTGAAATATTATTACAATTTAAAATAACTGATCAATTTTAATATACAGTTTAATCTTGTGATGGCAAAGCTGAATTTTCATAAGTCATTCATTCAGTCTTCAGTGTCACATGAATAATATGCTGATTTGTTGCTCAAGTAACATTTCTTCTTCTTAGTATTATTTTCTGGATTTTTTGATGAATAAAAAGTTCAAAAGAACAGTGTTTATTTGAAATTGTCTAACAATATATATAAAATGTATTTACTGTCACTTTGATCAATTTAATGTCTTTTCTGAGTAAAAAATATTTTCTGTAAAAAAATTACTGACACCAAACTTTTGAACGGCAGTGTACACTTTTATTAATAAGAGTAAAAAAGAAATGAAAATCACAAGTAGTCTAATGTAAATTAATTACTAAAATTATTATTTTTGCAGAGTCTTAAATATATGATTATTAGTTATGCACATTAATATTGATTCAATGCTCTCAGAGTTTGACTGAGCAGCAGGTTATTTAAATTAAGAATAAAATTCAGCATATTAACAACATAAGGTTAGGTTATATTAGGTTACATTTTAGCTCATACTGCAAGGCCTACAGCATAGTAATATTTTTACACACAACCACCTGTTTAGATTCTCTGTGTTTACAATAATACCTCTCTAAAGCATGTATTTTAATCAAGAAGTGCTTTGGACCGTTAAAGTGCGCAGCTACATCACCAGCTGTGATCTTCACAGAGCATGCACATAACAACACTGGTGAGCTTTCAAAAGCAGCCTCCTGTCAGGCAGCACTTGGACGAATTAAGTAAGTAACTGCAAAAAGACATCCATTAAAATCATCCAATTTAGTGTCAACTTGATATCCAAAGTACTGCTAGTTTTGACCTCCCAAGCATTTGTGTTAGTAAATATGGCATTACCGTGCGCAGGTTGTGTGTTATGAGCAGGCTGGTGGTCCAGACTCTGTAGGTAGCTGTGGCAGCGCTCACGGTGCTCCTCCAGGGTGCTCTGCTGCTTGTAGCTGCGGCCACAGTAACTGCACTTGTAGGGCTTCCCTACTGTAGGGGAGGACACTGAAATAACGTGGAGGGAGAATATGAATGCATTTCACACTGCTTATGTGTTATGTAAACAAACATCAATAACACAGTATTGATGCTGTGGTTAATCTAAGGTGTTACCCTGTAAAGTTATTAAATAATACACTGCCTGGCCAAAAAAATAGTTGCTGTTTGGATTTAAATAGGGAAATGCTTAAGAGTCAATCATTTTATCATTATTGCCGTGATCATCTAGCATGTTATATGTTTGGCAACAGTTCTTTTAACCCTATTTGATGGAAATAACACCACAACAACTATCTATTTTCATCAAGAGGTTCATCTATTTTTGGTCAAGATCTTGTATTGACAAAGCAAGAATGTCCAGCACTCTGTAAAGTCGACTCCAGCACATCCCAAAGACTTTAAATGAATTTAAGGTCTGGACTCAGAGGTGCCAATTCATGTGTGAAAATGATTCTTCATGCTCCCTCCCAACCATTCTTTCACAATTTGAGCCTGATGCATCTTGTCACTTTATCATCTTGGAATATGGCCATGATGTGTCTTCCTACATGGTTGTTTAAGAAATGAAAAGCTACTCCATCAATCAGGGTCAGAAGAACTGTTGACAAACATATAACACGCTAGAAACATAATAATCACTGCAATAATGATCCATTCATAGACTCTTAAGTATTTGCCTATTTAAATCTAAACAGCAACCTTTTTTGGCCGGGCAGTGTATATTATATATAACAGATAATTATAATAAATAATAATATATTATGATATATAATATAGTAATATATTTCCAATATAATTACATTAGAATACTCTAATTACTGGTACAGGATTCGTCAGACCACAGAATTTCCCTTGTCACAATTTCCCCAAAAACGAAATGACGCTGCTCATCTATGACGTTAACAGAAGAGGAAAAAACTACAGACCACATCTGTCCATTTAGCTTTAGAGATGTGCGTCATTTCAGAGAAATTCATTATTCTATCAAGTCATTTCTCTGAATATCTGCAATATTCTCATTCAGAGGACCTTAGGCACTACAGGTGAATGCTCTTCATCATTCAAAAACACAAGCAGGATTTCCTGTTTTCATAATACTCTAAATGTCATACTAGACCGCTGCATTTCGTTTGAATAAAAAACGTGATTATATAACCGATCAATGATGTCTTATTCACACTTATTAGTCTGCTTGCACAAGCTCTAGTAGAGCAACAGGTTTAAAAGGAAATTCTAGGCAGCAAAAATAATCACCACTTACATTAAAAGAGAAGTAGGTTACATGACCTTGACTATTCATTTATGCTCTGTGGCAAATCAAAATGGCTTTTTCCATCCCACACACTTTTCCATCCATTTATTTTCCAGCCACAAAGTTCTCTCTCCTTCCTTCTCTTTATTTCTCGCAAATGGCCTCTCTCAAACCACAAAGGCTCACCGGAGTGGGTGCGGAGGTGTCCTGTCAGGGCGTCACGGCGGCGACAGGCGTAGTTACAAAAGGGACATTTGAAGGGCTTTTCGCCAGAGTGGAGCTTGATATGACGCAGCAAGTTGCCCTTCTGAGTGAAGGAGGCCCCACACTGGTTACATTGGAATGGCCGCTCACCTACCGAGACCAAGACTACCAGTTTTCCCACCGGCGCAAAAAAACAGCAGCACATATCTTCAAACTGACATTTTTTTTTATATATTTGGTCTTTTTTTGTCAAGGGTCAGTGAAAAAGCACTTACCTGTATGGCTGCGTTTATGCACCATTAGAACATTGGGTCCAATGCAGATCATCCCACATATATCACATTTAAGTTTCCCATTGGGCAGCCGAATGGGACCAGGGGATGCGGGCTCAGAGCTGGCCATCTCTCCACAGCCGCTCCCAGCCTGTCCTCGTGTACCTCCGACCATCTCCACTCCACCATCTTCAGCCAACTCGCCCTTTTCATCTTTCCATCCTTCATTCTTCTCCCCGACTCTCCTTTCCGCCAGTGGAGCACCACCTGCCTCCTCGTCACTGTAGAGCTCCACCTTGATGGAGTTAGCTGGGCATGGAGATAAAGTTATACATTTATTGACTTGGCAAATGCTTTTACCTAAAGCAGAACTTGTTCAAACTAAGATGTTAAAGTGCGTTTAATGGACAGACACTGACCACTGAGTGAGCGACTGGGTGAGGACTGTTGACTGTTTGGTGTGCTCACGGTGGGACCTCTCAGCCCTGCAAAAAACTCCCGCTCTGTTGAAGAATCTCCACTACCTGAAAACATGTACAAGTACAATGGGGCTTAAAATACACCTTTGTATTTTTTCTCATTTCATGCCAAATTTCCACTAGAAATTATATTATCGGCATAACAGTTTGAGTGAAAAGTTTCATTGGAATTAATTTTTTTTGAAAGTCTCAGGATTTTTTTTAATTCAATGTGTTTAAAATATTATAATCAAAAATATAGAAAAATAAAATAAAACAAAAAAGGACCTAAATAAGTATTTTAAAGTTTGCATTGAATAAAAACTCTGGAGTTCACCCTGTCAAAGATGTCTTCAAAAGAGTTTGTTATATAATTAGGAATATCATTTCCTAAGAGAATTTAAACCAGCACAATTCAATAAAATATGTTTAAGATATATTGGATTCTTTCATGAGGATCACAGCAGTGGATATATATAAAAAATATCCCAGATCTCAGTGTGGTCATTGACATTTGGAACCGACTATATTTAGCTACATGCATATCTATAAAAATAACAAAAGAATAAGAACTTAAAAAGATACCTGACATGTACGAACGGCCATTGCAATCGTCAGCATTCATCATCACAGCAGCTGCCTGTACCAAGAAATCATACAAAAATATTTGTTTTACCAACTTACAATTTCATCATTGCCAACAAATAGCAAAGCAAGTTTTTAAAGATATGCATTAGTACATTTTACAATAATACAGTGCAATCAAAAAACATTAAATTACATATATATATATTTGGCTCATCTGATTTCATGTGAAAAAAGAAACTTGGTAGTTCACTTGCAGTTTGTTATTTCTCCCTTTCCTGTGTGGTTGCACGGTTTAAGTAGCTGAATAATTGATATACACACTGGTCAAGATCTCATTTCTAACTCAACAGCGTAATTGAGTGTCCATTCTATAGAATTCTGGTCTTAAATGAAGAGCGCAGTGTGCAAGAAACTGCCCTCCCTTTATCTTGTGACCTATCAGAGCACAGGCTGACATCTAAAGCAATGATGATACTAAGCAAAATGCAGGGGTTGTTATGATTTGCTATTACTCAGAAATTTCCACATATTATCGCTTTGGTATTGGAAATAGGCTTTAAATGCAACACATATTAAAATTACATAATTTGGTTTTATACAAATAACTATTTGACTCATCTGTGGTCACATCTGACTCGGATATAAAGAAGCAGTTTCATCCTTTCAGCATGTTTTCTGGACATCTATAGATCAAATGTATCCCCAAAATCTTTGATATTGTTTAAGGTTTACCCCCTCACACATACAGTTCTAGATGATAGGAAATAGTAGGGCTAAAGACTACTTGTGGTACAATGGCCATTTTATGTAAAAAAAAAATTCATAAAACCCCAAATGACAACAAAAACCACCGTTGCACTTTCCTAAACAACATGCAAGTGGGAATAAATTAATTTGTGTAATTAATTTGAAAAGTTGACTCATTTTAACTGCTCCATTCACAACAGAAAATTATGAAATACACAAACTAAAATTTGAGATAAACAGACATCATACATTTACTAACAGCAAAATAATGCACAAGGCGTTTGAACTAAACAGGAAAAGTGACACTTTTACCAACACTAAGCCTTCAACATTTCTTTTTACTCAGATTGTGTAAATCCACGAATATTTAAATAGAAAATATTTTGTTTATGCATTATAATACACTTTGGAACCAAATTAAAAACTCCTTCTGAATGACTTCAGACCTATGGTATCATAATTCTATAATTTATTAATTTTTCATGGTTAATAATTGTGGCTCATAATTGATCACAGATATAAAATAAAAAAACATAATTTAAACACATTCCGATGTCATAAAGAGCAGGTGCAGGCTGATGCTATTATAATATGAGATGACAAACTGCTTTCTTTTCAGTTCTTTCAAACCATGAATAAATATGGACTCATATAAATAATAAATATGGACTCTTACAGAGTCGAGCTATTATTTTATATCGGCTTTATGGACACTACATGATCTAATAACAAACAGGCCTTCAGAAATGTAAGACCTCATTGTGTCGTAAGAGACATAACGTTAAACCATTCACAGCTGCAACAGGCAGATCTCATGAATTCACAGAGCTGTCAATGAGTCTAATTAACGCAATAATCGAAACAGCCCTGTCTGTCTGCAGTCACACCAGAAAACAACGCCTGACGACGAGAACACGAGCCCTCGTATGTTTAGTAACTTTACATACACCATCGTGCTGTAGAGGAGGACTGACAGCACGCAGAATCATGTCAATCCGGTCTGTCTGGAGCAACACTAGCTAGCCACCGCTGCTAACCAGCTAACGAGACGTGACAGCTCACAATAAGGCAAAGACGTCGCTAAACTAACTCACAAACGAAAGAACAAGTGTTGCTGAAAACGCAATCCGATCGGCAGCCTCCGGGCGTGAAATACAGTCGATCTTTAGACGCGACAAACTAAAGCAGAATTCTGTTTCCTGAGAGCCCGCTGGCGTTGCTATGGCACCCAGCACTCGACAGATGAGTCTAGCCGTGTAAACCCTCCCAATCCGAACATAGTTACCTGACCTAATGTCACTTTCCTTGAATAACTGCCATTGATTTTGCACGGTGAATATTTTTTCTTACCTGACGATCGACTGTGATTGCAATATTTATACAGCAGAAGCGCCGTTTGTTTTCTCTAGCGAAGGCAGCATCTCCGGGATCTTTTACCTGAAACCCCAAACAACTTCCGGGCCCATGCCGGG
Source organism: Leuciscus leuciscus (assembly GCF_965113295.1). Taxonomy (NCBI): domain Eukaryota; kingdom Metazoa; phylum Chordata; class Actinopteri; order Cypriniformes; family Leuciscidae; genus Leuciscus; species Leuciscus leuciscus. The sequence continues at coordinate 14,388,676 of NC_138742.1, read as the reverse complement.
ATACAGGCCCGAATAACCTATAACCGAAAAACTGCCTCTCAAATCCATGATTGGGAGGGATTATCGAATGCATCGATCCTCATGCTACAGGTTAGAAAAACAAAATCCTGCAAAAAGCTACAAATACCAAATATTATTTTTATTATCATAATGATTATTATTATTAGTGTTGATGTTGCTATTTCGATGGTAGTGTCAGTACAAGTGGCGTATGTGTTTACTAAGATTTATCATGAATAAAACTTCCTTTATTTAAGCAATTTAATATTTGTAAGGAATTTAGCCTAATTCTTTCTCTGTGTCAAACAGGTAATATATGTCTATTTATGGGGATTTTGTTGAATGTGTTAGAAAAAGAATTTTCTATGAATTAGAATGTTTATGTAAAAAATATACATTATGAAATTCAAAATTTGTAAAACCATTGATAATATAATTAGTGTGATTATTATTATTATAGTAGGCCTACATTATTCATATTCTATTTTAGATCCACTCCAAAGTGTCAAAGTGACCGGCTTGTGTGTTGCATTTTGAGCCTGGCCTGTAGTAACATGCACCTAGTACCATGTTAATGTACATTGCAAAATACTCTGTTTTGATGTACAGAGTCATATACTTACTGAGACTCTACTATTTACTCATATACTTTCTCATATAGCCTACATTCATTTTATTTGAATACATTTTAATGTGGGGGGACAATGAAATGTTATATGTTATATTTACTATTAATGTATATACATTTTGTTTAATATATTTTCATTTATTTCTTAAAAAATAGTTTGACAAACAATAATTGTCCGACCCCCTGCACTATCACTACAGACCCTCCAGGGGTCGCCGAATCACTGTGGATTGTGTGGAAGACCCCTGTTTTTGAAACAACTCTATTCATACTGTTACCACAAGATGGCGGAGAATCCTTAATTGTCCTAAGAGGAGAATTTCTCTGAACAAAAATGAAAAACTCTTTTGTTTAGATAGTTTCACGTTTATTCCACCAAATTGGCTTTATGAAATAAAAAAGCCTGTTGTTCTTGGGTATGTGAAAGTTAAATCTGAGCCTTCTAAAGGGTATATGTCCTCTTCCTCAGAAGATTATTTGTTCTGTCTCGTCTTGTGTCTGTCGAGAAGTATCTCATATGCCTCCTGGATCTGAATAAACATCTGTTGTGCCTCTTCTTGCTTCTTGGGGTTGTGATCTGGATGCCACACTTTAGCAAGTTCCCTGTAGCTGCGAGTGACCTCTTCCAGAGAAGCTTCTTCTGGCAATGATAGTATCTGATTGTAAGAAAACATTATAATGACAAAAACATCATTAATTACCTTGTGATTATATGTAAAACACTACAAAGTGAAAAGTATAAATGTTTGATTCCCTGTTGACCACTTAAAACTGTACTGAACTCACCTTCAGCGCCTCCCTTTCTTTTTTACTATACTCATTAAGAATTATTTCCAGCATCTTCCTCCAGCTTTCCTCGTAGAAACCCCCTCCTGTCAGGATACATAACAGACGATATGGCAACAGCAGAAAATACTCCAGAAGTCCTTTGAGCCATGGAAGGAACCAGAAGAAATCAAGCAGGGCCGCTATACAGTCCGATATGTAGTACAATGTGGCTGTGGTGTTGTGGAAAACAGAGTATCCCAGCGGAGCGGAGAAAGCCAGCACACCTAAACTTAGACGATACAGACGAGGCCCTTGGGAAGATTGACACAAACCAGGTTAATTAAACACATTTCTTGCACATGATGTAAGACCAGATTGACACATATTTCCCAAAAGTGGTGACCAAAGGGGATATTTGTTTTTAATGACCCTAGAAGTTAAACCATCAAAATATGTGTATATATATGGGAGAAAAACAAAAAACACCAATCTTGGTAGCTGTATAGTTTGCCTTTTTTGGGGGAAAATAATTTTGTCAGAGAAATGACTTTATAATTATTTTGCAAAAAAAGGCGAACTACAGATTTTATTACAGTTATATAATAATAATAATCAGTTATTAATATTTTGTTGGTTCTCTTTTGTTTTTGCATGTGTTAATAACAATGCAATATGCTTTAATCTTAAAAAATAAATAAATAAATTTGAATAAAGGGTGAAGATGTCGATTTTCCTAGGCTGGACATCACTTTTGGCCACTACGTTATAAAATATGGCTAACATTATACAATAAGGTTTAATTTCTTGACATTAGTTACATACATTAGTTAAAATGAACTGACAACGAACAATAATTCTACAGCATTTATTAATATTAGCTAATGTTAATCTCAACATTTACTACGTTCACCTGATCAAACGTTGTATAACATTAGTTAATGCACTGTGAACTAACATGCATATCATTTTCTTTATTAAGTAACATTTAAGTCGCCATGAAAGGGAAGTTGCCATAGTCTTTTCTTCCCTGCTGTGACGTATATCCAGGTGAAACGGCTTCTCGAACAAGAAAAAATGTTGGGCGGGACTTGATGTAGTTGCAAAGGGTCAGACTCAGTAAGTTATTTTGATTAAAGATTACAAGGGCACATGCATTTTAAAGAAAATGATGTGCACAGATAAATCATTTATAATAATTATAGTGCAATATTACATGAAAAACAAGATTTGCTAAATTTGATTTCATCGTGACTTTAACAAATATTAATGTTAGTGAATGCATTAACTATAACAAATGAGACCTTATTGTAGAGTGTCACCAAAATGTACATAGTGCATCTCACCCAGTGGCTCTGGCCTCGGAGGTTTGAACATGCTGTGCTGCGCAGCGGTGACACTGGCGGCTATGCTGATGGGCAGAGGTGAGAGATTGCTGCCGTAGAAGATGGAAGACGTGATGATGCACGTAACAAAGGTCTTTTGAAGGTCAGAGGTCTGCTGGCCCACAGAGGACACCAGATGCACACCTGCACCTATGCTCAATGGCAGCACTAGGAAGTAGAAGAAGCTAAGAGAGCTGAGGCTTATTAAAGCCACCGAGCCAAAGTAAATACCAACACAAATTTGACCGGCAAACCGAATCAGGCCTACTGGTGGTGGCGGAGTGGCACGTGGATGTCTAATACGGGCTCTCTCTGCTTCATGGTTGGCCTCGCTCACATACGATGGGATCCGGAAGAACTCCCTTGCCCAGCCGATGCCAAAACCACCGAAGGTCAGTATCCAAAGAAGGGCATGGCTGTCTCTGCCCAGGTAAATGTGATGAAGGCCAAGTGGGCCACCCATGGCCCACAAGGCATATGTGATCAGGAGCTTTTTAGCCATGAGGTCATTCTAGCTGCGCACAGGAACTTGAAAAAGAAGGATAAGGAAAAAATGTTTCACTGAAAAATATGATTTTTTTTTTGCTGCTTGTTCAACTTAATTTCATTGTTCAATACATTTAAATATATCAAATTGAAGTTTACTTAATCAATTTGTGTTGGGGATACATGAACTGAATTTACTAAAACTAGTTCCCACAATGCTTTGTATATGGCTGGATCAGGAGAGTAAATGTTGTCAGATTGAGTTTCTGTTTTTGTGTTTTTTATCATCAAGACTAGTTTATGAATTAGTTAAAGGTGGCTACATTAATTAATATAATGAGTGTTGCTTCACTCAGTGAGCAATAACTGTACAATAGACCTTAGTCAGCACCATACTTAATTTTTGACAAGAAAACGAGGCTGTGAGAGATAGAATACAGTGCATTCAATGGATTGTACAGTTGTTTAACAACAATCCGATTGTTCAGCTGTCGAAATGCCTTTCTGAAAAAAACTTTCAGTAGACAAAAACTCCATTAAACAAGTTTAGAAGTTGTGAGAATTATATGATCTAGGACCTTTACGCAGTGCGTGCCATTGTAAAGACGGAAAGTCTATCCCTCACAGCCTCGTTTTCATCACCGTTAAATTCAATATGGCGTCTAACATGACTAAGGTCTATGGCAAAGACTATGGCAAGTAACTTTTAAATGTACAGCATAAATGTAATTTCCATACTTTAAAGGACAGACTTGAATAAATCAAAATCTACTCAATATAATTGAGCTGATATAACTAGGCTAAAACAGTTGATTAAGTGCAACTAAAAATGCATGTTTAAAATTAGGATAAATTGTAAACACTTGCCTTAAAAAACTGAGCAAAATCAAAAGGCCATTTTTTTCAGTGTATTAAAGCAGATTATAACATGATTATGAAAAGTGCTTTATGATAAATTAGGGGCAAGCATGTCATGTGGATCTTATACAGTTTTTAAAGGAATAGTTCACAAAATGAAAATTCTGTTTGCTCCTCATTCAAAGCTTTTATGTAAGACTTGGAATATAGCATATAAATCGTAATTACTTATTTTATAATTGCTTTTTTGGTGCTTTTTTCTTTTTGGAACTTGACATTCCTTGGTCTGCATTTATTGAATGAGAAGAGCATATTTTGGTATATAACTTCGCCTTTGGTATTCCACAGAAGAAATTAATTCACACAGGTTTGGAATTCATGATGGTTAGTAAATAATTACAGAATTGTTATTTTGGGGGTGAATTATGGTTTTGATAATGTCTCTTGTCTCTCTCTCATATCACCAATATCACTGGCTTTCAAGTTATAAAATCAAACATGTCACTGTTCTCTTACCTGCGGGACTGAGAGATCAAGCTTCATTCATACATCAAATAGTTTTAGACGACTCCTACAACAAGGTCAGAATTAAAAATGTAAGAATGCATGCAATATATCACAGCTTTGAAGTTAACTTAAAATTTAAATCATTCACTTTCTGAAAATAATGTAACCTATGGACTTCCGTGTTTGCGCTTGTATGGACTTTGGTTTGATGATGACACGGGTCATAAAGAGTAAACTTTGATTTACCACATCTGTGGACACAAATAAGACACAGAACATTAGACATTTGCTAAAAATTAATTGGACTAAACTGTTTTTGCAAGAGTAACTCATGCTGTGCTGCTCAGACTGCAACCTTAAACACTTTGCTGTTAATATACACTACTGTTCAAAAGTATAGGGTCAGTACAAATCATTGTTCATTAAACATTAAACAGTATACATTGGTACATTTGGATTATTGTTGTTTCCATCTTTGTTGGTTTAAATAGAGAACAACATAGAAACAGCCATGTTGCTATACCTCCCCCTCCCCTCTCCTTTTTTCATTATTATTATTATTTTTAAATTTTTTTCAAATGTGAAATATTCCATCATTAGGACATAAAGGCCTGGTTAGATTAAGCCAGGATTAGGCCTTAGTTAATTTAGGACATTTAAGATTTTTAAAATGTGCCATAAAACATTACTGGTGTGTGCATATCGAGACAAAACAAAAGCACTGATATATTTTAAGATAGGCAAGTTCATGTCAGTGCAAGTTCTTTTCAGTTAAAACAGCTCAAACTTTTAAATATGATACTTTGATATATTAATCATTTGCGCTCATTGGCTCATATATATATATATATATATATATATATATATATATATATATATATATATATATATATATATATATATATATATTTCGAATTCTTTTTTATTATTATTATTAGAAACAGCATGTGCACTCATATTTTTAATACATAATATATTAATTTTTTTAAATGTCATATGTTCTATTAGGCCTACATCCTCCTAACACACGAAACGATTACATTTTTATAACGTTGTATTATTTTATATAATGGTCTACAAATGTTCACCACTGATCAAGTTTCATTAGTGTTAAATCCGCCTCTTCCTCCTCCCACAGCCCAGCCTCTCCAGTAGATGGAGTTTGAGGAGAGACTGGAAGATTCATTTTGAGGAGCATCTGTGAACACGCTGACTCGATGAGTTCAGTTGCTTTTTCGCTGGTGAATAATCATTTAAGAAGTTTATATCCACCTCAATGAAGTAAAACAGGAGTAGTTCGCTGACTTAGTGACTTCAGAAGGAGTAACTGCAAGACGTTTAGAGGTGGAGAGCGTTCGTTCGAAACTTGAGACAAGTTTCCACGTAAGCTATTATCTTCTCGGAGACTCAAATGCTTTGCAAATTATAACCCAGCACACGCCAAGACATGGTTTCAAAGCATGGAAACAGAAGACGTGACGGTTAGAGAGCAACTATTCCACGACAGAGTCCGAGAAACCATTGTGAGTTTCCCTCTCTTTGCTGCTTTTGTTTACATAGTACAGTTTGCAGTGTTACAATCTGAATGTGCCCTTGTGTTTGTCCTAATGGTATTCAATAATAATTGATTGATAAGATGATTGTGTGACGTGAACTGTGCACGAGTAGCCTACTTTATGTGCTTTCATAAAATATTGATTGATTTCACTGTGATTAGACAGTTTGGAGAGTGCAAGTGTTATCTTTGCTTATTATTTATAAGACATTTAATTATTAAGTAGAGTAACGTCACAATGAGACTCTGAGGCAGTATTTTTCTTACTTAAGTGCGAACATTGACATGTTGCAGCTGCTCGTTGTGAAATGTAACACTCTTTAAATGGCACAAGATGAGCCTTCTCCGCTTTGTGAGATCCGGAGCTCATTTTGGAGAACAACAGCTGAGTTTTTGGCACCCTCGTGTATGAAAATGTCTTTGTCAACACCCAATAAAGTACAACTATAACTGAACTTCAGACCTCAAGGACCTTACAGCATGACACTGGGGGATAACCTTTACTCCTTCACTATGATGTATCTTACTCAGCATTTTAAACAAACAGTTTGGTGCATAATATTTTTAAACGACTCATATTTCAGATTATGTAATTCACTAGCTGCAAAAACTAACCTCTTAAAACTATAGGTTAAATCCAGTGTTCACCAGGACACGTAACATCAATTCAGAATTAGTTCTGGAGTTTTATATTGTCTTCATTCTTTGTTTTTCTACAGGTAAGCAAGCTGCTCTTTAAAGTGTGTTTTCAGACATTTTAAGGGCATTCACTTTTATTCATACATGCTTGTTTTCTGCTTTGTGATGCAAAGCTTCTGTAATCCTCTTAAAAAATGTGAAATGGCTCTCTTAGTGAAATGCACAGATGGATCATCACACTAGATCATGTAAATTGTTTTTACTATTGTCCTGCCCCAGGCCTTGGGCACCACCGAGCTCATGCTGTCATGGTTATTGATCCCTTGGTCACTGATGCTTATCTGGGATTTATCATTTAAATCAGTGATTTAACTTGTGGGTTTTGACCCAAAAATGCATCTCCGATCTGTTCTGATAGGATCACGGATTACAGGGAAAATCAATGTTAAATGTAAAATTGCAAATAGGCTACTAAAATGCAATTTATCTCAGTTGTTTGTTGTTAGGGTAGCAACATATCAATTCAACTTTAGAAATGGGTGGAGAAAATGCTTCACATATCTTTTGTTGTTGACGTCAAAGTTTGTGCGTAAAGTCAGGCTGTCACTCAGTAATATGACTAATAGGCCTACCAATAGAATATTTGACTTTTTGTGTTTCCTCACTTTATGCTGATAAATCACTTCTGTATTTTTTAAACATATTTATATATATATATATATGTATGTATACATTTTTGACAGTTTTCTTCCACATTACTTTTCCATGCTAGATAGTTAATCTGTAAGGGTGGACTTCCTGCAGTGGTTCAAGATGCAAGAACTGCCGAATGACTAAAGAAACGTTAGCAAGATGGTAGAAAACTGCACATTTCTTGTCTATACCACCCACTGCCACTTATACCAACGATGGAAATAAGTGCAGTTACAATAGCTTAATATTTGTGGGAGAGCGTTGCTAATAGAGAGTGACGATATTGTATTGCAATATGTAGCACTTCAAAGTCAATACCAAATCAAAACTAGTTTGCACATTAGTTGTAATTGAAAATGTTTAATGACAAAATAAAATAGTTACAAAATAGATGTATGAGATGATGACATGATAAAATGTTACCAGAGAGAGAGAGAGTGAGAGAGTGAGACAAAGAAAAGAGGAGCCAAATAAGAATAAGAAGAGAGCCCCCAAGAAAGGGACCCAGAGAAGAAGAGAGCCAGAGCATCAAAAAGACAGAGCAACAGTTTCAATCTTTTTATCCTTTCCTTGACCATGTGACTAAAACCCAAATGTGAGACATTCAAACTGACCAATCAGATAATTACACTTCCACCACTGTACTAAAGGTGTGACAATTCATCGACCCCCAAAGTACAAACATTTGGCCTGCAGGCCTAGATCACTATCAGCCCCTCTGTGCCTTAGGAACTCCAAATGGTCATTGTGGTAGGAAGAGGGGGGTAGAAAAACAGTCAAGCAAATATCTTTGTTCATTTAAAATATCTTGGATTATTTTCAATTCTACAGTTAATTGTTCAAGTTCTTTTTCTTGCTTTTGTGTGAAAATCAGTTTATGTCCTGTGTTGTGTCACCTTTTGGTGCCCAATCAAACAACTGATTTATTATTTAAATAATGTGTGTGTATTTTGAAGACTTTCATTTATTTGATCAAAAATGGTTTAAAATTAAACCGTAATATCTAATGAAGTATCATTAGAATTTAAAATGAAAGTTTACTATTTTAAAATGCATTAAAATATACATTATGTATTCCTGTGATGGCAAAGCTGAATTTCCAGCATCATTACTGTCTTTAGTTTCACATGATCCTTCAGAAATCATTATAATGTGCTGATTTGATGCTCAAGAAACATTTCCTATTATTATCATTGTTGAAAACAGTTTTCAACTGCTTTATATTTTTGTGGAAACTGTGATACTTTTTAAAGGATCCTTTCGATATTTCCGGATATTTATTTAAACTAATATCAAACAATTGTTACCACAAGTTGTTACCGCCTAAATAAAATTAAATAAAATTAAATTAGAAGCTAAATTAAACTAAGAATGCACTTGGATGATTTAATATGTCAGATGATAACTTTTTTGAAGGTGGATTCTTGGGTGGAAGTCAGAAGTATTGAATTCCCACTTGTAAAGCAACACAAAATTTATGACAATGTCACAGTTTTGTACTTGGTTGATCTTCAAGAGAGCCAACGTGTTAGAGGGAGTTGCTGATTTGGAACGGTTCCCACTATTTAGATGTGCAAGGAATGCAGTGTGCGTATAATAGACTTTATTAAGGTGCGTATCTGAACATGCCGCTTGGCCTTCGACAATAGAGGGCTTTGTATTTACGTCTGCAGAGGTTTATAGTATTAAGAAGATGTCTTCTTTATGATTGGACTTGTATTATTTATTCCTCATGAAAAGAAACTTTAGTCTTGAAATTACTAAATGTTCTACTATAATTCTATCTAGTAATGAGTTTAGTATCTCTGAATACACTGTAGTATTATATTATGATATATTGTGCATTTATGTACAACTGATTTTGTGTTTGATTTTAAGTTACAATTGTTCAGATTGAGTAATTTGGCATAAATCACTTGATTTATTTGATGCGCTTGTCATAAATGAATAACACACTGTGTTGCTTGTATATCATAAATGTTATAAAAACACTGTGAAAATAAATTTTAGGGGCCAACTAACATTTTTAAAAAGCAAATAAAGTTTGACACTGGTCTAAATATTCGCCTCCTTAACGGCCCGGTTAAAATCAAGTTGTTAGTCATTTTGTCCTATATGTCTTTTGCCAACCTATCCCAGCACACCATGAGTGTTGTTTTCTCATTGTGTCAGTTCGCGGTCGCTCTGTAGCTGACTGTTTTGTTAAATAGGCTTTCACTTCAAGGAATAACTTGGGCTTCGTTCCAGGTCTTGTATTGTGGGCCGAGGATTACCCAGAGCAGCAGAGCCCTAAGATTCAAAATGTTTGAGCTCGGCTGTTTAACCAGCCCTGCCAAATCGGTCAACAAATACACTGGCTGCTGGTTGATACTACGATTACACTCACATTTTACGGCCAGTCTCAATACCATTGATGAAGAGCTTTGAAAACATGCCTACCATTGCCTGCATATTAGTTAAGGCAAAGTTTCTTTCTGTTTAATGACCTACGACAGACAGGGTATTACAGGGACTTGTTGTCAAATGTTGTCATTGTCCACCCTTGTGGTTGTTTGAAAGGATTTAAAGGGGATAGTGCACCACAATGACATTTCTGTCGTCATTTACCCGCCCTGATGACGTTCCACACCTGTGTGAAGTTTTTTTCTTCTTCTGTGGAACACAAAAGATATTTTCATGAACTGTTTTTTACAGTTGAGGCCAGTGTTGGTTTGGGCCCCATTGGCTTCAATTGTGATGACCCAAAAAAAAAACGGAAGTATTTTTCTACATTTCTTTGACTTGTAATACAATGAGACCAGACATGTATTCTCATATTCAACTGTGTTAAGCAATCTTTTGTTTCAGTTTTAACATATTCTGTAGTTTAGCTTGGCTGTTTTAACTCTGGTTCAGTGCATGCTGTCTTAGTCAAAGGAGACAAACTATTCAAATGCTGAGCACAGATGAGTGAGAACACCTCTCAAAGCTCCAGAGATATTTATCCCACAGATCCATTGTTTTCCCCGCTGTTGGCACTTTGAAGACAAAATCCCAGCTTCCTGCCCCCTCCCTTATCCCTCTTCCTCTTGCTGTCATTCTTCTTCTCTTTTATGGGACATACAATGCTTCAGAATGTTTTTTTCTTTAGTTCACTTATAAGTGTAGTTATAACTTATAACCATCATGTCTTATGTTTCACTTCTCAAACAAATTGCATACAAATGAGGATCTTATATCTGAAATTAGGTTAGAGGTTAATCATGGAATTAGAAGGTTATTGACATGTGGACAGATCCCACTGCAGCTCTCCTGTAGGATGAGAATGGGAACTTGAGTCATGCATTGACTTTTTTCTACTGTTTTTCTCTTGCATCTCTACTGTATGTTCTCTTCTGGTCAGATATTGAGAGTTGTTATATTGCAGCACTGTGATTTTATTTTTTTGTTTTTATTTTTTTGTTATTATTACAAAGGCCTATTTTAAGTTCTGTCATGAAACTCTATGGCTATATATGTATGACAGTAATATACAATATAAATGACCAACTATTTATAAATAAATAGCTATATAGATAATGATGTAACACAGTAATATACAATATAAATATGTCCAACTATTAAGTTCTTGTGATAAATCTCCACATTTGACCAAATCTTTACTGTAATCACTCATCTAATCCCCGTTGTAACTGCATGTTTTAAATCTTCATTTGCATTTGAGCTGTAATCTTCATCCTCCATCTGGTGCTGCTGTTACCCTTATTTTTAAATCTGTATTGTGGGTGTTCATTAATTAAGAATTCAGATTCCTCAGAAAGGGGACAGCTGGCTTTAAAAAAAAAAAAAAGGGGGGACACTCTACCTATTGATTCACTTTCTATTGCTTTTACATTCTAGGACACAGAATGCAATTTGTTTATCAGTGCTATACCCCTTTCTTCCCATTATCTTTATCAATAATACGAAATCTACACCTATAACATCTTTGACTGGCCTAGTCCCGTCACCGGACTCTGTGTTATCATTAAGAACCAAATGTCCTTGATTAGGAGTTCTTATGTCACAGAGCTATAAAGGCAATTCTGAACTGCACACATCAGCGTGTATCAGTGATAATGGGTCTATGTTGGAGTGTGTCTTATGACCTCTGCTCCATTACATGCTCTCTATCTAACGTGTTCTTGATAATGTAAATTGGCAGGCAACACATCTAAGCAGCGCGTTTGCATAGCACGTCTTGTAGCTGCCTGTTCACGACTATATTGCTCATATTAACTGCATGACTCATACTGCAGATGCCTGTGAGAATGTATGTAATTTCTGATACTTTGCAAAGTGGCATTTACACCCAATATTCTAAGACAGATTGTGATTATTCCATCGTGGAACATAAAAGGAAACGTTTTGAAGAATGTTCACACTGATCTCTTCCATAAACTCTCAGTAAAAAATTGTACAAAAGCTGTCACTGGGACGTGTGTACTTTAAAAAAAAAAGGTTCTGACATACAATTTAAGCACTATTATGTACACTTTTGGTACAAATGTTACTTTGAGCTACTAATTTGCACTCTTTAGGTACTGCCCTAGTGACAGCTTTTGTACCTTTTTTCCTGAGAGTGTATAATGACATTGGGTGCAGGCCAAGGGTGGGGATCTTAGTTCCTAAAAGGAAAAAAAAAAAGACTGGAAAAGCTAGCTTTATGTGAGCTTACAAGAAGAAAATACAATTTTCATTTAGAATAAAATGTGCTTGAAAACTAGCACTTCGGTTACAGTTGTAATCAAAATTATTCAACCCCATTGCAAATCAGGTTTATTTGCAAAATGTGCAGACTTTCAGCTGTTTGCAGTGAACAAATCAAACAAAAGTAATTGAAATAGCTCAACACAACAAATGTTTCAACTGAAAATGAAATTTTTAATGACTTCTGCAGTCTCAAAATTATTCAAGCCCCTGAATAGAATCCCTCACAACAGCACAAATCTGCAAAACAGGTGTAGTCTCAAGCACACCTGATGCAACTTATCAAGGGCTTCATTAGTTGCACCAGGTGTGCTTAAACTAGAACACATGAAATATCTGACCTGGCTAGGTTTGTTGAGTGTCACGTTTGACTGCATGTTAGAAATATGGCCAAGTCAAAAGAATGGTCCAAAAAGTTAAGAGAAGATATCATCGCCCTTCACAAACAAGGAACCGAATACAAAAAGTATACGGAAGTATCAGGAAATCCCAAGAATACCTCAAATTCCACCAAGGCTTGGTTGCAGAAGAAGTCCTGGAAGATTCTACAGTGGCCATCAGTCACCTGACTTGAACCCCATAGAAAATCTCTGGTGGGATTTGAAGAAAGCGGTTGCACAAACCCAAGAATATTACTGAACTGGAGGCCATTGCTCATGAGGAACGAATTCCTCAGAAACACTGCCAGAAGCTGGTGTCTGGTTATCTCATTTGTAGCAGATCATAACAGCAAAGGGTGTTCTACTAAATACTAAAGATGCTTGCCATGAAGGGGTTGATCTGAAAGCTTCAGATCTGTTTTTTTTTTTCCTGATGTGAAATGTTCAGACTTCTTGAAAGACAAGCTTCAGTGTATTTGTAAATGTTTCAAATTTCATGTTTTCGAATTGCACTGATTTTCTTCTTTTTTTCTGCTTTAGATTTGCGTGCTGCTTTTCATTTGCCTGTACATCTTGTCACACTTCATTCTCACTCACTTCAAGAAGAATGCTGAGTTTGTCGCCGGTAAGTTAAATTTGACACCAAGGACCCTCAGCACTTGTTTGGTTTAATGTATTACAGTCCTTTAAAGCACACCTGTGATTTACTGCAGCTGCTCTGGGAGCTGAACAACATTTCTACACACACTGACTATTTGTTGGTCAGCATGACCTGACATGATCATTCCCCTGCATTTTCCAAAAATGCTTACCTAATCATTTTTACATAGTGAACTGTTACTGTATTTCCTGTTATTTGATTAATAGTTTTGGTGTTCTTTAGCTGTGAAAATGAAGTCTTCTTCAGAAGAGAAGAGTCAAAGTTTCTGATTGCTGTTGACAGCAGTAATGTAACGTAGAGGGAGGGCAGCAGTGTAGATGAGGAATGTTCCCATGAGATAAACATAGGCCCCCTGCCCGAGCACTGCTTGAGGCTTCATAGGAGAACTCTTCCTCATGTTTTGGTGTACACCCCTTTAATTGAACTCTCTGCTCTCTCCTGGTTCGGCTAAACCTGCTCTCAGTGGAAAATCTGAGGGATTGTTTTATCATGCCTTTTTTAGACTGTTGAAGAATTGTTAGGAGCCGCGCACACAGGATGCATTCTTGTTGTTCAAGAACAGGTACAGCAGAACAGAATGCAGGGGTCTTGAAATATTTTTAATGAAATACATTTTATAATATTTATAAATGTATTGGCTTTTTACATTGTTCCTTTTATTGATCTATGACAGCTAGGTACAGTGGAACAGAATTCAGGTGTCTCAAACATATTGTTTGCATTCATACATATTTTTTTTTGTATTTTTTATACCTTTTATAATTGTCTCCTATCAGTGGAGAGGAAAGTGTAAGGAGAGATAGGGAAATCATTTCGAATTTGAACCTGGGTTCCTGTGAGCACAGCTGCTCCTGTGTCAGTGCAACCTTTAGAAAGGTCCATTCTACCACATGTTTACATGATCAAAAATGTAAAAATAGTGCAGAGGAAAGTAAGAACATGTCCCTTGTTAGACACTCTTGGGGAACATTGTGTACATAACTTCTAGCAAGACTGCTAGATGGTTGAAGAATTGTTTTACAATTTGTTAAATTCTACAAGTTAATGATTATATAGGTCAGAGTAGACTCTGGAATGGAAAGTGTAAGGAGAGACGGGAGAAATTGGTTCTGTCTTGAATCTGGGTCCCCGTGAGCACAGCAGCTCCTGTGTCATGGCAGCCTGTAAAACCGTTCGGCTAGCACGCTTACATGATCAGTAGTGCAGAGGAACATAAGAACATGTCTTGTGTTAGACACGGGGAACATTGTGTACTTCCAGCCAAACCATTATCGGTATGATACATATTCTAATTTAGGAACACAAACAGAATCACTGCACAAGATTTGTTGCTCAATTTTAGTGTATTTTTAACACCTCTATAACATTTCATAGACTAAACGTGCACCAGTCGTGGAGGGCTAAAGCGGTTTCTTCAGTTGCATATTGGTTGTTTTGAAGGGAATGTGCAGAAAACCTGTTCTGCGTTAGGTTTTGGGCTCTCCCAGGAAATGTCACTCATATCTACCCTGGAGCTCTGTCACACTGGGCATGTTTTGCTCTTGTCGCAGGAGAATGTTTGAGGTTTATTTTTCATTCTCTCTGCCTCATGTTCTCAATCAGTCCCTGTTATTGGGACACATTCCTCTTTAAATGGATATTGTTTTCCTGCACGTGCAATAATGAATGATCAAACAAAGAAGACTTCCCAAAATGTTTCAAATACATTTTTGTGTTGTTTCCTTCATGGAATAGCTTCATAACTATTCTTCTATTCTGGAATCTGGGTCCTTCTGGGATCTTATTTTGTTCAATTTAGTTTCAAGGTTGAACTGTGAGTCTAGTCATCAGTATGTCTGCAGAGGGATAGTTTTGTGGACAGAAACTTATTTCCTTTTCCCTTTTTTTGCCCACAGATGACATTGAGGATGCCACTGTCAACAAAATTGCGTAAGTAATCAGTATTTAAAGAAGCACAAAAAAAGGGGGAATAAAGGGGATAGTTCACCCAAAAATGAAAATTCTGTCATTATTTACTTAGCCTCAAGTTGTTCCAAACATTTACGAATTTCTTTCTTCAGCTGAACACAAAGTTATTTTGAAGAATGTTAGAAACCAAACAGTTAATGGACCCCATTGACTTCCATAGTATTTTTATTTCCGTCAAAATATCTTCTTTTGTGTTCAGCCGAAGAAAGAAATTCATACGGATTTGGAACAACTTGAGGGTGAGTAAAATCATTTTTGGGTGAACTATCCCTTTAAGTAAAGTATCAACGTTACATGGAAATTTAATTTCTTATTGTGGCCCGCACTACTGTTGGATAATGCACAATAATAGCCAGACATTTATTAAGCCATTATTTCAGCAAGCTCAAATTCAGTCTGGCTCCCGTTTTTAACATCCAATAAATTCCAAATGCATAAAATCAGCTCTCACCTTACTTCAGTAATTATATATCTCATTTCACTCAGAAATGTCACATTATGGCAGTAAAATGGTGCATTGCACAGTAATTCACTCTGACTTTAAGTAAAGGACACTCTGCTGGTTAGTATTTAGTTTTTTATTAGTTTGCCCTGAATGATTGTAAGTGAACAAATTGCCCTTTGGTCTCCAGAGTGGCGTTTAACATCCACCTCCCTTCACAGCTGGCACTATGTCAAAGTAAATGGCTGCAAAAACATTTCCTCGCCCTTCTTTGATTGTTTTTCTCACTCCGCAGGCTGTGGCTGTGTACATTCACACTCTCGGTGGCCGTGTGTGCAGTGTTGCTTCTGCCCATCTCTATCCTGTCCAATGAAGTTCTGCTCACATTCCCACACAGCTACTACATGCAGTGGCTCAATGGCTCGCTCATCCATGGTACAAACACACGCACTAATGAAAAACTAAGTTTGCTTTGTACATTTGGATTCTGTGTCTACCATATCGGTTTACAAAAAGTCAATAGAGTTATCAATATAATAAATTACAACTTCATTAGGTTCTCAAGCAGTATTTTGTCACCCAATCTGAACTGAAATGGTAATGTTTTTATTCCCACAAGGACTTAGTCTGGAAACACAAACTAATAAGTCTTACAGGTCTGTGTTAGCACGTGATGGGCATGGTAGCGAGTCTGCCAAGAGTATGAGTTGTTCTGGCTGTAAATCCAAGGCCACAATTTAGTTGAAAATCCAGATTTATTCAATTTGCTGGCATTTGGTGAAATGCTGTTCTATTCATGGGTTTCATCAGGTCCCTTTCCACAGGTGTATAAAATCAAGCACCTAGATTATGAATGCAGACTGCATTGTGCTTGATTAATACACCTGTGGAAAGGGACCTGCTGAAACCCATGAATAGTGCACGTGTAACACCAGATCTCATAAACTGCACATGGTTGCCCCCTAGTGGTCTGTAAGTGTACTGTATTCTTTGTATTCCTCCTATTAACCTGGTAGTTCTTTTGAAGCACAAAATATTACATATACATGGTTAAATATTGTTGATGTGTACTACTGTTTAGAATGTAATTTATTCCTGTGATGGCAAAGCTGAATTTCCAGCATTATTATTGCAGTCTTCAGTGTCACATGGTCCTTCAGATATCAGTCTAATATGCTGATTAGTTGCTCAAGAAACATTTTTATTATTAGCACTGGTGAAAACATTTGTCCTGCTTACTATTTTTGTGTGTTAAGACAAATGTTATCATGCAAGTTTGGGGTTTTTGCTTTATGGGAAGAGTACAAAATCATCTCATTCTCCTTCTGTCTCTGTTTCAGGCTTGTGGAACCTAGTCTTCTTATTTTCAAACCTCTCTCTAGTCTTCCTAATGCCATTCGCCTACTTCTTTACTGAATCAGAAGGATTTGCTGGGTCCAAAAAGGTAAAATGATGTAATTAGTTTAACAGTAAACACATCTCTATAGCATCTGAATTCAGATCTGTATTTGTTCAGTTGTTGTGTGTTCTCCTCTTAAAGGGCGTTATGGCACGGGTGTATGAGACTGCAGTGATGCTGCTTCTCCTCAGTCTGTTGGTGCTGGGCATTGTGTGGGTGGCATCAGCTCTTCTCCATCACAACACCGCCCGTGAGAGTCTTTACGGTAAGGGCAGCAATGCAACATTAGAGACTATGTGCTGCACTTGCACAGTTGTCACAGTTTTTAATGCCAGCTAGACTCCCAAATGTCCTCTTAATTGTATAAGATCAATATAAAGGTTTTGTAATATTCTGCTCTTTTTCTTGTGCTTTTCAGACCTGTGGGAATATTACCTGCCCTATCTCTATTCTGGAATCTCGCTTTTTGGAGTTCTGCTGCTTTTGTGTAAGTGTATATGCATTTTTATATATTTTTTTTTTATCATTTGATGATTTGATGATTAACATGTAGTTTGGTATTTCATTGCTTTTGACTTCTCATATATAGATTTGTTGCCTTTTTTGTCTTGTAACAGTGTGCACACCCTTGGGGCTTTCACGTATGTTTAGTGTCACTGGGAGCTTATTGGTCAAACCTCGGGTAGGTGGACAAGATAACTGTTTTATGTATGTATGTATGTATGTATGTATGTATGTTTTAATATATTTTGTATATATAACTAATTCTTCAGTGTCACATGATCCTTCAGAAATCATAATATGCTTATTTGGGGCTAAATGAACATTCCTTATCAATGTTAAAAACAGTTGTGCTGCTTTATATTTTTGTGTAAACTACTGTGATTCTTTGACTAGAAATTTTAAAAGAATAGCATTTATTTGATACTGTAATATTTTGTAACATTAAATGTCTTTACTGTCACTAAACTAATTTAATGCATCCTTGCTAAATAAAAGGATTAATCTTAAAAAAATAATAAAAATCTCACTTTTAAATTATAGTGCATATATTTAAAGAGAAATTAGAAGTGTGAAGTTAAGTGTTCTCTCTCTTTTTTTTTTTAGTTGTTGGAGAACTTGGAAGAAACAATGAACTGCACAGTTTTTGAAGAGGCCTCTCTGTCCAGGAAGTTGAAAAGTGAGTGTCAGGATGTGAGAGAAAAACTGGCTGCTGTTAAGGAAGTGGGCCCACCTTATAAAGATTTCTCTTTCTTTCTCTCATTTTCTTTTTATTGTCCAAAGCAGTTTTTTCTGGCATTATGAACCAGGATTTACATTGCCAAAACATGGTTTCCTCAACTTATAAATACTCACTCTCTCTCTCTCTCTCTCTCTCTCTCTCTCTCTCTCTCTCTCTCTCTCTCTCTCTCTCTCTCTCTCTCTCTCTCTCTCTCTCTCTCTCTCTCTCTCTCTCTCTCTCTCTCTCTCTCTCTCTCTCTCTCTCTCTCTCTCTCTCTCTCTCTCTCTCTCTCTCTCTCTCTCTCTCTCTCTCTGATGTTTTAGGTAACACCTCCTGTTGGATCAGTGCAAACATAGAGGCCATCAACAAGGAATTTTTGAGTGTGAAGTCCAAACGGATTGCTCTAGGTACGAACACACTTGTCAAACTGTTAAATACATTGATAATTGAACTATCATGAATTGCTTTTCATCCTTGTTTCTTTAATTTAGAGATGAGGAAGAGAGTATCTCCATGGCAACGCAACCTGGGATACCCAGTGGCCATGCTGCTACTTTTAGCTTTGACTGTAAGAGTAAACCTTATGGAATTCAGAATACTTATACTGGCTACTATTAAACCATTGTGCTAAAACAAAATGTACGGTGTTTCTCAGGCGGTGTGTGTGCTGATGGTCTGTTTCCATGTGCTGGAACTGCTCTTTGATGAATCTGCTATGCCTAGAGGGATGGAGGTGAGATACATGACAATAGCCGCGTTTCCACTGTCGGGCCAGGGCCGGGCTAGGGCTAACAGCGAGCCGAGCCGGGCCAGTGGCCTCGGGCCTCAAGCACCGGGCTTGCGTTTCCACTGCCGGGCCATTAGCCCTGCAGCGCTGCCCTAAACCCCGCCCTTAACACGCCTTCCTGGATCAAACGTCATACAACCTCACCCATTTCAGCGGGAATTATGATGTTCATTCAGGCAGGAAGTTAGAAAACTTAGATTTTAAGAAGATAGCATGTATTAACTCACCGTCCGCGGCTGCCATAGTGTCCCGACTTGTCTCTCCACTAACAGATGGACGGTGACCCAGCACACCGTCCATCAAGTCGAACCATGGAAAGTTCCTTCTCTGGGCACCGCTTTGTCCATTGTGCGTTTTAATCGCCTTGTACTACGCCCACAACTTTTTTATTTTTTCCCGAACTTGAAGCGTTGTTCACTGAATGCTTAGCTTAGCAAGTTCAGCAACGATGTATTTTATAACGTCCTCGTTTCTGCACAGAGGAAGCTCCCGAAAAAAATATATGGACCTGTAAATGCAATTCATGGAAAAATAAATTCAAGGAATTTTATTTACTCACCCTCATGTCCTTCTAAAACACAAAAGAAGTACTAAAAACGTCCCAAAGCATCATAAAAGAAGTGCAGCAATCATTTATGATCATAATCTCACAATGGTTGGTTTTCTCTGTTGCAGGACCCTCACTTAGGGCTTGCCTCGTTCTCAATGTTCGGTTCTCTGGGAGCTGTAGTGCAGGTGGTCATCATCCTGTATCTCATGGTCTCCTCTGTCGTCGGCTTCTACAGCTCTCCACTCTTCACCGGTTTGCTGCCACATGCACAGGACACTACCCTCACACAGGTACACAGGAACACAGAGATCTCCTATACTCGTCATGAAACAACAGTAGAAATAGTGCTGGATATCTTGCATTCAGATGATGTGGCTCTTTATAGTTAAATTGAATTGTTTACATCTCTCCACAGATTATTGGGAACTGTGTTTCTCTTTTAATACTCAGTTCAGCCCTGCCTGTTTTCTCCCGCACATTGGGTAAGTATTTAAAAATGATGTCATTATTTAATGTTTTTATATGTAAAATGTTATTTAATAACAGCGTGATTTTGAGGTCTGTTGTAGGCCAAGACACAATTTGCAAAAAAATGTTCAGTGCTGATTTTAGAGAAAAATCTGCTAAATTATTATGAATGAATTTAAAGCAACACCAAAGATTCTTTTGTACCTTAAAATAATGTTTCCAAAATCATTTCAGTGGTTCATCAACTCGTAACAGGGTGAACGGCACTTCTGCATTCGCTTTGCGACCCTCTATCGGCTATAACCACACTATGCAAGTTTGGCAGATCGGGTAGCGGATCTGTAGTTCGAATGAGACATAACAAACTACAAATTTTACTTGCTTTACGGCAAACGTTACAATAGCCGATAGTGGAGCCTATATAAAAAATAGCCGTTTCTGATGTCGCAGTACATCATACTTTCATAAAATCATGCAACATACTCTACCTTGTCTGTGGACATCATTATTCCAAAGACGGTGCTGGATAAATAAATAGCGTGCGTGTGACGGTAGGCTAAATTATTTACCACAGCGGTAATGGACAATTCCGCTTCCAACCTGTAAGGGGACCAAAGAGGAAAAGTGCTTTGGTGTTGCTTTGAACTGTTAAATGTAGCTGAGTGTACTACACAATTATTGGTGGTTCAAAGCATATTCATATTAGTGAAAATGTTTAATAAAAGGACTCTTAAGGGCCATGTGTCAAACTTCATGAATAACAAGAGTTTAATTTGTAATCTTTTGTCTGTCCACAAGAAGGCAGTAGTTGGCAATAATTCAACAAGATGTGTCCATTGTGTATTACTATTTGAATTAATACTTACTATAATACTGATAATTTTCCTCCTTTTCATGTAACTACATGTAGGAATTACAAGGTTTGATCTGCTTGGAGACTTTGGACGGTTTAACTGGCTCGGCAGTTTCCACATTGTTTTCCTGTACAATATGCTTTTTGCTGGACTCACATCCGCCTGCCTCATCAACACAGTCACATGGGCCTTGCAACGAGAACTCATCCGTGCCTTTGGTTAGTCTTTTTTATATTTTTACTTGTCTATTTAGTTTTAGTTTTGCGGGAAGATCCCTATGCTAATTTATTTATTTATTTATTATTTATTTACCACTTATTTTGATGATGCTTTTATTCTTTTTAAATATTCTGTGGAAAATACAGTACCAGTCAAATGTTTGGACACACATTCTCCAGTGGTTTTTCTTTATTTGTATTATTTTGAACATGTACATTAATACTGAAGACATCCAAACTATGAATGAACACGTATGGAATTATGTAGTTATCAAAAAAGTGTTAAACAGCCCAGAATATGTTTTATATTTTATATTGGCCAAAGTAGCTACATTTAGCTTTGATGACAGCTTGGAACACTCATAGCATTCTCTCATCAGATTCACGAGGTAGTCACCTGTCCTGGAATGGTTTTTAATTCACAGATGTGCCTTGTCTAGAGTTATTTTGTGACATTCCTTCTTAATGTGATTTAGACCATCAGTTGTCTTGTGCAGAGGAAAAGTGGGTACAGAGTCAATAGCCCTATTAGTGTTACTACAACTACTGTACAAATCTATATTATGGCAAGAAACACTCCGTTAAGTAAAGAAAAAAGACAGTCCATCATTATTTTAAGAAATGAAGGTCAGTCAGTCA
Source organism: Leuciscus leuciscus (assembly GCF_965113295.1). NCBI lineage: Eukaryota > Metazoa > Chordata > Actinopteri > Cypriniformes > Leuciscidae > Leuciscus > Leuciscus leuciscus. Next base: position 14,366,844 of record NC_138742.1, on the reverse strand, counting down.
GAAAATCATCAGTGTGTGTGTATATATATATATATATATATATATATATATATATATATATATATGTATGTGTATATATAATATAATATAATATAATATATATACTTGCTATGATGAAACTGGCTCTCATGAGGAACATCCCAGGAAAGGACCCAAGAGCTACCTCTACTGCAGAGAATAAGTTTATTAGAATTACCAGCCTCAGAACCCGCCAGTTTACAGCACCTCAGATTACAGCCCACATAAATGCTTCTCAGAGTTGAAGTGGTAGACATATTTCAACATCCACTGTTCAGAGGAGACTGTGAGTCAGGCCTTCATGGTCGAATTACGGCAAAGAAACCATTACTTTGGAAGAACAACAAGCAGAAGAGACTTGCTTGGGCCAAGAAACACTGATTTGTATAATGACTGGATTGCTCATTGCGTTCTAAACTCCCAGCAGGCGGTGAAGCCACCAGAAGTGTTCGAGCGGCCATCTTGCTATTCCCTACCAACAGAGTGCAGCCAACTTAACTTACAGCCAAAACATCGACCAAAAATCACCTGATTTGCAGCGTATCAATCGCACCTGAATAGTTTTTAAGATGTACTGTATGTATGCACATTAATGGATACTTCAACTGTTATCTTTAATGTTTACGGGCAGGATAAGCTAATCGTTAAGATGGGTGTGTCTACAGCACACTGCCGACACATATAACTGAAGTAACTCAAAATAGATCTAAATGTACGTTTATCAAAATAGTCTATGTACATAATTATGCAGGGAATGTTAACTACGAACATGTATATCTGGGAATAGATGATTTCCTGTTAATTTAATAGAATGTAAGGGAATACTAGGGAATACCAATATGGCGGCGTGGTGGCTTCACTTTGAACGTCATGAGCAATCCAGTTCCCTATATAGATCAGTGGCCAAGAAACACAAAGAATGGACATTAGATCAGTGTAAATTAGATTGGAGATTTATGGTTCTAACTGCCGTGTCTTTGTTAGAAGTAGAGAGGGTAAACGGATGGTTCCAGAATGTGATGCCCACTGTGAAGCATGGAGGAGGGGGTGTGATTGTGTGGGGATGCTTTGCTGGTGACACTGTTGGTGACTTAACCAGCATGGCTACCACAGCATTTTGCTGCGGCATGCCATCCCATCTGGTTTGCACTTAGTGGGGCCATCATTTGTTTTCCAACAGGACAATGACCCCAAACACACCTCTAGGTTATGTAAGAGCTATTTGTCCAAGAAGGAGTGTGATGGGGTGCTGAATCAGATGACCTGGCATCCATAATTACCTGGTCTAAATCCAATTGAGATGGTTAGGGTTGAGTTGGACCAGAGAGTGAAGGAAAAGCAGCCAACAAGTACTCAACACCTCTGGGAACTCCTTCAAGATTGTTGGAAAACCATTCCAGGTGACTACCTCATGAGGCTGACTGAGAATGCAAAGAGTGTGCAAAGCTGTCATCAAAGCAAAAGGTGGCTACTTTGAAGAATCAAAAATATAAAACATATTCTGGGTTATTTAACTAGTTTTGTTGACTACATAATTACATAATTGTTCTGTCATAATTTCAATGTCTTCAGTGTTAATATAGAATTTTGAAAACAATAAAAATAAAGAAAAACCATTGAATAAGAGTGACTCATGACTGGTTCTGTATGTATGTAAACTTTTTTTAAAACTTACGTTTTTGTACAACACTATAATACATATAACTCTTTAGGATTTGGACTTTTAATGCCTTTTATTACCAACATCACACCACATATGTTGTCGATAGACCTTAAAGGGATACTCCACCGAAAAATGAAAATTCTGTCATCATATACTCACCCTCATGTTGTTTCAAACCTGTATGAATTTCTTTCTTCTGCTGAACAGAAAGGAAGATATCTAGAAGAATGTCAGTAACCAGATAGTTTTAGATACCATTGACTTCCATAGTATATATTTTTCTTACTATGGAAGTCAATGAGACCAGAAACGGTCTGGTTACTCACATTCTTCTAGATATCTTCCTTTCTGTTCAGCAGAAGAAAGAAATTCATACAGGTTTGAAACAACATGAGGGTGAGTATATGATGACAGAATTTTCATTTTTCGGTGGAGTATCCCTTTAACTTGTATTGACCTTTTTTAACGGTTAATTCTAATATTTATCTCAAGGAAAATGTGCAAGGAGAAAGATTTGTGCATGTTCACATTGTATCTTGAAAGGACAAGGGGTGTGCACTATGCTGCCATTTGCCAGTGTTTGTAGTTAGTCATTGGGTGAGGTGTTCCTCACACAGGCCATGTTTCTCTATGGGTAGGTCTCTTTCCTCAGATAGAAAAAGCACAATTCTCTCAGGAAAGTGAGAGGGGACAGAAGGGGTGAAGCAGGGTTCCTTAGGGACCTCAGGGCGTCAAACTCCTTCTGGAAGACACACACCCATCGCCCTCCGCCCAACACAAACAACACTGCTGAATGTGAACACACACACTCTCATAGACCATCTTCAGATAGCATTTATTTTCGTTACCCCCCCGCCCCCCCTCGGCTTTTGTTCTTTGATTGATTTGCTTTTAACCCAAACATCGCCCGCCAAAGTTACCTTTTCTGGTTGTTGGAGCAGGTTTAGAGTTCTAATGTTGTTTACTCTCCTGTTCCCTTTCTCCAGGTCTCCACAGACTGCCTCAGACTGTGTCTCGTTCAACCATCCCCCTCAAACTCCTCCTGGCCAATGGGCTCTCAAAGATTCATTGAAGGGCGATCAGCTTTTTCATTCATTCATTCATATTGAAGCCCATTACATTCTGGAGATGGTTCTGGATCGCATTCTGTGGCTTTCTCCTATTGGACCAGAGCTATTTTGCGTCCATGATAGGTCAATGGTCACCAAACCTGTTTACATAGGTTGCCTGAACGATATATATCGACTGATGGAATTTCCAGAGTGGGTTTCTGCAACTGCAGTTTATGCGTTGTTTACTTCAGTAATATTTATACATATAACTGCATTTAAAAGGGATGTCAAATCACTGGAGGCCTTGAACTAACGCCTTATGAAAAATGAACAATGGCTTTGGAGGACTTTGACATGCATCCAGAAGAGCTATTTCAGAGGATGACATCACAGCCATGACCACGTTTCCTTTTCCTGGTGGTGGAATGAGAGTGTTGAGTTCTGTCCTGGTGGGCCCCCCACGCTTTCCCCTTGTATATCACTATTTTTAGTGTCATCCAATGAATCCAATCTCTGTTGTACTGTGGGTCCTTATAGCAGGAAGTTCATTATGATGGGGTTTGTCTGCTTCTAACTACAGTGAAGAACCTGAGAAAAGGGATGAAAGTGGAACAAGTGATACTGATCTTGGATATTATATGTACAGTGTGAGAAAACATGGTGGGATTCTAGCTTGAAAAAGACCATTTTTGGAGAGTTTAGGTTTTAAAATGTATATTAAAGTCAGACTATGGCTGCCATTGATTTCAAGCTTTAGGCCAAGAATACTGTGAATGTTTAGGGATTTTGTTCCTGTTTTTGTTATTTCATATGTGAAACTTTAATGTGCAATATAATATTCTGAAATGTTAACACAAAATTATGCAAATGTAACTTTACTGCCTTCCAGAAACTTGTGCAGATGACCAAAAGAAGATGTTTGCTTTGATTAAGAACACCCAAATTGGGCAATAAGGTCACAGTTTGGTTAGTTCATACATTTTGGGTTGAATTGTGTGGCGGGACAATCAACGCACATGGCCGTTTCCTGTTTCATGGACCTACGAGAATGTGATTGATAAATGTGGACTTTTTGATTCGATAATCACTAGTTTTATATAGTGCAGTATTTATGATGTACACATTTTATTTGCTGATAAAACTGTTGTTTATTCTTTTGTATGATTGTTTTATTTATGGATTTGTTTCTGTATCAGCATCATTTTAAACCAATTTCATTTCATGTCAAACATTTTATTTGTCCCCAGGGGGCAATTTACGAGGTCACATATGTACCATAACAACACAATATACATAGGAAGCATCATACATGTCATAATGTCCTTCAACTGGTGGCCAGTAGAGGACAGTGTACCACAAATCCATTATAACAAAATTTATATACTATATTTTAATAACATGATAGTTGCATAAATCAGATTTTTTGTAATATAGCAACATGACTGTAGATGATATTCTAAGTCAATTATGGATGTAAATCATTGCTTAATGGATAGTCCACTCAAAAATAATAATCTTTTATTCATTATTCATTTTGCTAAACCTGTATGGTTTCTTTCTTCTCTGGAACACAAAAGAAGATATTTTGAAGAATGTTTGAGGTTCAAAATGTTTGACCCCATTCAGTGTATGGCCAAAAATGATCACTCAGATATTTTTCAAGATATCTTTTCCATTCATACAGTTTGGAACGTTTAATTTTTTGAATGAACTATTCTTTTAAGTGTTTTTCCACACTCTTCCACACAAAAAACTGTTTTACAGCTCAAAACAACTGGATTCAAGAGTGACATGATGTCAGACTCTTTCCTACACTGATAGATCATATATGGATGTCTTTTTTACTTCATTATTAATGGCGAATTCTTATGGATGACAAAGAAAATACAGTGAGCATTAATAATTGTAAAAAAAAAAGAAAAAGTTTAATTTCTTTCAATAGTTCCAGCTGCGTCCTTAAAGCATAGCAAGGGACTGTGACAAACAATTTCTCCACAGGAGAAAAGTACAATAAATGTTTTTCCACCTGTTTTTCCAACCAATGCGTCATTTGTGAGTCATTTTAAACCCATTTTTGGTTCTGGATCTGCTAAGGACCTTTCAATGGAGGTCAGCATACATTTCTTGCCATCTGAGCACCTGACTACTGCTTTAATGGCGCCGTGGTGGTTATGTTTAGCTCTGGTGTTAGTGTGCTTGTCTGTCCATACATCTTCCCCAGCTGTCCCTCCACCCGTAGCTGGCCGGCTTTAATCAGGGTCTTTATTTTGCCCCAGGTCTGTCAGCAGGCCCGTAGAGACGCCGCTGCTGACCCATCCTGTGCTTTCCCTTCACGGATGCCCATGGCAGATAAAAGCCCTACATCATCAGGAGAGTGCAAGCCACTCGCTTTCTCCCTTTCACCCCCCACCTCTATATCGTCCATCCGTTGTCCTCGTTGAGTGTTCATTTCCTTTTCCTTTTTTCTTTTCTCCTGAAGCAGAAAAAGAAATCCCGGCCTCTGATTATGATTTGTCTGTCTTGATTTTTGTTTTCTTGCCATGTGCTCTTTGATGGATGTCCTGATAGACCTAAAATGTTGAATTTCCTCTGCTGAAATAGTTAAACCATAAAGGTTTTTTATTTTTATTTTTTTACCGAAAATGTTATACAAAGTAGCCTACACTTAAGTCATGAGAAGCAAAAGTTAAAATAACATCATTAAATTATGATTTATGCTAAAATAATATTTAACATTTCTTAAACCACTGTGTAATCAAATATTACACCTTTGTTTAATATAATAATCTTGCAAATACAAATAGTTTATTTACTTTAACAAAAGTATGGGGACATTGAAAATGTGGGATGAAAAATCTAGTTTTCTAAGTTTTCTAAATCTAAGTTAATGAAAAAAAAAAAGAAATATGTAAATAGCCTATTAAGATAGTATGAAGGAAACGTTTAGAAAATGTCTAAGATGCTACACTATTTCTGAGTCACTTTTTAAAGCAAATTGTGACATTGATCATGTGAACTCAAACTAACAATGACGGCAGGTAAAAGCTTGTCTTCTTACTTTTAGTTTACCTCAGAAACATTTAGTTCAACAATATTGGGTGGACGCATGCCACTTCTGTCAGCAGAGGGCATTTTTGACTGGTCCAAAATGACTTAATCATATCAGACAAGAGGAAGACAGGCAGTCTTTCACAGGTTGCGATAGGCTATCGTTATTGTCAAAACACAAGAATGAAGGGGGAAATAGGCAGATTAGCTCCTGGCGGTTGTTTGAAGTGTGTGCCAAAGTGCATTAGAAGATATTATTCCTTCTGGAAAATAGAAAACTCTCGGCCGGAAAAGACTTGCTAATCAACTGATAATGGGCCGCTGCCCGCCTCCAACGGCACATCCACACCCACCTTGCACACTCATGACACACTCCCTTCACACACTCAAGAGCCTTTCTCACATAGACCTTAAGAGGTGTTTTTGTATAAAAAGAACCGACTTAACCGAGAAAAAAAAAAAAAAAAAAAAAAAAAAAGGACATGAGAATTTGGTTATATATATTTTGAATCGGATTCCAAACTTGTTTTTTTTTTGCTAAAAGCACGTGTTCGCCAATCTTGAACCACGTGACTGCGGAGAGGACTCCAGCGCAGGTTTCCTTACTCCAGTCAAAAAAAAAGAAAGATTTATATCGTATTGTGGTAAAAAATAAAATAATGCATGGTTAGGTTAAACTACATAGATCACAGATTTTATTCGTGTTTTGTGTATTTTAGTGCCAATCACCCAAACTTAATCACTTCGACAATTACTTTTATGCCTTACAAAATTTTCATGAAGAATCGGTTGCAGAACCAGATGTGAAAATACCAGCTGTAATGGGACACAGCATTTTTGGTAGGTGGTGATGTTCATATTGTTGACCATGTATGTAGCCCACCATGTCGACAAGCTTTGAGTATTCTAATGAACCCTATGATACAGTTGAGAGGGACGCCTCTGTGTTTTTCAAAGCTTAAGACGTCACTATTTAACAATGTTTCTCCAACAAATACAGCTCCAAACTAAGCCACTACACGATCAACCGTAGCTGAACAACACCCAGTACAGAAAGCCCTAAATGTTGAATGAATTAGGGTTATGAACGAGTTGTTTGAGTGAATGATTCAGTGATTTACTCATAAAGACAGGTAGGCCTACTTATTTTGAAGAATTACTTTGCATCCACTAAATAAGCAGGCCTATGTTCTATATAGTATAGCCTATATGTAATGTAACGTACTACATCCGCAATGTTGTCATTATCATGCGAGTACAAATCCTCTTCCGTGGCCGATAGTAAAGTGTCCATCGAGTAGTAGGTCATCCGGGTACATCTTTTATGAGTATACTGTGAGTTCTGACATCTTTTGTCACATAGCCTACCGTTTTTTTGCCTTCTAAATGAAGTATGCGATTTCAAATGCAGCCATGCAGTCACTTAAATATAGTTATTGAATCAGTCAGTGTTTTTGAACAAATGGGTTGAGTTATCGATTCAATGACTCACTCATAAAGACAGTCCCTAGTCTGTCAACCTGTTATATTTACAGACATTCTAAACAAGGTTTTTATAGTACAGAGCTCTTAAAGTGCATCACATGTTTTTTATTTTATTTAGTTTTTTTTTTTTACAATAAATACTTAAACAGGCTGTGAGTGTATTTTGAAGTATTAGCCATAAAAAAGTGAAACGTTAAGTTGTCCTTTGCATGGTATCTTTTATTTCCCTGGTCGAGTACTGCTGTAAAAACATGTTTCTAAATCTGGTCAGCATGATAGCAGGTACAGTACATTATCTGCAATATATTCTCTTCTCTTGACCTTTAACCTGTTTGTTTCGGATCAGGAAGTTCCACCCTGATCTGCTATTGTTCTGTCACAGTTGTTGTATTACTACAATTATTATATAGGCAAATTTCAATATCTTCTAAAAGCACAGAGCCTGCATATATTGACGTGCATGAGTGTCAACTAAACCAGGCCATAATGCAGTACTGTGTAGCCATGTACACCCATCATCCTGTTTATCCATGATCCCTAGCATGTTATTTAAGGTAAGGGACAGCCTATGAAGCTGTATGTTGGCGCTGAAGCCAGAAATCATGTGCTTTTAGCATAGCACAGTACAACACACCACCCTGCCTCTTCCTGCACTGATAACAGGGTGAGGGACGATAGAATTGACCGATGGTGGTGGGTCATAATGGATGTCAGTTCCTTGACTCTTCTCGGCGACCCCCTCATCTCGGTCCCCCCAACAGCTTTTGTTTCAGGAAACATATTCTTTAAAGCATCTAGTCAGCATTTTCCTACTAAATCTAAGTGCCTCTACCTTATTTACAAGCCCGTGTTATGTAAACGTGCTCTGTAACGTCTGACATGATTGATTGAACACCATCACCCCCGAAGATCAGCTGACTATTCTAGGCAGTTTTGGAATCGAGGGCTTTGCGAATGACGCAGCATCTAATTTAGCTGAGGCCAAGTAAAGCATGAGCTCAATGGTACTTTACTATTATAAGGCCAGGTGTAGTCACGATTCGTCTGTAACGGGAAGACGAGGGCTGGAGTAACTCTGGCAGGAAAGATCTCATTTTCTGTGCTGTGGCTGCTCAGGAAACTCAGGCATTCACTGTTCTATATACTCCCATCCTGAAGTGGGGGAGTGAGGTCGCTTAAGAGGCTACGGGGTGGGGGGATGCAGAAATACTAATAACAATTACACCGTTACCATTTTGAAACAGTCGTGTTTATTTTTATTGTCATCTCCTCCCTTTAATGTTTAATGGCAGCTATTTTCTCTATTTCCCTTGGCGGAATGTCAGTATCACTGATTGTGCTCTTGAAAGCATTTACACTTGTGATTAAGCCTTTCCCCACATTTGCTGTTATTTGTGGTGTCTGGGACGTGTCATTGAACCATAGATCTTTCTGCCAGAAGAACATAAAAGAAAACCTTCTGCATGATCTTGGATCTTTGATTTATTCTACTATGTTGCATAAATATATTACTTGAACACAAAATTATCTTACTTTATAATGGCTTTTGTATATTAGTCGGAGATAATGAAAATGGGTCATTTAAAAATGTAACTGAAACCTGAAAATAAAGTTTTTGAAAAGTTTCAAACAAAAATATATTATGAAGGAAATGAATATATAAAAAAAATCTATTTTCCTAAAACATTTTGCATAATTGAACACAACATAATATCTTACTTTACAGCTATTTTTGTATCTCAGAGAGGCTGAGACCACATTGAAAACTGGTCAATTAAAAATGTAATTTGAATGAATATAAAATGAATATAAAAAATTACGTTTAAATTGATCAAACATGTTGCACAACTAAATCACCTGAACACAAAATAATATCTAGCATTATTATAGTCATTTTTGTCCATTGGTGTAAAAACATCTGTCTAATTTAAAACAGCAATATTATGAAGGAAAATTAATATAAAAAATTATGTTTAAATCTGAAGGATTGAGAGATTTCCAAACAGCATTAACCTTTACATGTTTTATCTGTGTGTGTGAATTAATGGTCTGAGATGCCAAAGGTCTGAATGCACATCGCAGGTCAGCGGAAATCATTTTGATATTTTGTTGCTCTTTATTTTTCTTCCTCTCGCTAGCATTGCCATATTGACTCAAGATATTTGTATTGTCTTCTAATTTTGAGCCATTGTTCTGAGGTGGTTTAAAATTACGATGCTGATAAAATATGGGTGTTAACAGCCCAGAAGTCTTCTCGGCACGGGGTGCATGTGTCAGCCAGTGTCTTCTGCTTCAGGAGAAAAACAAAGAGAGAGAAATGAATGACTCATAGAAATGTTGCGAATGACTATGTTATCTCTCATACATTAATACCAATGAACCTCACCTGCAAGTAAATACAAGCCGATGGACTGAGAGTAAATGGTTAGTTTTAAGCACTTTGCTACAGTATGGAGACTGGGCTAGTTGGCACACAGTTGGCACACAGTTGGCACAAGGGTTTGTGTTTCAAATGTGTTTTTTGTTGAAAACCCCCTCTTAGAATAATTTGATTTTTTTAAATGAATAAAAATAATTTATGCAAGGGTCTAGGTAGGTTTTAACAAAAAGGTTAAACTGTGTTCTCAGGAGGACAACAGTATTTTTCATAAATATGAAGCCTGGGCAAGTTGTCTCATGTATGTTATGTTATTATATATATATATATATGTATCAACATACAATGCCAATGTAAGTAAAAACACATTTGTGTAACTGGACTTTTGAAACACAATCCCTTGTGCCAACTGTGACAACTATAGCCCCAGTCTCTTTTTTTCTTTCTTTATTTATAAAGTGACCATGTACAATTTTTAACATAAATGTTTCCATTTCATGCATTGTACCGGATTTAGCCAAAGGCATATTTTCATCCGTAGTCCCCAGGCAGGTCAACACTAACATAAAATTACACAGACTACCTATGTATGATACCTATGTGTTAACATACAATAAAAAAAACATACATACACACACATACTATCAGGGTTATTAAAAATAAATAAATAAATAAAATGGCAACAATGTTCACAGAGTTGGTTCGATTTAAAAAAAGACCAAGAGCTTTACACCCTTTTATATCCTCTGGTAGGGCATTCCACTGATTAGTAGCTTTCACTGCGAAAGACGAACCAGACAATTACTCATGGATGATAATCTGGTAGATCTCACAGAGTTTTCAGAGCGAAAATGAACAAAGTCACATAATACAGAAGGAGCCAAGCCATTTAAGATTTTATAAACTATACACAAACTTGAGAAAAGTCTAAAATTGTCAAAGTTCAAAAAATTTGGTTTCTCTATGATCCTACAATAATGAAAATGGTTTGGTTTTTTCTCAAAAAATGTTAACGTCTGTATATATGGATTTTAAGGGTTTAGTCATAGTTTCACCAGCTTGACCCCAACATGTCAGACAATGATACATGTGAGAAAGGATTGTAGTATGCATAAAAGTCTTAGCTACATCAACAGAGAGACATTGTCTAATTTGTCTTAAATTTGCCAAGTTATATTTAATATTCCTCACTATTTTCTTTACGTTTTTTAAAACTGAGATTTGAGTCCAATATTATGCCAAGATAATTGAACTCATGAACTATTTCTATCTTTTCATCATTAATAAACATATCAACATCAGGAGATTTAACATTTGTTTTTGAGAAAAAAATTCCTTTTGTTTTAATAATGTTCAAGCTAAGACATGATTTTTCCAGCCATTGTGTAATCCTTTCTGTAGCAGCTTTTAACTTCTTAGCTGCTTACTCTGCTGTTCCCGCATGTGTAAAAATAACAGTATAATCAGCATACATTTGTACTTGTGTCCCTTCACACTGCTGCGGGAGATCATTAATATACAGACTAAATAATAAGGGACCTAACACTGATCCTTGGGGTACACCCATTGTATAATGTAAATTGCAGGACTTAACCCCATAATTTTTACAAATTGTTCTCTACCCATGCTAAAGCTTCAGATGAAAACTAAAATGTAGACAGTTTAGAAAGGAGAACTGCATGATTAACTGTATCAAAGGCTTTACGTAAATCTAAAAATATAGCACCAACAAATCCTCCTTTGTCAACTTTAAATTGTATTTGCTCTATTAAATGTAAAGTAGCTGTTTCAGTAGAATGATTTACTCTGAAACCAAACTGCATACAATGTAAGCCAGACTTAACTGTGTTAAGATGGGATGTCAGTTGTTCAAAAACAATCTTCTCTCAATCTTTGAGAATACTGGCAGTATGCTTATGGGTCTGTAGTGTAATTACTAGCTTCATAATGATCTACAGATTTAAAAATAGGAGTAACAATGGCTTGTTTCCACGCAGTAGGAAAAACACTATGACAAGTTAATTAAATGAGTGATGACAGGGGTTAAAATATCTTTGTGAGTTTTAACAAACATATCCAATTGATGAGCATCTCTACATTTAGATTTTTTCAACAAGCTAATAACTTTATTGACTTGCATTTCATTTGACTTGGTTAGGCTAAAACCTAAATCTATGTACCGAAGTGCTTAAAACTACCCATTTATATATTCTGTAAAATAAGCAACTGACATATGTAATAGCAAACGCTATTGGGGCATGTTGTCACAAAAGATCAACGTGTTGCCAAGACTGTACGTTTGTAGAAATTGATTTTAATAATAAACCGACCCTGAGAAATATTTATATGTATTTATTTATATAGTCCCAGTCTTCCCTGTTTCCCAGTTCAAGGAGAGACAAGTAGCCAATGCTGTTAAATACACAGCACAGGAAAGTAAAACTTTGCACTCATTGCAATTCACTGCAATGACTTCACAACTGCATGACTGGAAACGCGCGCAAGGAGGCGTGTGCGCTACTGTCCCGGAGCGCGCGCAGGAAGGGAGGGCGATTTGTCCGGTCACAAATACTCAATGGTCCGAACGCAACGCTTAAAAGCGGGAGCAAACACATGTTGGTCCAGAGTCAGAGCCCTCATACAGTAAAGGGATGAAATTATGCTTGAGCGCGACTATGAGGCAGGACAAACAGAGACACGCGCTGTGAACATTATTGCAGAACACGCTGCTTCGCGCGGAGCTGTCCAAGGTGGGGTAGGATGATGGGATGAAGCACCTGTTGCTATGCCAATATCTACAAACGAGAACGAGGATGCGATCAATCCATCTCAGCTTGGAATACTGAAAATTGGCTATATAAATTTGACCTGCATGTGTAAGCTCATTGAGAGCTATTTTATGCAAATTATATGGAAAGTTCTTCAGTGTTAAACAATCACCATGTCTGGATGTCGGATGCATTGATGTTAAGGTCTAAATAATCAGTTTAATCTGGAAGCCATTAAACTTTGGTCAATGATTCACGAGCCTAATCCCCACGAGTGCCCATTTTAATTCAACACCGTGATATGGACATGGAAAAAGTCAGTTGTGTTAACGAAATGCCACGAGGTGCTGGGAGAGACGCTCGCGCTGCAGGGTTCGCGGCTCGCTGATCTCCTGGCACACTTCACGCGCGTCAATGACGTTGACTCCTTGGTTAAGGCTGGCAAGGCTCGGCCTGCTGACTGCGTGTCTTTATTCATGGCTGGCGGTTGACGGATGCGGGCCGGGTCCCAGTTACGGCAGTCGCCCTAGGCAACGCAAGTTAACTCCAATGTCTTACAAGCAGTACGTGCCCGGTGTCTCTGAGAACAACCTGGGAGCGAGCGGAAGAGCGGAGGGCAGGATAACGAGGGATTCGGAAGGCTTCAATAAGCTCGTGTGCAACTACAACCCTGACATTGTCTTCAAAGACGAGGAACATACCAAAGCCGATCGTTTAATGACCAAGGTAAAGGAAACCCGTCTGTAACGGTTAATATAATCAACCGCGTCATATTTTTTGCAGACTGGTCACTGTACGATGCTTTTTGTGTCTCTCATTAACAAGTGTAAACAATGACTAAACATTCTTTTTTTAGACTTTCTTCATGGCTTTTTATGTGATAGGCCTATATATTTGTGTGTAGGCTATATTAAAACAGTAACGTTAGATCTATACATAACCTATTAAAATATCTTTTGAAAAAAAAAAGAAAAAAAATTATAGGCTATTTTAATATTTTTCACAATAGGCTGTGTTAGAATACCCTTTGAATTTTTAAAGCATTTTTACTCGATATTTATTAAAATTATTATTTACGAATATGTCATTATGACATCATAGTTGTCACTTTATCTTACATTAGGTAGCCTACTCAATAAGGAAAGTTTTAAGTCAATACTTCTTACTGTGGTTTTGTACAGTAAACAGTTTATTATAGAAAAATATATATATATATATATATATCGGCATTAAATTGTCTTTCGTATTTAAACAGAAGCGTAGGATACCAGCACGCCAGGCGCGGATTTATGGGTGGGCCTGGGTGGGCACGTGCCCACCCAGATTGACCGGTGGCCCGCCCAATCAGATTAATAAAAACAATTTTAATTTTTTATTTTAATAATAATAATAATAATAATAATGAATTAATAAATAATGTCATTGTAATAGTTTCCTGAGGACATTTATGTACAATAGCTACGAAAAATAGCTACAAAAGAAAAATATTATGTCGGCATATCATGTGTCAGTCCAGTGATGCTATCACGCAACACCGCTCTCTGTGCGCGCACTGACTTAACGTTGTGATAGTCTACATGCGAGTCGCATAACAGACAGATGAACTTCAGGTTTAAAGCAGCCGGGAGGGCTGACTGACATGAGTACAAGGTAGTTAAATTCACTACCTAAGTACTGATCTGCTATAGTTGACATATTTATCAGGCGTGTTACATAGTCGTAATTTGCGGGTGGGGCGAGGGACATGTCCCCACCACTTTTTTAAACATCTCGCGGCACTAATGTACCAATTCTACAAATACATTAAACATCTCCAGTTAACCAGCAGAGCATTCATTTCGTTCGTTTGTTAAATAAGAGACGATCTAGCGCTGAACTGTGTTTTTTAAATCAAGTGATGAAAGTGCTCGTTGCCGCTGCGATCAGTGGCGCTGATACAGTGTTCTCTCGTGTGGCTCGTGCTTCAATCCGGACGCGCGCTTCAATCCGTTGCGGATACTCTATTCGTTCTGGTGAAATCACACATCATAATGCACACATGTCCCTCCTTGATATACAACCACTGATGAACATAATCAGTTTTGATGAGAAAAAAAACTAAACTGGTGCGGATTAGATCCCACAACCTCTGACACTGCTGGCGAAAGTTCTACCACTGGACCATTTAGGTGTACGTTGTTTGAATAGGCGAATCTATGTATTTTAGTCACACAAAAATTGTCAGCACTGACAAAATATATAAGGCTACATCTCATTAAACGACAAATTAAACACCATGTAGCCTACTATTTAAATCGATTGCTGGACATCGTAATGTTATTGTACAATGTACATATATCTAATTTAGCAAAGTTACGCCACTGGGCGTGTATATAAGCTTAAAAATCCGAGGCCCCCCCGTATATTCACCAGGCCCACCTATTAATGACATTCTGTATCCGCCACTGCAGCACGCCATCCACAAATCCACAAATTGTCTTTTGTAGAATCATAATCTTGAGGACAAGGCTATAATGGCTAAATGAACTGTAAAACTGTCAACTTTGTTACTGTCAACCCTGTTAAAGGCATAGCTGTATCCTAACATGTTGCATTTTTAAAATGTATACAATTAAAAAGCACAATTCAATTTATTAATACCTAAAGGCATTCTTTGTCTCATATAATGTTTAAAATCTAATTTAAAATCAAAATGGAGAATTAAGGCACAGATTTCGTGGAATGACCCAGATGCATGTCTGGTGGCCCATTCAACTCTCTCAGCCATCCATGACATACTTCATGCACAGTTAAACAGTACTTGAAAATACAGGGGTTTTGAGATTCCTGTAATTCAGATGTGTTTCATTGTCATAGTTTTCTAGTTGCAAATTGATGCAAATAACTATTAGGATAATACACAGTGACAGAAGGTGATTTTTTCAGAACAGGCCCTGCTAAATTAATTACCTTAAATTAAATAAATAATTATTTTAATGTTTAGATTTGTGCAGCTGAAACTCTGGGACCAAGAGGAGAGATTTTGACTGATGTTGATAGCATGTTTACCCATTTTCCCATGTTCCCTAGGCAATGTAAAAAAACAAACAAAAAAACATGACAATAGGACTGTCTGGACTGCCACTGCACCATTTAATCTTTAACCAAGTTCTTCATTAGAGCCATAAAATGATCACTACACCTCTACTTCCTTATAGCCTGGGAGTGTGTGTGCGTGTGTTCTCTTGTATAAACATGAAGGTAGGTAAGGCAGATAACATTGTGAAGAACACAGACCACACTAAATATTATTTTTAAACCTTAAATACATACAAGTCACAATATGAGACATTCAAAGCTTGTTTCTTTAAGGCAATATGATGAAAATGTCAGTTAAATAAGTTGTCCTAATTAGGCATGTCCTAATCTGTAATGGTATCATAGGTCGTTTGGAGATATTACTGATAAGTTTGATATCACTGATAATAAGTTTGACTAGATTGGCATCTAGTGAGTACTCTTATGAAAGTGCTTTGCGTTGGTGTATGTGTACGTATGCATGTGCCCTCTTGTTGCCCAACTCTGAAAGCTATCCTTTGTGCATCTTTTCAAGCCTCTGCGGGGTCGCCTGTGCAGAATTCTCGCCTGTTGAAGTAATGGCACCATTGGAAAAGCCTCTATTGTAGTTTCCACAATGAATCGCCTCTGTCCAACAGCATTGCGAGAAAAATCTCCCTGGTTTGTTGTCTTCCCCTCTTGATTTCTCACTCTTGCTGTCACATTCCCAAGAACACGTCTAAACATTCCATCCATCTGCCCTCTCGCTCGGACTGGTTCTTGCTTTCTTCTCGCTTGCCTTGGCTTTTCAACCCTGTTTTGCTCTCTCACCTTTTCCCATACCCTCTCAATCACGACCCTATAGATCACATTATATTATTTTCACAGACAAATAATGCTACCTTCTCACAGATTCCTCATCACGTGAGGTGTAGAGAGACACAACATTTTGAAAATTTGTGGAGGAAGTCTAAATGCTTTAGTACAAAGTCTCAAGGTTAACACTGGGGTCGTTCAAAAGACTGTGTGAAAATGTTCCCATCGTGTGAAGAGAAAAAAAAGGGAATTGACCTTGACTTCTCTCTGTGACCATGCTGAAGTGTCCGAAGAATGCTGGAAATGAGTTAAAGTAGCTTTGTTCTTGTTAGATGTTAAGGGGGTGGAAATGGCCTTTTGCAGAGCTGAGTATGCTGGACAAAAAAGTCACTGATGTCTACCAGCACCAATTTTTGCCAAAGGATTGTGAAAATAGTTAAATGTCATGGTATTTGCATATGCTTTCAAAATTAGCACACTTTTGGTTTGAAACATTAGTAAGAAGGGAGACATTCTGGAATGATTAAAGTGAAAATTCACCCAAAAATGAATATTATTCCTTATGCCGTTCTAAACTTGCATGACTTTCTTTTTCCGTGGAACACAAAAGAAGATATTTTGATAAATGTTGAAGAAAGAATGAATGTTATACAGGTTTAGAACGACATAGGGATGAGTAAATGGTGACAGACTTTTAAACTAAGAAAACTATCCCTTTAAATTGAATGTTTTGTCCTTCTGTTTGTGTCACCTGTATGATGGTTTCATTACTTTTTCCACTGCATAGCGCTGTAAGGACTGCCTCAATAAACTGGCAATAGCAGTAATGAACCAATGGTTTGGGGTCCGACTGCGAGTGACCGAGGCCTGGGATGAGGACGGCCATCACCCTGATGGTTCTTTACATTATGAGGGCCGTGCTGTCGACATCACCACCTCAGACCGAGACACAGAAAAATATGGACTACTTGCCCAGTTGGCAGTTGAGGCTGGATTTGACTGGGTGCACTATGAATCCAGGTATCACATACACTGCTCAGTCAAAGCCGGTAAGCTGCTAAATCTTTCCTTTTCAATGTTATTCCTCATTCAGATCATGTAACTCTTAAAGGAAAATTTCCCCCCAAAATTGAAATGCTGTCCTTATTTACTCACCCTCGAAACTGTATGAGGAACAAAAAAGAAGATATTTTAAAAAATGTCCATACAATGAAAGTCATTGGGGTCCAGTGTTGATTTGGACCCCATTGACTTACAGTGTATGGACAAATGATAGTGAGTAAATGATAACAGCATTTAGATTTTTGGGTGAACTATCCATTTAACTTAGTTCCACCTCTATATTTTTTTTCCCAGATCACTCTGTAGCCGTGGAGAAAGGTGGCTGCTTTTCAGGATTGGGACTTGTGACAATGGCCGATGGTGTTCAAAAGCCTATTTCGAGTTTGTGGCCTGGGGAACAGGTGCTTTCCTTGTCTGGGTCAGGTGAAATTGTTCTCAGTCGGGTACTTCTCTTTCTACATCTGAATAGAGAGAGCAGAGCCACTTTCTTTATTTTTGGCACCGAAAATGGTAAACAAATGGCACTAACTCCCAATCACCTCATCTTTGCGGCTCACAATCTCGAACTGCACCACCATGAGTATGAAGCTATATTTGCCAAAGAAGTTAGGATTGGGGACTATATACTTACTACTGGAGACAATAGAGGAATTCAGCCATCTAAAGTGGTCTCGATTTCACTGGAGGAGAGGATGGGGGTTTATGCTCCTTTGACAGAACATGGGAACTTATTTGTGGATGGCGTGCTGGTATCCAGCTACGCTTCTGTTGAAGATCACAGACTCGCACACTGGGCGTTTTGGCCTGTCCGTGTCCTGTTTGGCTTTTTCCAGACAGAAATGGAAGAAAACTTACAAAGAGTGGGGGTTAAAAGTAGTGCCATGATCCCTAATATCTGTTCCACAAATCAGACCTTCCTTACAAATGTGATGCACAACAGTTCTTCCAGCACATGCAGCAAATTCCAAGATGCCAAAGTGGAAATGGAAAATGAACACAGTTTTTTGCCGCAAAAGGAGGTTTACTGGTATGCAAGGCTTTTGCACACATTAGGACGGATATTTCTTGACCCTAGGAAGTTTTACTGATGGTCAAGACACAGAATATGCAAACATAATATAAAACTGATTTTTGAATTGACCAAAAAAAGAAAATGCATTAGGCACTATAACTGGTATAATTACTCACCACATAACATCCAGTTACAATTACTTTATTAATTGAGAATATGTAAATGTGTTGCCGTTATACATATATACTGTATGTGAAATATTCAGTGTAACTTAAAAAAAATCATATTTTTCAGATAATACTTGCCATATTGAATAATCACCATATGGACAATAATGGGATTTGAAATGTAAACTTGTATTTTTATGTTTGTTTTACAAGAAAATATTTCAAAGAGTAATAAATATTTATTTTTATACATCTGGATTCATAATATATATTTCATGTAGTTCAAATTATGGCTTGAGGCCCTTTGTTATACCAAACAGACACTGAAACAATCTTTTTTTTAAACTTATTGTAGTTTATAGTATTTATAGACATTATTCACTCAAAACACAGTTTTATTCTCACTAGAGTTGTACTGAGTACAATATCATGTCAGTTCCCAATTTGTTGAAAAATCTGCATATTACATTACATCCTGTAGTTAGTCATTTAGAAGTTCTAAACAGAAATGAGTTGCCAACCAAATCTTGTGTTAACACTGTTTAACCATGTCTGACTAATTGAGGTCAATTTCCAGTGTCTGAAATGATGGTGCTAAACAGGAATTAACAGTGCATCACGCCCCCTTGTGGACACCAAAGAATACACCACTGCATCTTCTGATGTGCTTAGTATGATTTACAAATGATCTGTTCTGAAAAACAGCTTCCTGAAATTAATAAAATTAATGAAGTAATAAATTATTGTTTGTGATATTTTTAAGTTGTTCTCTGTTACTTTTCGTGTTTTAAAAAAAATGTGTGCATCAGCATTAATGCCACAAATGACTGGGGAAGCTTATTTTGTTTAATTTTAATAAATGCAATACAAATAATAACAAAAATCACATTGGGTGTGTAATGTGCATATAGGCAATAATTTTTTTTTAAACTGAAACAAAATGTACAATTATAGTGCACTATGCTAATCCATTACAGCCTGACAATGTAAAAGATTTAGCATTAATGCTAAAATTAAGCTTTTGAGACTGTTGGTTTTTAGAAAGTGCATGTTTTTTCCTCTATTTATTTTTCTCAGCTGTGAAGGTATAGAAGAGGATTATCTTGCACATGGAGGGGGCAGATGGACACACACCCCCACTGGAGAGGAGCTGTACTAAACTCCATCTGGATCAGGCCAATGGCAAACTCTGTAATGTAGACCCACCCAACCATTACCTTTGGTGAACCAATCAGATTTTAAAGATAAGCTTATTCAGGCTTCATCCAAACCTTTCCTGTTCAAATTAATCCCAGTGAAAGCTGGGAAGAAGTTATTAATCTTGTCAATGGGTTAGTTTGATCAGACAATTTTTTTAATATGCCATGTTATGTTCTGTAGAGATCAATATACCAGTTTGTGTTTTTAAAGACACTGTGCACAGAATATGCCTGTACTGTGCAACCGAATCTTGCAATATCAAAATTTCTGACTTAAATGTGACCTAATA
The DNA here is from genome assembly GCF_965113295.1 of Leuciscus leuciscus. NCBI lineage: Eukaryota > Metazoa > Chordata > Actinopteri > Cypriniformes > Leuciscidae > Leuciscus > Leuciscus leuciscus. Next base: position 14,346,851 of record NC_138742.1, on the reverse strand, counting down.
CAGATTGAGTCATACATTAGAAAGAACATGACTGCATTGTAGTAGATGTTGGTAGTGCATTTCATAAATAGACATCGTTTCATTCTTCTCCAGTATGCAAATGAAACATACTGTTTGGGTGTGTTGAGGGATGTATTTACTGCCTGTGATCCCAACTGCCACATTGATGGCTTGTCAGCTCAAAGAACAACACATCTAAACCTGCCTGGTTTCTTCACAAGATAAATAATAGTTTATTCAACAATCCTCTGTAGATTGAAATAAGATTATATTTAATTAGAAATAGCCTTGTATTACAGGCATACATAATAGAGACATTTTATTTCAAATTGTGCAGCTTATGCATTTGCACGGGATCAATAAAGTCAGTCTCTTTATAAATCTATAGTCTAAGAATAGACATAGTTAACCTTTGATCGGGCAATATTTTGTGGTCTCATTCACTCATTTTAAATGTTTTGGTTACAATTGATTTTCATTGAGCTAATAGTGTGCTGATTTTGAAAGCAAAGATGAACTGACATTTATTATGACCAAATGTATCTGTACTGAGAGTGCTGCCTATGAGCATTGTGGCCAGATAATAAATGGGCCACTTAAAATGGCTACCTTTTTAAGGCAATGAATAAACAGAATAAATCATTTAATTATTTAATTGTGTACTTGTAGGCTATAGACAGCAGAGGTGGACAGTAACACAGTACATTTACTTGAGTACTGTACTGAAGTACACTTTTTGAGTATCTGTACTTTACTTGAGTATAATTTTTTCTGGAAACTTTTTACTTTAACTTACGACAAATATCGTACTTTTTACTCCACTACATTTCTGTCAAGGTCCTTGAGTAGAAAGTGGTAACGTCAGTCAGGGGATGATTTTGGTTGCAGGGATTGCATTTTGGTTGGAAAATAAAGGCGGCTGACGTCAGAACCCGACGTCGGTTTGACGTCAACATCCAACGTCGGATTGACATTGGATTTTGGTTGGAAATTAAAGTTAGCCTGGAAATCCAGACCTAAATCTAAAAGATTAATGGTCTGGCGTCGACTAATGAAAATCGGCAAGCTCGAAGGGCGGCACCATGCATTTGAAAATCTCACTGTACGCAATTGGATAACACTACGACCAATCACAAGAAGTTATCGCTTAGCTACCAGCGGAGCTAACTGGTAGATTAGACTCTTACCGTATCCGGTTGGCAAAACAGCAAAAACGGCCTTCTTGCAAAAGAACGATTCGAGCGCCGTCTTCTGTTCCTCTTTTAGAGAAAAAGTCTAAATCTTTCAACGGCCAAAGCCGTTTCAAACAAATGGTATTCATCCATAGCCATCTTGCAATGTTTACTAATGACTTCGATGTCGCAGCGCTGTCGTCATCTGGCTTCTGGCCCGCCTATATCAGATAACCCGATGTGATTGGTTCAGCTCAGATAGAGGGGCATATGTAATGAGCATCATTACTCGACGCCAGAGTAACTCGCTGAGCAAATTCAACTTGTGCTCTCGCGAGAACTCTGGATTACCAGGGTAAATGAAAGTCGGGTTGACGTCAGAACCCGACTGATGTTGGTTTCTGACGTCAACCCGATTTTCATTTTCAGCCACAATACAACGTCTGTCCAACGTTGGATTCTGACATAAACCTGATTTTCATTTTCAACGTTGGGTTTGGTCTTCTAAATGCGAATTTTGTAATTGTTTTGGAGCACACTAGCTTATAGATAGTATGGCTAACACATTCATGCTAAAAGCAAAACTTTTAAGGGTACTATTTGAGGGAACAGCCATTTGTGGACGTTATTGGGTGCACTTATTCAATCTCACATTCAATCCCACTACTGGAACTGTGTTCTAGAAATAAATTTGATATTGATATGAGGGTAGGTAGGTAGGCAAGCATGGATTCAGATGCATAAGGTACTGTAACATACAACAATAAAAAAAACAATGCATTGACATTTAGCCTACTTTTTACTTTTGATACTTAAGTAGCCTACTTTTAAAAACAAGTACTTATGTACTTTTATTTAAGTAAAATTTGTATTGTAACGGAGTAATATTTGACCAGTAAGTATACTTTCACTCAAGTATCCACCTCTGATAGACAGACAGAGAGACAGACATACATACAGATAGATAGATAGATATATGTGTATTCTAATAATACAATTATTAATAATAAAAACAAACAAACAAAAACAACAGTTATTAGTTATAGTCCATTACAGCATCGCATCTCTCCAACACTACAAGAGACAGGTAAAACGGGAGAAACACTCTAACTAACTTAACCATGACCCAGAGTAGTGCACCCCTGTTTGTCCTCTCAAAAGTAGGGGTCGCCGTTGAACTGAGCATAGGTGCAAAACATGGTTTAATCTGCAGCCTGCACTCGCACAGACAGAAAGCTGGTGCCGTATCCTTCAAACTGTTACATGAAGCAAGTTTATCAAACAAGCTTGCTAGATTTCTCCAGATTGAAGATCTGGGTGTGGGGGTTAGCCAAAGCTACTCAGTCTGGATGAAAGCAGCAAACATGAGAGTCCAGCATGAACTCATTTGATTCACTGGTATTGGCCAACCAAAATCTTAATATCAGGTAGTTTTGCAAACGTTTGCTCGTCCGACAGCACTTCCCCCATCAACAACAAACTAGTAAACCCTGCCTAGCCAAAGCTAGCTTAATGAAATGAAACGGACCCCAGCGATTATTATCCGGAGGATTGTTCCGATCATGTACGAGGACGTTAGCAGCGCATTGTAGGTGAGTGTTAAAAGAAGTATTTAATTTTTAAATGAATATATATACTTGCTGATTAATCACCCTAGCAATACTCGGGCCCCCCTTCTACGTCCATTTAGCGAAGTGAGTGGGAATCTGTCGGCCAAAATGAATGTGCTGCTAGCTTCATACGTAACTTACCATTGCGTTTCCTAAACTCAAGGTTAAAAACACCAGCGTTAGGAATGTTATGTTATTGTGCAGGCCGTTTAGGTTCTTTTACGATAGTTCGTTGTGGTTTTTAGTTTAGCCTGGTGCATGAGTGTTCATGTCCTTGGTAAATGGGTAAGCCATATTTTTAGCCAGCACCAGTCCATGAACGTTCCGTCATTAAGACCTTATGAACACGGAAACCACTAAAGCTTAAGAGTTAATATTGTCAGTATTACAATATTGTTTCTTGCTGTCAGATATACATTATCATGTTATCAATCATGTTATCAATCTAAGTCAATAAAACTGCTCTATTTGTTTTGTTTTGTTTTGCTGGAAAGAGCAACAGCATTTTGGAGTATGAAAGTGTCTGGCTAGCAAGAGTTAGCAGATGTGAAACTGGGGGATTTGTTTTATTTATTTATTTATTTATTTAGGCAAAAGTGGGGTTGATAATAAAATCTGATCGAAATGGGTGATTATTCTAATATATTTCGTTTTATAGCAGTGGTTGTAGTTGTATATACCACATAGAGACGCTACTTGCAGCCTGTTAGCATGCACTGCTTTACAGGCAATACGTTTGGTTCCTTTTTAATATTTTCCTCGGCATAATACAATTGAAAATTCTATAACAGAGGCAAATAGTTTAAAATGGATTTTGTTAAGGACTGTGCTGTCTGTAGCATGTGTGAATGTGGTCGTCAGTTAGCGTGTTAGGACTTAAAACTGCTTGGGAAACATGTCAACAAATTAGTGTGAAAGGATTTAGCTTGCCAGTTTATTCCGAGTTAAAGGGTCAGGGATTGTCAAAGTGGCGTTGTAACGTTAGCCTATATATTTTAGGCATCGGGTGTTTTCAAATAATTGTATTCAGCTAAACGATAATAAATAATGACAATAAAACACAAGTGTGATTGGCACCAATGTCCCATATTTTTGTAATTAGCTACGCAGTTGAAAGTTAAAATGGGGAAGCAGTGCGTACAGGATTACACAGTTCCTTATGCGAACATCTTAGTGAAACAATTTGATCAAACTGAGGAAAGAAATTAGGGTATAAACGTTTAAAGATTTTTATTTATTTATAGAAAAACACGGTCACAGTAAGAGCAAGCTTAGATTGAGTTTCCTGAATAATCAGCAGATCAGGATTTAAACCAGATCAACACAATTCGAAATGTATGCATTCCTGCAAAAGTCATATTACTTTTTACCTTTCTATAAGTTAATTTAAGGATTAATATGATCTGTAATTCCAATTTGCTTTTATTATATGCAAACATTCACATAATTAGGTCATGCTTAGCCTAGAAAGTGTCTTGTCCAAAGAATTTTGTGTTACTATTTTAGGCTTTAGATTAGGATGTCCACCAATCACTTTAAAAGTCTTTAAAAGTCTAACTGGTAATTTTGTGTTAGGGTTAGTGTACCATCTGTACAGTGAAGTTTCTTTAAATATTCATTCAAAGCCAGTAAACATGTCACTACAATATAAGTGATAAAATGAAACATTAAATAATAAAAATCACTTTAATGTATTACCTATTATTGTTTTCTAAATAAAATGTTAAACTGTTACAGTCTGCTGATTTCATCTCTTGCAAAACACACACACACACACGTGGACACATACATATATATATATATATATATATATTTTTTTTTTTTTTTTTAAATGAGAGGAAACAGGCATATAAGTCAAGAGATGTGCGTGCAAGAGTCCTGACAAGGACAGGACATTGTATTTCAGTTTGAGTTTTGTTTTTTCCCCTTTTTTTTTCTTTTATACATGAAATATTGGGCACATTATGGAACCTTGAAACTGAATTGCATTTTCGTTTGAACTAGCAACATGAAGTGACATCAGGCATAGATAGATAGATAGATAGATAGATAGATAGATAGATAGATAGATACAACAGGAACGGCAAGAACATGAGTGTAAGAAGAGAAAGACGTAATTACATAAATGTTTCTTCAAATACGCTGCAAATCGAGTGATTTTTGTCAGTATGATCATATTTGAGTTTATAAACGTGGACTCTATAACAGGCGGAACAAAATAACGTTGCCCATGTTTTAGCCCGACCTCGTTTTGTGTGTCACAGGAAGCGCGGTACACGGAAGTTGTATTTTCTTTGTGTTTCTCCCTTTAGCGTCGTTTTACATAAAGAAAGTAACACGTTATCTTAGTTATGCACGAATTTGTAGAGTTTTATTGACCGCGGGTCATCACTAAGCAGCGGAGCTGTGTATACGTGTCTGTATATACCTGGTTTGATGATGGGCGAATGGATTATTTTGCATAGAGTTTGTTAACCCCGGCCAGAATGCTAGCGTGTTAGCAGCTTCTAGGCACTACTGTAAGCTGAGCAGAACGACGCAGCTGCAAGATCAGACAAATTTAACAAACCCACTAACCGTTGTTTATCTACCAGCGCTAACCAAAACGGAGAAAATGCACCGAACACGCGAATCCACCTCATGGTTTGTATTTAATCAGCTGATTTTTGTTTTGCTATATACACTAATGTTTGCGTAGTTAGGTGTGGAGTAATTTGAACTTTGCTGGATTATGTACATTAAGTACGCGTTTGCGGAATGACTAGACATTCCCAAATGCAGTTGATCGGATGGTGTGCATTATCAAGAGAGAGGTTGACCTGTCCAACTTTTTCGTTACCGCCTTTGGGAGGCTTTAATAAAATGGCACAGTGGTTTTGTGGTTGTAGATCATTGCAAAACTTAGGTTTGTACATGCATGCTGCTCTACTTTGGTGGCACGATCATTTTGTTTTTAAACCATCTAACTGTCCTCCCTGTTTCAGATCTCTGCAATAGAGATCTTCTTCAGGAGTAGGAATGGACGAGCAGAAATCAAACTGCGAAGAAAATGATTCAGAAACTGCAGGTTAGTAATCATCAGGAAAACATGCACTGGAAAAATAAGATGATTTCTTTAGCCATAAGTGTGTCTGAAGTTCACAAGTGTCTTTTTACTGTTTTAAAGGGCATTTAAATGTACTAACTACATTATTTTTATTCATGCACAGTTTTGTGGATGGATTACTGTCGATAGCTTAACAAAGCATATAAAAAATCATCTTAAATCTTGCACCAGAATGATATCTTTAAATGGTGATCCTCTCTAGCATATGACCTTTTCTTGAATTCCCTGTGAGGGAGCAGTGTTACCTATCTGGGATTTTTAAAGGGCACATTTATATTTGCTCCATCTTAACTTACGGCTACCGTGTTTCTCTCAGCTGATGATGGGACCCCTGCAAAGGAGAGCGTCCAAGTTGAGGGGGAACTGAGTGTCCCTGTTGCTGCTGAGGACATCTCAGGCACTACTGTGGACACTTCCTGCTCATCATTGTAAGGCCTTCTATAAATATTGCAGTTTGCGCTGCTTTGCATAAAATGTAGGTCATGCTTGAATAGCTCAGTTTATATGAAAAGGCTAATCTTCATTAAATAGAACATGAGATTATGTAGACAAAATAGTCACTCGTTTAGAGCCTTAGATCTATCAGCCAAGGTCAAATGACACACAGGATTTGAATATTAATGCATCCCATTTGATTGCACTGAGCAGTTTTGTTGAAGTAATGTGTTCGGAGTTGCTGATCATCTTTTTTGTGTTGGTGTTTTTTGTAAAAAAAATTTTAGGGAGACTGTCAGGGCCTGTGCTCTGTGTAACTGTGTGGAGCGTAGTCTGCATGGTCAACGGGAGCTCCGGTGTTTTGGACCCTCTTCTGATCGGCCCAGCTTGGAGCCCTCTGTCTCCTCTCTGCCAGCAGCTGGAAACGATGACCTGTCTTCCATTGGATTCTCTGAATCCACCTGTCTGGCATCTTTCTTTGATGACACAGGTATACTTAGGAAATCAAATGGTTTGAATCATAGTGATATCGCTGTCATGTTCGGATGCTGCAGTGAGACACTTTAAGACACAGTAGTTTCTTCCCAGTTTGTAACCTTTTTCCATGTTTGAGTGAAATATCGTTGTTTCTAAATACATTAAAAAAAATCTATTTGTGACTATTTTGGACAATACAGAGCTCAATGATTTTTTTAAATTAACATTCTTATGCCATGCCCTCACTATCATTCAAAAGTTTGGGGTCAGTATGACTTTTCCTTAATGTTTTTGAAAGAAGTTTCCTATGCTCACAAAGGCTACTTTTCTTTGATAAAAAATGCAGTAAAACACTGATATTGTGAAATATTATTAAAATTAAAATAACTGTCTTCTTTTTTTTTTTGGGATGCACCAGTATGAAAATTTTGGTTGAAACCGATAATTCTTCATATTTGAAAGCCGATAACCTATATTTTTGCCCATAAATCTAAATCCAAATGTTTATATACATTTTAAGAGCCTGATTTCAAAAACAAAAGTCTCACCATTAAAATCCATGTCCCAAGCACACAATTATAATGTTCTCATTATAATTTTATGTAGCCTATATGACAGACTTGCACTGCACATGTTGCACTTAACTGTGTTTTCCTTATTGAAGTGATTCCAATCATATTTCAAGCAATTGAAAACCATCATGGCCAAATTTTCTTATCCGGCCGACATATATCGGCCGATACCGATATGTTGGCTGATATATTGTGCATCCCTACTTTTTAATGTATTTTATTCCTATGATGGCAAAGCTAAATATTCAGATTTTCTGATTTGGTGCACATTGCACAAGAAGCTTATCTGATTATTATCAATATTGAAGACAGTTTTGTGGAAGCAGTAATTTCCCCCCAAAAAGAACAGCATTTATTTGAAATAGAGATCTTCTGTATCATTATAAATGTCTTTAATGTCACTTTTGATCCATTTTATGCATCCTTGCTGAATAAAACTATTAATCTCTTTTTAAAAAGCATACTGACTTTTAAACGGTAGTGTATGTTTATGTAACAGGTGTTTAAGAAATATTTTTTAATTAAATACAAATACAACACCAAATAATTGTCATATTAGTTTGAAATTATTCATTTATAGTTTAACCCATTCTAACTGATACTTCTAACATAATTGCAAAGTATTATTTATAAATAATATAATAAAAATAAATAATAAAAATGTAAATTCAAAATGATTATATAATCAAGATCAAAATTGGGATAAGAAAAAAAACTCATCATAAACCTTGTCCATCATTTTTTTTCTCTTTTTTTTTTTTTCTCAGTTGTTATAATTGCAAATCCTCTCTTTTGAAACAGGGAGCTGCTGGGTTCACCACTGGTGTGCCGTGTGGTCAGAGGGAGTGGAACAGACTGAGGGTGAGGTGCTGATAAACGTGGATAAGGCAGTCATCTCAGGGATACAGCGGGTAGGCCAAAAGCTTCCTTAATCAAAGCATTAAACCTCCATAAATATTGCTTGATGGCGGGCAAATTAACTTTCCCATCTTTTACTTGGCTTTTCTATCTCTGCTTCAGCCATGTGATTATTGTAAAAGGATGGGCGCTACCATCCAATGCCGGGCCGAAGGCTGCTCACGGTTCTACCACTTCCCCTGCTCGGCTGCGAGTGGATCATTCCAGTCCATGAAGCAGCTGGCGCTCCTCTGTACAGAGCACATAGACAAGGCAGAGGAGATTGGTACGGAATTGCAGCGGAAGAGATGCGATATCATCAGTAAATAACGTTTGCAGTTTTTGAGATGACAAACTCTGTGTTTGTTTTGCAGCCGGAGAGGAGGCACGGTGTGCAGTGTGCGACTCTGTTGGGGACCTGTCGGGTTTGCTATACTGTACGGGCTGTGGGCAGCACTATCATGACGCCTGTCTAGAAATCAGTGCTACACCACTTCAGCGGTCAGGCTGGCAGTGTCCCGAGTGCAAAGTTTGCCAGACCTGCAGGTGTGTATAAATGCTTCTTGCATCTTTATATAAAGTTGATGTCATAAAACTATATTTATATCGGTGTTCGCACAGTTTAAGGTTAAGGGTATTTTTTTAATGATGTACAGGCAACCAGGAGAGGATTCGAAGATGCTAGTTTGCGATGCTTGTGACAAGGGCTACCATACCTTCTGTCTACTGCCAGCCATGGACTCTGTGCCCCCTGATTCATGGAAGTGCAAAGTAAGATTATACTCATGACTCACTCTTACATGCCCTTAATCTATCACCATTTAAGGCAGAAATTAGACCTGTGCAGTTTATTTACATAGTTGCTCTGCTCTTTTCTCATACCCAAAATTGGGTGGAGAAACCACTTGAATTCCCCACCAAGGTTCTCCTAAAAGTGAAAATCGCTGCCATTTAACTCGGCACCATGTCGTTGAAACACAAAAGAAGTTTATTCAGTTCAAATAAAATGTAATCTAAGCACTTTTAAGAAGCTGTTCACACAGAACAAATAGTTTTTTTATGTAAACATGTGCTAGATGGACACCTTTGATCATTGCCGTTACGTCTGGTATCCTTTGCAACGTCTTACGGTTGATACGCCTTTCTAAAAACACAGTGCTCAAGTTAAAAAGTTCAACTTAAAAACAAAAAACAAATCTCTAGTGCGTTTTTATGGCATGCAAATCTTTTTTAGTTTCACTACCCTGCGTCTCGCATTTTTAACCGTAAAAACACACTTTATGATTAGCTTCTAAGGAGGTTAAAAATGTTTGCCATTCCTTTTATAATGTCCCTTTGAGTGATTGTGGCGTGTGATGGTGATATCAGTTTGAACAGATGTTTGGCAAATAGGAAAATGTGATTTTTGTGAGTGAAATATCACTCTATTGGTTTGGCTGACCTCATTTGCATGTCTGTTTCAGCGGTGCCGTGTGTGTATTGACTGTGGCATGCGAGGGCTGAAGCTTCCTGGCTCTGAACAGTGGTTTGAGAGCTACACAGTATGCGATGGCTGCCAGCGCAGGCGCACCTCTGTCTGCGGTGTGTGCAGTAAAGCCGTGGAGCCCTCGGCCTCCCTCCAACATCGCTGTGCCATCTGCCACAGGTTAGTTTTTTGTACCTTCTGGTATAAAGCACAGGCAGGTGAGCTGCTTCCTTGTCTAGAGCAGAGCGTTTGGTGCTGTACAAAGAAGCAGTTTACTAAAATGGAGGTGACCTTTTAAAAATTCTCTATTGTGAAGCAATGTTTGCTATGAAGTAACTAACAAACTGACTTTCAGTTGTCTCTTTGCATATTTATAACTTGATTGATGTCGTCCGCAGATGGGTTCACAGAGATTGTGCCTCTCTGTCAGGACCTCCTGAGGAGAAATGCATCTGTGTGCTCTGCAAAGAAATCCCAGATGAGGTTCCAATCGAGTCTGAGGTGTCATCCACAAATGTAGATGAGAAAGCGGATTCGGAGGTGCCAATGGAATTGGGTATGTTCTTTAATACTCAGTTTTTAACTAATTTTAAGGGCTCTTTAAAACCAGTCTCGTGATGAGGTCTAAAAAGGGTCCAAGATGTACTTATGAATGGGTTTTTTTCAAACTACATTCAGATGTTGTCAGAATTGCATGTGACATCGCATTTGTAGTGTAAACATTAATGATTCCTGTTGCCTGTATTCCTGTCATCCAGGATCATCATTCCAAATCATCCATTAGGTTTTACATCTTGATAGGTTTTATCCTATCAATTCAATGCATCCTTGCTGTTTTAAAGTATTAATTTCTTAAAAAAAATGGTATTGAACCCAAACTTTTGTACAGTAGTGTACCTGATGAATGCAAATTTGAAAATTCGGGCTTTGGAATTTAAAATGCCTCATTTAATTCAGTTCTGAATGCTGCATTGCAGTCAGTGTTTTCTCTGTATAGCAATGTGTATGTGGTATCATGGGTTAGTTGGTGAGACCCAGCCCTAGTTTCTGTTCTCTGTGTATTATTGACTGATATTAGATGTGGATATTGAGCTGATGTTTCATTTTAGGGACAGAGCTTGAGGTGGTTGGAATGGCAGAAGTGAAAGAAAGCATTATAGAGGAGGAACTACGGCCAGAAGGTGCTGAGGGCTCCACAGAGACTAATGTGCACAGTGAGGTCTCTACAGAGCAGCAGGCTTCTTTAGCTACGGTTTCAGGTAAATTTCGAAACCCACCATAGTTCAGGTGTTTACTTGCAAACACTTACACTGGCCCTGCCACAAAAAAATAAGCATATTGCCTATTTTTATGTAATCTGATAGTTCATTTTATTTTAATGGCAGCATAGTTCAATGTTTAATAAAAATAAAATTATATTTTTGATGGGGAAATGTAATTTATAAACTACACATATTTTATACATATTTTTTTAATTAATGTTTTCAATTAAGTTTTATTTGCAAACAAGCTGCAAATATTAGGTTTTTATTTGCAATAATAGCTGTAATATGAAACTACAACACTGATTTTTTTTGTTGCAAAATTATTATTATTATTATTATTTTTTTAAAATCTTTCCAAAACTATCACAAAACATTCCTCGCAGTTCCCACAAATCCTCCATGCTACAGACTATTAGGTATTTAAGAGATTTTTTTGATGTTTGTATTTCTTAAGCTTGTTGTCTTCTATAGATATGGATGAAAAACAAAAAGAGGAGGAGAGTACCAGTGAAACAGTGGTTACAGAGGCAGTTGAGGAAAAATCAAAGGACACTCAGGACCCTCCTATTAAGGATAGCCCAGACAGCCCTGTCCCTGACACTATAGAGGAAGCCCAACCTGATGTATCCCAGATTCCTATAGAAAGGCAGGAGTCGCAAGGGCAAGACAAGCCTCCTCAAACAGAGACAGAGGTGGACATTACAGTGGATTCCACTGAAACAAAGCCTCCGTCAAGCCTGTGTTCTCAATCTTCTCAAATCACGCTCCCTGTTTTGGAAGAAGCAGAGCCAGTTGCGATGGACTTGGAGGACATGGGATCTGAGACGCGGCAAGGGTCAATAGACAGGACTCCTCCACATGCTCCTCAGACAGAAATGCCCCTTGCATCTGACACCGATGACAGAATGGGCCAGTCTGAGGAAGAGGAGGATGAGCAGGGGTTGGAGGAATCCTTAGATGAGTCTCTCCTCAAAGATGAGAGTCAGGGAGAAGATGATCAATCCAGGAAGGAGATGCAAGAAGATATGAAGCCCGAGCTGGTCCTCGATGAGACATCTAACATTAGCCATGGTGACGAGAGCAGCAGCGGTTTCCTTGGCTCGCCGGCTGAGGCAGACTCTCAGATGCTGTCCATGGAACTCAGCCTGGTGCCAGCTGGCAGGACCCGTTCTGATTCGCTGCTCACCGAAACAGAGGACTCGTTGCCATTTGATCCGCTGAAGCCCGATGGGGAGAAAGTGAAGCGTAGGGGTTCTCCTGGACGCTCACGGGTAAAGCAGGTGGATGTCAGTCTATAAACTTTTTCTGCATGAAATTTAATTCTTGAAATTTTGGTTCTCCAATAGTCCAAGAGCAGTTAAGTTTGATGCTCATAAATTTATTTCCTGACCCATCAGGGCAGAGGCAGTGGTTTCCCAGGGAAACGGCGGCCACGAGGTGGCGGTGGTGGCGGCGGTGGCGGCGGCAGTGGTGGTGGCAGAGGGCGTGGGCGGTCACGTCTCAAAGCAATGGCCTCTTGTATTGACGCCTTTATAGTAAGCTCTTCACTTCATCTGCAATCCCTTCTTTTTTCTTTTACTAGAGTTTTAAGGCATTTTAATGTAAACTTATGTTGTTCATTAGAATTGTACATTAACATTTTAGTGCCCTGGTTAATATGAAGTATTTTGTTTTAGCAATATGAATTATTCTAAAACCATTACAACCAGTGTTACTAAATAATCTATTAAAATATTTTTTATTAATGGAAATAGAAATACAAAATAAAATATAAATATTAAACTAAAAACTAAAGATTTTTGCCATGGCAATTATCTGAGATGAGTTTAAATAATGAAATGCTAAAGTTACTAAAGCTGAAATAATTGTAAGCTTATTATAATTAAAAATGAATGACAAAAGCTTATAGCAAAATTATTAAAACTTAAGCGAAAATTTTAAAAACTGAAAGCTAATTAAAAATGTTTATAGCACTAAATAGTTATTTAGTTAGTTGGCATTAAAACACAATCATAGAATTTTGATTTAACCTTATAGCCTTTATTGTTTTGTAACAGTTTAATAGTGCTCAGGTTATGTCAAAATTCCCATAAATAGGAGATGTTGACTTGTGAAAGGTACACCGGAAATCTTTGAAACAGCCTTTACCTCTTGTGCTAAACACATTTTTTTATTAAATGCATCTATAATATTTACAGCTAAGCATGACTGCAGACACTGGACTTAGCAAAGAAGAAGATGAGGAGGAAGATGACACAATGCAAAATACTGTGGTACTTTTCTCCAACACTGATAAGTTTGTCCTGCAGCAGGTACGATTAACTTTCATTATTCATTATTGTTATTATTATTCTTTCAAATTCCTATAAAATTCAGCGTCATAAGTGACTATAATTTGTCTTTCTTTGTGTGTAACAGGACATGTGTGTAGTGTGTGGTAGTTTTGGACAAGGTGTGGAGGGCCAGCTTTTAGCCTGTGCTCAGTGTGCACAGTGTTATCATCCATACTGTGTGAACAGCAAGGTAAGCTTTTGAACTCTATTCTGTATGGTGACCCTCTTTATGCACAGATCCTCATTATTTCTTTATTTGGATTTCTCCTCTATAGATCACCAAGATGATGCTAAGAAAAGGCTGGCGTTGTCTTGAGTGCATTGTGTGTGAGGTGTGTGGGAAGGCTTCAGATCCTGCCCGATTGCTGCTTTGTGACGACTGTGATGTCAGCTATCACACTTATTGCTTGGACCCACCCTTACAGACTGTGCCTAAGGGAGGCTGGAAGTGCAAATGGTGTGTCATTGCCTCCATACAGTGATTAAATGTGTCAGTTGGGAGCCCAAAGAGAAAATGTTGTAACCAAACTATTGATCTACCCCCCTTCAGGTGTGTGTGCTGTATGCAGTGTGGTGCTAGTTCCCCTGGGTTCCACTGTGAGTGGCAAAATAACTACAATCACTGCGGCCCTTGCGCCAGCCTGGTAACATGTCCTGTGTGTCGTGAGAACTTCATGGAGGAGGAGCTGCTTCTGCAGTGTCAGCACTGTGACAGGTCAGTCTGGAACTGGATCATGTATATTAATAAAGGACAATCCTAGCTCCCATTCTCCATCTTCATTAGTTGGTCTCTGTTTAACAGTTCCAGCTAATAGGTTATTAGATAGAACTGTTAAACAAAGAAAGTATACGGTATACGAGAAAGTATTATAGCGTTTGCATTAATATCATTGGTAATAGAAAGGCAAATGCTATAATACTCAATCGACACTATATAAATATATATATATTTCACAATTTCTTTATTTGTGAAAAATACTGTAATAGATTTGAAGAATCAAGAAGTTACCATCTAAAGTATGTCTTTATTTTACAGATTTTAAAATTCCTTTTCAAATTATTTATTTCTAATTCATTAAATATATTGGCCATTGGCCATCCTGCTCTTTGCATAGGCCATCAAAAAAACAATATCGGTTGACCACTCAAAAAATGTATCATGATTTCCAACAAAATATTAAATAGCACAACTGTTTTCAACATTGATAGTAATAATAAATGTTTTCGAGCGCCAAATCAGCTTATTAGATTGATTACTGTAGAATCATGTGACACAGCTTTGGCATCACAGGAATAAATTACATATTCAAATGTATTCAAATAGAAAAGCCACTTTAAAGGAAATAATAGTTCACAATATTTCTTCTTTTTTTTGCATAAGCCTTAGTGAGCATAAGAGACATTTTTTTGTCTTTTGTAGATGGGTTCATGCTGTATGTGAGAGTCTTTACACTGAGGATGAGGTTGAACAAGCATCTGATGAAGGCTTTGCCTGTACAGCCTGCACTCCATATGTCCCCAGGCCTATTGGTGAGTTTCGTGATAGATTTGATTAGAAGTTAATTTCATTAGTGGGTTGATTAGAAGTTCTATTTCACAAAATAATAACCTTTATCTATCTCTCTTAGTGGAGTCTCCTATGATGTCGGTTTTCAAAATGAAAGATCCAGGTATGTGCATGTTTGATAATTAGTTGTCAGGCTTTCATCTATTTGCTATTTTTATCTGACTTTATCTGTTTGTCCATCCGCTTGCTTCAGAGCCACAGTTTTATCGTCTGGAGGGTGTCTGGCTAACAGAGACTGGCATGTCTTTATTGCGAAGCATCTCCATGTCACCCCTGCACAAGCGCAGGCAGCGCCGGTCCCGACTGGGCACCATGTGTATTGATGAGCTGAAAGAAGGTGATGCAGATGGTGATGAGGGGAAAGGTCAGTTTATTACAAAGTTTAATTATTTTTATACTGTATGTGACCAATTTTTTTTGTCTTCGTTGCAAATGAACGCTGGTACAATGTTTATAAATACTTAAAGAACTCTTCAGGCTGTTTTCCTCGAACATTGTGTAGTTAAATCAGTGTTGTGATTTACTGTGATTGATTATGAATGCAAATAATATAACTGTGTATATATATATATGTATATAGGAGGTGCAGAAGCGATGGAATGTGAGCCCAAGCTGGAAGCACCTGGGAGTCCAGACAGGGATGGAGTGGACAGAGAAACTGGGACAGATGGGGGTATAGAGGGCATGGCTGACTGTGAAACACTCAAAGGAGGAGTAGAAGAGACTGATGACGGGAAGAAGAGAAAGCGGAAACCATACAGACCAGGTCACTGAGCTGTTTTGTTTCCTAATAGCTAGGGGTGTAACGATACACCAATGCCACGGTTCGGTTCATATCACGGTTTTGGAGCCACGGTTCGGTTCGGTTCGGTTCTGTTTGCTGTGGGGCTTCAGCCTTTCTTTAGAGCACTTAGCACACCTGAGTTAACTAAAATGAAATAAATGCCTCCACTGACTAGTCAGAAATAAACTGCACACCTGAGTAGGGTTGCCAACTTCAGAAAAGTAAAATGCGGGACAATCGTGGTTCTTTATAGGAAAACAAGGGACACTCAAAATATTTGTTCTGCATCGCACAATGTACATCATTTCATTGTCTGCAGACAGTTAAGTATATGTTTAAAAGGTTATCAGACAAACACATTTGTATTGCTTAACCTATTTACCGGTATGTACAATTTAATTCTAAAAATTATTGTAAAGTCTTACAAACAAAATGTCACATTACAAACAAACCACCATTCAAAATAACAGCATTTATCTGAAATAGAAAGCTTTTTTAACATTATACATAGGCCTACAGTTCAAAAGTTTGAGGTTTGTAAGATAATTTTTGGGGGGAAAGAAATGAAAGAAAGTAATTGCCTACTTTTATTCAGCAAGGATGCATTACGTTAATCAAAAGTGACAGTAGCCTACATTTATAGTGTTACACAAGCTTTCTATTTCAAATAAATATCTTATGATCTTTACATTCTTCATAGAATCCTGGGGGGGAAAAAACAAACCAGTCTTAAACATTAATAATAATCAGAAATGTTTTGTGAGCATATTATTCCCTCAGGTAGATTACATGTTTTCTTGCGTGGCTGGATGTTGGACTCATGAACAATAATCACGTTGTTTGCATTCGCTAAAATTGATTTGCCGAAATCAAAACGTGGACAGTGAAAAGGAATTACCGTTAGCGCGAGACGAGTCCGGCTTGAAGCGGAAGCGACCAGACGGCAGAGGATTATGTTCGCAAAACAAACAATGATTTGTCTCAAAACGATGATTAAAAAATGCTGTGATATGTCATCATATTGGATGATGACAGGTGTCGGTGATTCGTGATCAGCACTGCTGCTGTTGCTGCTGTATCAGTCAGTGGTTGTGACCGGAGGGTCTTCAATCTCAATATGAGTTGCCATCCTGAAGTGCGTATGTAAACTCTCGAGCGTGATCGATCACCCAAATCACGTGACATGCACTTTATTTAGTAAATAATATTATAATAATATTTAGTAAAACTACAGCTCTTATTAGTTGTTAAAAGTGTACTCATTAATAACTATTTAATCAAATGTCAAGGAAGAAAAAAATAGTTTTGTGACAAAGTGATGTGAGAGTTGGGCCGGGGCAGCAGGGGGCGGGGCGCGTTCGGTTCGACATGAGAGTATCGCGGTTCGAACCGTGGCTGTTGTATCGCGGTTTGTCGGTTCGGTTTGAATATCGTTACACCCCTACTAATAGCTGTATCAGTGTTCTGTGCTTTGAAAGAAAATGGTAATAAAGTGATTTTTCACTTTTAGGGATTGGAGGCTTCATGGTCCGGCAAAGAAAGTGTCACACACGAATGAGGAGGAGTCTGTCTGCCTCTGGTGATGCTGTTCCTGAAGGTCAAGCAGCTGAAGCGAAACTTGAGGAAGGCAAGTGTGTCCAAATTGGCCTTCACACTGCCACAGCAAACACCAGCATCTAATGATTGTTGAGTTTTGTTATATCAGTGTTGAGTCTTGGAATGTTTTAAGCACACTGGTATAGTTTTCAAAAAAATGCTAATGTCCCTGCCAACTACTACAAAAAAAAGTCTGTGGGTGCAACTCCCTTGACTGTCTGGGGCTGTCAGTTATTATTGACCACAAAAAATGTCTTTCAGTTCCTTTTTATGAAATATATTCTAAATGCCTTGCATCAAAACACTCAGGAAATCTGAACAGTGAAGTACAAATTTGCAAATAAAATGTTATGGTCATAATCTTGCATGTTACAGTCCTCTGGCAGTTTTCTCTGAATAAAATGTTCTTTGATCTTTTCAACTTTTATAATATCAAATAGAAAAATTATATCTGTTAAATTCAGTGATGTTAAACATAGTACACTGCGTATTAGCTTATAGTAAAGTGATCAGTGTCATGCCAAACCATTTGTTGTTTTTTGGGGAAGTATAAATTGAGTTTTGTTTTTGTTTTTAACCCAATGTTTTAGTCCAGCATCCTTTAGTATTTTTTAAATGTTTCTTAGTGCAGTGTGGTCTTACATGGTAGCCTCAACATCTTTTATGATCTCAAAGCATTCACCAAACCGTCATATAACTCCAGTAATTTTAACCGTCAGATTTTATTCATGTAGGACCTCATCCTGACATACCTCTCGATGTCCCAGAGGCAAAGACTGCAGAGGGAGAGGGTGAGCAAGCCAAGAAGCGCAGGGGCAGAAAGAAGAGCAAGTTGGAGGACATGTTTCCTGCATACCTACAGGAAGCTTTCTTTGGCAAGACATTGCTCGATCAGAGTAAGAGAGCTTTTCTTGCTCCTCCAACCCAAAGACATACGCAGGGCATTCAGAGACCTCCTCTCCCTGGGAATGGGGCCAGAAATACAGCCTCTGAACCAGGTAAGACACTACGTCAATGTTAGTGTTTGAGAGTAATAAAGCTAGATGTGGCATAGATTTAAACAGTTGTTTCATTTTGTTCTTACAGTTGAAGCCACAGTCAGGCTGACTGGTCTTCCCATGGAACTAAAGCAAGAGGGTGAGGGATCCAAGCCTCCAGGTGATCGATCAGGTAGGATTTTCAAAGCTGTGGTAGTTTGTTATTTTAGCAATGATTGTTTTCAGAACATAGTATTTAACTTGCACAACATTTTGTAGCAGTAGTGCCAGGAGTAATTGGGCAACTTTCCAACACGGAACAGAGCTCAGGTGATGCACAAGGGTCTGACGTACAGAAGAATGAAGGTAAATACTTTCGTCAACAAAAAAGTGAGGTACCTGTTGTCATGAAAAGTTGTATTACTCAAAAGACCACCCTTTTCACCCACCAGATCTCCCTCGGGGACTAGAAAGTCAGGATTCTGAGCAGTTCTTCCGCAAAGTACTTGGACCTACTGAAGGGAGCTCTGTGAGTGGGCCCCTGCAGCCTAGCATTAAGCCTGTTCAGGAGAGTGATCCAAATCTAAGTGGTTTCCCTCAAAGAAACCTCCTTCCAGGTATGAGCAGAATTTTATATATTAAATTAAAAAAAATTATATATAATTTACTTTTTTCACTCAAGATGTGTTATATAAGTTAGATTCGTTATACTTGTATACACTTAAAAATGCACCATGATTTAACTACAGGTGCTTCCTTATCTGGCGCACTCCCCTCAACTGGTATCATGGACTCTTTTTCAGGTCTCTCCCAGTCCCCCTTTTTCGACATACGGTAAGCTTTTTTTCTTTGCCCTTCTCCCTTTTGTCCCCTTATGAATTTGACCACCTTTATATTACTTTATTTTTCTCATCTCCAGTGATCGAGGGAGTCTTTTCAGTCCAGACCAGGATGAGGAAAGTCCATGGGCAACACCATCCACTCCAGCCACCCCTTCCACTCCTCCAACTCCTACTGAACAGGAAGGTGATGGCCTCTCCTACAATCAGCGCAGTCTGCAGCGTTGGGAGAAGGATGAGGAATTGGGAAATCTATCTACCATCTCTCCTGTATTATATGCTAACATGAACTTCCCTAGTCTCAAACAGGACTACCCTGGTTAGTATTGAACTGACTTTTGAATGTTAAAGTGTTGTAGAAGGTGTACCTGCTAATTCCACTTTAACTTAGTAATAGTTTTACTCCTAAAAATTTGGAGGGTTTACATGACTAAAGATTTGTTAGGTCTGCTTCATAATTTAATTTATTTCCATAGACTGGGCAAGTCGCTGCAAACAAATAATGAAGATTTGGAGGAAGGTATCAGCTGCAGACAAGGTTCCTTATCTGGTAGGTGCTAGTTTGAACCTATAGTGTAACTTTAATTTCAAAGTACTGTCTTTGTCCTCTAACAGTTTTCATTTGTTTACCACTTGTCCCTTATCCATTCAGCAAAAGGCCAAAGATAATAGGGCTGCTCAGAGAATAAACAAGGCACAGAAGGTAAGTGACAATCTCTACAAATGCACTTTATATGTTGATGTGTTTGCATTGTAATTGTAAATTTGTTTCTTTATTCTTCTCAACAGCAGGCTGAGAGTCAAGTATGTCGGCCTATCAAAACAGAGCCTGGCCGTATTAAAGGCGAACGCCCTAATCTGCACCTTCAAATTCCTCCACCCTCAGGCTCTGTATCCACTCCCTCCCAGCCAAGCTCTGCTGAGAGTCCTTACCCCCATGCCCCAGACTCTGCATCTTCAGCCTTTTTTCCTGATGGACCCCTCAAGACTCCTTGCTCAGCTGATTTGCAGACAGACCCATTTTCTAAACTTCCCTCTCAGTCTCCGCACCTTCAATCTCAGCCATCCACCCCATACTCGCAGCCTTCTTCCAGCCCCTTGCCAGTCTCTTCCTCAGGATATCCTATGCCTGGCTCACAGGGTGCTACTCAGGGACGGCCAGCCAGTTTCGGCTCCCTTGACATGCAACCAGGGACTCCTCGCAGGGCCCAGCAGGTTGACCCATTTTTTAGATCACAACAGCAGATCCCCAAACCTCAGCAGCCCTCTCAGGAGGCCTTAGGTCCACCTGAGAGTCCTCGACCTAGGCCTGGTGGGCCTGGAGATTCTCAGATGTTCTCACCACCTCATACAACCCATTGTGGCGACCCTTACCGGGGCCAGCATGGAGCTGCGCGACAAGATCATACTTCATCTCCTTCTCAATCTGCAATAGCTTCTTCGCCTGCTGGGGTGGGCCCAAATAGGGCAGAAATGAATGCCCCATCTCCACGTTCTTCCTTTGGCAGACAAGACCTTAGCTCTGGTTCTCCTGCTAGTTTGGACTCTGGAGATGGGTTATTCAAAGCCCCCATGACACCTCGTATGCATCAGGGGGATGCAGGTGGCTTGTCTGTTTCACAACCTCCGGGTGCCTCTCCTAATCATCATCCTCCTGAGAGTTACCGCCAATCTCCCTCCACGTTCTCTGACCCTTACACCCAGCCTCTCACTCCGCGACCTCAATCGGGTGATGGCTCCTCTCCTCTACCCCAAAGGCTTCCTGCGCCTCAGCAAGAAACGTATTCAAGATTGCCTTCCAGTCCTCAGTCGCAAGGCAGTTCTCAGTCACCTCTCACACCAGGAGCCATTTCCAATGAAATGCTTTCTGTGCAGTCGCCGGCCACTCCACGCTTCCAGTCACCTGACCCTTACTCCCGCCCACCTTCACGACCTCAGTCCAGAGATCCCTTTGCCTCACTGCATAAACCTCCTCGCCCATCTTCTGTAGCACCAGACGGTAACTCTCCATTTAGAGGCTCACCTCATCCTAGCCAGCAACCTCCCTGCTCACCCTCAGTAGCAGATCCACTTTCTGGAAAACCCTCTGCTTTCAGCTGCAGTCCTGGTGTAGGGCTTCAAATGGGCCAGCAACAAATAGTTGGCCAGCAGCAGATGATGACTTCTCAGCAAGCTCAGGTCCATCTCCAGCAGCCACAATCCCAGAAGCAACCAATGGGTGCTGATTTTAACTCTAGAATAGCACTTCAACCTGGAAACCAAGAAACAACTGTTCGGCCAACAGATGCTCCACATTTACCCAACATGCCAGGGACGCAGGATATGTCAGACCTGTCAGCTGGACAGGATCCAGCTCTCATGAGCCTTAGTCCATCTGAGTTAGAAAAGCACAGACAGGTAAAGTAGACACCAATTAGATGTGCACATTTAAAAAGAGTTTTGGGTAGAATTGTTTTATTTAAATGTTTTTGTTTTCTGTATCACAGAGGCAGCGATTAAGAGAGTTTTTGATAAGACAAAAAATGCAGAGAAACTCACTTCGCCAAGAGAAGGAAGCACCTGTGGTGAGTAATCCTGCTCAGAATTGGCCAAGCGGGGAAATGCCGGCCTTTCAGCAAGACAAAAGCCAGCGAGCACCACCTCCTTACCCTCAGGTATTGACATTGAATTAATATTGAATGTTTTTTTTATTGAATCTGATGAAATGGTCATTAGAGATGCACCGATGTATTGGCCAACAATCAGTATCAGCCGATAAAAGCTATTATTTTCACTATCAGCATTGTCCGATTGTTTAAAAACAGCCGATGATCAGTGCCGATTGAATCCTGTCAATCATAAGGGTGCGGTAAAACATGACCGACTACAACTCTCACACTGTGTGTGAAGAAAATATCTTGTGTTGAGTAGGGGTTTCACAACTACTGATTTTTGCTAGTCGACTAGTTTTGCATAACAGTCGACGACTAGTCGACTAGTCGTTAAATTATTTATTCATTAAATTGACGCATTAACGCATTGAGCATTGTTAAGGAAGACAGAGGAAGGAGTTCTGGTGAATTATTGGAAATGTATGTTTGAAATTCAGAAATAACATAATAAATAAATTCATCAGTTATTCTTGTGTTAATACAAAAACAGCAGCATTCATTTAAAACATTCTTGTAATTAAAACATTCTTGTTATGAACTGCCACACCACGCGCATCAGCGAACGTTGCAGATAAACATTGCCACATGGCTAGCCTCAGGCTCAGACAATAACATTGTCAACATCACGACATATTTTTTGCATATAATTTTAACTGTGCATTTTTCATTGCATCTTTAAGCAAATATCATTTAAGCATATAGGCCGATACAAGTTTGATGTAGGTTATACTGAACCACTATATTTTTGTATCCCCTGCGACAACACTGGCTGCGTGGCGTGAGCGTCTCAGCTTAACAGGTTGGAGTTTGCACACTTGCCTGCGTGAGACACGCGATTCAGGCGCGGCTCGAACCGCTAGAGTGCAGAACAGCGGAGTTTGTATGGACCGAAGTGCATGCCTGAGCTTGTGTTTTCGGTTAAGCTGCGTTGCTTTGACATTGTGGAAAATAGATTAATAGAAACAAAATGTATTAGTCTTTTTACCCGTTATTATCAATCTAAATTAATCTCGTTTTTAATTTAAATTAATCTCGTTTTTCTTTATTTAAATTCCGTTTTTTCTTTATTTAAATTTCATTTGTTTTATTTAGCCTAAATTTCGTTTTTTCTTTATTTAAATTTTGTTTTTTCTTTATTTAAATTTAGTTTTTCTTTTTTTAAATCTACCCTTTAGCCTACTGTGTCAGTAATTTGTTAGTCAGAAAAATATTAGACAACCTTAAAAGTATCGCTTAAGTTAACAGACCTGTGTGTGTGCGTTTTATATCACCAGTGCAGTGTCCGTTCTCGTAGCCCTGCCCGTGTGAGGTGCGCCATTTCCCACTCGCGCTGTTCTGTAGTTTACTAAATGTTTATTAATTCTGAATGTGTCCCGTTTTGCGTGTCCATCTATATTGCACCAAATGCGACATTGCACTCCATGACCTTGACCGTTTTGGACGCATAGGTACCTCAGCGCCTGACGCCATTTTGTTTTCCGACTAGTCGATTAGGGCCGACAGCGCCGACTAGTGGTTGTGACAGTCGACTAGTCGGCTAGTCGACTAGTTGATGAAACCCCTAGTGTTGAGTTAGGGCAAGTTAATGCGACAATAACGCATTAACAGCTAAAAACAGCTACATAAAAGCATGCTCTTTTTGACTCTATGAATCACCTGCAGTGTTGGGTAAGTTACTTAAAAAAAGTAATTAGTTATAGTTACTAGTTACTTCTCACAAAAAGTAACTGCGTTAGTAACTGAATTACATCATTACAAAAGTAACTAATTACCAGGGAAAGTAACTATTGCGTTACTTAAAAAAAAAGTTTAAATATAAGAAATTTCTTGGATACCCCCAATATGAAATGTTAAATGAATGAAATTGACACTAAATAGAACATCTTATTATTATAAAACATTGTACACTAATCTACACTATTTTAATGTTGCTGTGGGACAATGTGAGAGACGCCTATTAACTTAAATATTAAAATATTATCATTACTATAGGTTAACAATAAAACAATAGATGGTTTAGAACTTTTAATATTTATTGCACAGACCACAACTGGCCAACATATAAGTCTAAAAATAAATTATGCTTCTTAAGAAATGTACCAAAAATAAATAAATAGTAGCCTAATAAAAATATACATACACATACACTAGTGCATATAATTAAAATGATAGAACTCACACACCTTTACAACTGGTAGACATTCTGTATAGCCTACTTGAAGTATTTTCTTCCTCACAATAGTAAGTTTAACAAAAAGTGCTCTCAATATAATACTGAACAATGTATCAACATAAATAATAATAATACAATATAATCTTTTGGGGGTTTATTTTTATAACCTACAGAGAACGTCATCATCAGAGGTTATTTTAGCCAAATTCTAGTCGTGTTTGCCGCACGTGCTCACGACCGTCAAACAAATATGTTTGAACGTTCCCTGCAGGTTATTTTGGAGTTTGTTATATAAACTAATTAAAACATTGCATATGATACCAATATGCTACAGAGATTATTCAAATGCTGATATGTGTAATTTATTTATAAATAAAGTATTTATGCTCGGACACATTCGGTCTCTGTCACACACTGTCGAGCGCGTTCTCGGACACACTCGGTCTCTCTCGCGCACTGTCGAGCGCGTTCTCGGACACACTCGGTCTCTCTCGCGCACTGTCGAGCACGCTCGCGGCATTCGCCTCGCTTTTGTCGAGTCCCGCGCCTCATAAACACTCACACACCAGAGAAAAAACTTTGCAGCTCCTATGGCTGAGAGAGAGCCTACTCGGATGAAAACCGCTTCAGTGAGCTCAATTAAAGTAACGCCACATTTTTATTGACAGTAACGGTAATGGCGTTGTAATGGAGGAAGCAGTAATTAGTTTGATTACTCGTTACTGAAAAAAATAACGCCGTTTATTTATAACGCCGTTATTCCCATCACTGATCACCTGTAGTTCAAGCAAGGGTTGCCAGATCTGCAGTTTTTTTTCCCTATACTAAACATTATTTGTAGCGCACCTCTTATCCAATAATCGCAAATATCTCTGTGCTTTGTTACTTCGAAAAAGAAACAAGGTGTCATCTAAATATATTTATCTGGAAATAAATATAATAATAATATAGCTCTGTCGTTAATTTTAACCTCTAATATTATAGTGTACCAGATGAGAGGGTTCTCTTTATAGTTTGCAGTATTATTTGAGAGAGATTTTTTTTTTTTTTTTTATAAGAAAAACCAAACTATCGTTATCGGCTGATATCATTCTGAATAATCGGCTATCGGTATCGGCTGAGAAATGTCATATCGGTGCATCTCTATTGGTAATCTATGGCTGCATGATTTTATTTATTTTAGTTTTATTTTATTTTAGTTTTAAATGCTCCAGTTTGCTGTGCTTGTTTGTAGGGATGCTTAATTTGGCCCAAAACAACTTTTTATAACTAAAAAATAACAATATAATAACAAAAAAAATATGAAATATTGCTAAATATATATAATGGCTGTATGGCATAGTGCATTTATTTCGACTGATTGTACAGACAAAAGTGTTTTGTTAATTAGCATAACATCACCTTACGTCCATCAGGACAGAGCTGTGGTTGCTCAGGCAGCCCTTAGCAGCAGGATGCCTCTGCCAATGGGAGCAATGGATGAAAAGCTTTGCCGCCCACCTCCTCCTGGGACACCAGCAAATATGGAGCCCAGTGCATTAAGGTACAATGAGCTGAAAAATGCAACTAGTTTCGATTACTCTGTGATTTTACACAGTCCTTGTAAATGTTACTTTCACAATTAACATTTTTTAATCTGCGCTTTTTATGTAGGCAAGCTGGGCCCAATATTTCTCAGGGGATGTATCCTCGTCCATTATTTCCTGCACAGTGGCAAAACCAAGGTGCTCCGCGGAGGTTCCCGCAACCATCTATGATCGAAGCCGTTCCCAGGCAGCATCTTAATACTCCCATCAACAATTCTCTCAACATGCAGTCCATGCAGAATATCCCTAATCCTTTGACAGGGGTCACAGGCACTGGCGCAGAAGCTGTACAGAGCCATGTGTCGGGAGCACCACCTCAGTTTATAGAGTTGAGGCATAATTCCCAGAGGATGCCACTCGGTCCTCAGTTTATGCAAAGGGCACCTTTACCCAGACAACGCATGTTTCTTCCACAGCAGGAAATGAATGCTGCTTTTCTTCAGCAGAACTTACCCCCATCTCTCAATGCTTCAGCTGAGGGGATGCGTGATCCCAGACTTGGGTTACAGCAGGGTGGTATGGACTTATTAATGCAACAACAAAGCAATGTACCCCCTCCTCAGTCTCAGCTACAGCCGCAACAGGTGCCAACTACTACACCTAAAACGCCCATTTCTCACACTACTACTCAACAGCTTCAACCTCAAACAAGTACAATAAGAGGTCAACAGACTGTTGTGAATCCAGTTGACCTACCTGAGTCTGACCTAGAGGATGCCTTTGCTTCCAAAGGGCTGGGTGATACAGTGGCAGAAACCGGAGTGGAGGATGATGATCTTGCTACTCTTGACCTTGATCCTGATAAAGGCGATGATGATTTGGGAAACCTCGACAATCTTGAGACCAATGATCCTCATTTGGATGATCTGCTCAACAGTGATGAATTTGATTTGCTGGCATACACTGACCCTGAGCTTGATCAGGGTGATCCCAAAGATGTTTTTTCTGACCAGTTGCGACTTGTGGAAGCAGAGGGGGAAGGACCAGGGTCTTCTGCTAATGTAGAAATCAAGGTTGAAGAGAAACCAAGAGTCGATTTAGCTTGTCAGGTCACGCACACAACTGCCCCTCAACCACCTTTAAAGACTGAGAGTTCATCTGCTACCAATACTCCAAAAGTAGAGTCCTCTGATGCCATTAGACTGTCCTCTGTAAAACTTGAAGGGAAGGGATTGGTTGAACAACCACAGTCAGGACAAGCTTCGGTTAAAGATGACCTCAGTGAAACTGTGTCGGTTTTGCTCAGTGGATCAAAAGCCTCTAATCAACCAGAGACCGCAACTGCTTCTTTGAACACCGTCCGTTTAGGTGGTATACCTTTTCCTCTTCCCAGCCAAGCAGATACACTGTCCTTTCCACCAACTGCACCACATCCAGACCTGGGCAATGATCCACTTGGGTTGCCAGATTCTGGCCACCACTCTACAGCAGAAGATCTAGACAAAGTAGAAAGCTCTCTGGAAGCTAGTGAACTACCTTTATTAATACAAGATCTTTTGGAGCATGAAAAGAAGGAGCTTCAGAAACAACAACAGCAGCAGCATTTAAGTGCTCTACAGGGAGGGATCGGTAGTCAACTTCACAGCATTCAGAATCAGCAACAGCCTCCTCAGGGGCCAAATCAAATTATGATGCCGCAGCACCACCATCCATCCCAGGGCATTGTGCCTCAAGCAGGTATGGTGCCTAGGCCACCTCATGTGTTACCACAACAGCAGCAGAGGTTAATTGGTGCCGCAATTCCTTCACCTCCCCATGCAGCAATGGGACAGCAGCAAGGCATTTTACGAGGTGGACAGCCTGGCAGAATTCATCCTGGTATTACTCCTCAGCAACAGACGGCACCACCTCCACATATCGTTAAACAGCAGAACTTGGCCAGCAACTTTTTCCCAGATAAAGGTATGTTGAAATGAGTTTCATCAACTGTTTATTCCTATTTTATTATCCAAAAAATGTATTTGATGTTGTAAATATTATTTATTCTCAGAGCTGGATAAATTCATGACAGATGACATAATGGATCCTATTGCGAAGGCTAAAATGGTTGCGCTGAAAGGAATTAAGAGGGTGTTGGCTCAAGATCCAATAGGTGTACCTCCTGGAATGAATAGGTACCTTTTTGTCTTTATTAACACAAATTGTTGATCAGGTCTACTGTTATGAATGTAAAATTGAAAGTGAAAATATGAAATGTTACTTTTTAGAGAAAGTACCATTTGTGTTTAGGCAAGTTTTTCCTGTTTAAATCAGGAAATTGTTATTGTGATGCAATACACTTTGAAGTGCACAATTATATAGTAGTCATATAAAGTAGAAAGATTGGCTCTCCAGATTTTTTGTATAATTTGAATAATTTGGTGTACACCTCATGTGGATGATACATTATGCAATGACCTTAAATCAGTTGTCGGTCTTTAGTACAGTAATATAAATTAATAATTTAGTAAGGGTTTTGTTCCTTTTCTAAAAAATTATCTGGTTGATATTTCCATGGAATTGCCCATTTCAGTACTGTTTTGGATATAATTTAAATTGTATTCAACTTTAGGCAGCAAGTATCTCTTTTGGCTCAGAGGTTAACTTCAGCCCCTGGAAATGAGGATTCCCAGGCTCAGCTTGCATCTGGGTCTTCCAAGGTAGGTTTGTTTTAATTTTTAGTTCACGTTTTGTGTGAATTTAAAATTGCATCTTAAACTTAATCCTTCTATTTCAGGATGGAGAAGGGAGCAACCAGGTTCAAACAAGACCGAATCCTCCACAATTTGGCATCATTAGTATGTTGTGCATTTCTATTTTTGCAACAAACCACCCCTTTACTACTATTATTACCCTTTCCCTTATTTATTATTATTATTATTATTATTACTTTCCCTATGTAAACACAAATTTAATGTCATGATTTTGGCAATGCAGAAAACAGTCGGACATTAAAATGAACATTCTGAATTTACTCATTTGACATTTTCAGAATCTAGATAACATGGAAATCTGGCTATTTTTGTTGCATTGCACAATTTGTAGCAAACTATATTTTCCACAAAGTATATAGGCAGACATTGTGCATACAGGTTATAGACAGTTCAGTTTATTTCATGCTTTTAATGTTGATGTTAACACTCATAACAGATGATGCTGAGCAGCACCAATATGAAGAATGGCTCGTGCACACACAGCAGTTGCTGCAAATGCAGTTGAAGTTCTTAGAAGAGCAAATTGGAGCACATCGCAAATCCCGTAAAGCTCTGTGTGCCAAGCAGCGCACTGCAAAGAAAGCTGGGCGTGAATTTGCAGAAGCAGATGCTGAAAAGCTCAAACTGGTCACTGAGGAACAGAGTAAGATCCAGAAACAATTGGACCAGGTATGCAAAAATATCTTTTTACAAACGAATGAGAGATTTTGTTGTCTTTAAAGTCATTCAGCTAATAACATTGAAATGTGCTTTTCTAGGTACGTAAGCAGCAGAAGGAGCACACCAATCTTATTGCAGAGTACCGGAGTAAGCAACAGCAGCATCAGCAAGGGTCCTCCATGCTAGCTCCAGGGCCCTCTACACAGGCGCCCCACATGCTTTCCAAGATGCCTGGACAAATGATGATCGGCCAACAAGGAGGACCAATTATTGGTCAACCACCTGGAGGGATGCCTCAAGCAGGGATGCCTCAAGCAGGGATGCCTCAAGCAGGGATGCCTCAAGCAGGGATGCCTCAAGCAGGGATGCCTCAAGCAGGGATGCCTCAAGCAGGGATGCCTCAAGCAGGGATGCCTCAAGCAGGGATGCCTCAAGCAGGGATGCCTCAAGCAGGGATGCCTCAAGGAGGTATGCCAATTAGAATGCCACAAATGCAGCCCTTTAGTGGAGCCCAGCCTCCCACTCTCCCACTTGCAGCTGGCACTGTGCAACCAGTTCCACCTCCTGGTTTTTTTCCACAAGGCCCTGGAGCACAAGGACCAGATCCAAGAGTTCTACAGGAGCGACAGTTACAGCATAGAATGCAAATGGTCCAAAAAATGCAGCAGCAACAACAACAACAGTTGATGATGGGGCAGCAGCCTATGTCGCATCAACCTCAGCAGCCCGGTGTAATTAACCAGCAGCCTGGAGCCATAGGCAACCAGCCAGCCCAAGTTTTGATGGGCAACATGGGGCAGCAGCAACCAAACTTACAACAAGGATTAATTAATAACCAGCAAAATCGTCAGGGGTTAATGCAGACTCCTCCAGGAATGATTGGACAGACGCAACATAATGTCATGGGCCAGCAAATGACCCAAACTGCAAATATGTTGGGAGGCCAACCACAGGTTATGGGTGGTAATCAACAAATTGTTCAGCAGCTTCAGAGACCTCAAGGTTTGATGGATCAGCATGTTGCCAGGGGGCCACCAGCCCAGCTCACACCTCAACAGCAGAGTGTAATGGCTCAGCGCATGCTCCTGTCACAGCAGCAGCAGAATGCTGCGAAAAACCTTGCTCAACTTCAACAGCAACAAATCTCACAATTGAAACAACAGACACAGGCTGGTCCCTCTGAGCCACAAAGAGCTTTAGAAACTCCACCATCAGGGAGTACCCAAGGAGTTGCCGAGAGTTTGCAACAAGGTGTCCAGGATCTTCAGAATCCTGCCCATAAAGATGGAGGACTACTTAGTCCGAAAACACCCCCCCAACAGGGTGGACCTCCTACACCACTTCAGATGCAACAACAGGGATCTAGTGGAGAGCAGCATTGTGTTGTTGGACAGCCACAGCAGCCACATGCTTTTCTGGCTCAACAACCGACAGCACAGCCTCAACCAAACCAGAACATTGGAGTTGCTGAACAACATGGTTTTGTAGGCAACCAACAGGCTGGAACACATCTTAAAGTACAACCACAGCAACAACAGATGCAACTTGGTCTTCAGACCCAGAACACCATACAAATAAAACAGGAAGATCAGCAAATGTGCTTTATGGCCCAACAGCAAGCTGGTCAGGTTGCTGCACAACAACCACAAGATGTGCTTGTCCAAAATAGTGGTCAGACGCAAACTACAATGACTGGCATTGCAAATCAACAGCAGCAAGCTTTATTGACTCAACAGATGGGCATTCCTAGAGGCCAGCAGATGATGATGACTCCAAGGCCTGGTGCTTCTGCAGGGCAAATACGTGCCCCTATAAACATTCAGGCCTTCATTGCGCAGAATCCCCAACTGCGTCACCTGACTCCTAGCCAACAGTTGCAGCAAATTCAGGCAATGATTGCCCAGCGACAGCTACAACAAGGCCAGATGCTAAGAATGCAGGGTCAGGTGCAGGGACAAATGCGTCCCCAGGTCCCACAGGGGCCACCAGTTGGTCCACGCCATCCAGGTCTTGAAATCCAACAACAGCAGCATCGCTTTGGAATGGCCGGCAAACACGGTCCAGTTGGCCCTCAACAGCAATCGGGAGCAATGGGACAACCATCTGGTATGGCTACACAGTTTCATCAAGGTGTTGCGGGGGCTATGCAACAGCCTTCTCAAGGACCCATGCCTCAATACATCAATAGTGCCCAGCAGCAGCAGCAGATGTTACAACAGCAACAACTGCATCATCAGATGATGAGAGGTCAAGTTCCCAGGTCAGTACTGGGTCAGGTTCGTGCCACAGCACCGGGACATATGGCTAGACCAATGTCTCCTCGCCAATTAGTGGGTCAGGGTTCTCCTGGAAGCCCACTTTCTAATCAGCAAAGGATTATGAGAATGTCTCAGACTCCACCTGGACCCCAGCATCTACAGCAACAACAGTCCCATGTGGCGACAGCACTGAGCCCCTTTCGAGCCTCTCCCTCTCATGCAGGTTCTCCTGCAGGGTCCACTGTTCCAGAACCTGGTTCAAGCCCAGCATCTGTAAATAAACCTGAGACAGGCAACCTGTCACTCTCCAGTCACTTGTCATCACCTTCTAGACCAGATGGTATTGTAGGAAAGGGTAGTCCCTTTAGCCAGACTGGGGGATCAATCGCTTCACCTCTGAGATCTCCAGCTACAAAGACTCAGAGTCCCAATACTGAAGCTCTTTCTGCTCCTTTTCCACTCAATGGTCCATCTCCTCAGTCAGCACCCAACCTACACCAAACACCAACCGCTGCTCAAGTATCTGAGGGTCATATGTCTCAGCCAACTCCAGTACCCAATGAAATTTGCAAGATAATGCTGCAAAACATCAAACAGGAACCACGTGAAATCCAATGTGACACAGGAGATAGTGTAGAGGCCCATTCTGATGGCATAAAGAGAGAAGTTTCTGGAGAAACCATCAGTGCCACTGCTATTTCGAACTCTGCTCTGGGCTCTAGAAATCAAGTAGGAGATCTTGGATCCCAAATTCAAAGGACAGAGACTGGCCAACAGTTATTACAGAAACTCCTTCGAACCAAAAACTTACAACTGGCATCTCAGAGGCCCTCAGATGGTATTCATAATGAGATAAATGGGCACATCAATAGCAAGCTAGCAATGCTTGAGCAAAAGCTTCAAGGAACTCCACGTAACATGGAGGTAGGCCAAGGAAGTCCTTTTATTATGCATATGTATTATGAAATTGAGCATCTCATTCTTATCTGATTCTATTTTTAGGATCTGCAGTCACTCACAAAGAGAACTCCAATAGTCAAGGCCAAACGTACTACAAAAGCTGGAGAGCGTGGGCCAAACTCTAGAAAGAAAACCAAGAAAGAAGAAGTTGGAAAAACTGAGGCAATAATGAAGCAGCTGAAACAAGTATGTGGCATTGGCTTTTTGAATCTTTGCTTTCTGTTTTAAGAGTAATTCATGGCTATGAACAATTATTATGAAGTTAAATCATTACTCACTTATGGTTAACCTACAGGGACTTTCTCTTCTTCCTTTGATGGAGCCCTCCATTACTGCTAGTCTGGATTTGTTTGCTCCCTTTGGCAGCAGCCCAGCCAATGCCAAGACCCAGTTGAAAGGCTCATTTGGAAGTGCTATGCTAGACAATATTCCAGACTACTATTCCCAGCTTCTTACAAAGGTACACTATAGTTTGGCATTTTCAGTTTAACCATGTACCTTACAAAAGACTTTCTAGATTGTATTACTCATTCTAGAAATTCCAAAGACTGTTCACTGTTGTATGCAAGTTCTTAAGATGCAGCCAGATTGCAACAACTGCAACACTTTTACATTCTTTTCTCCCATATTTCACTTAATTACAGTAAAATTCCATATTTTTAAATGTTCTTTGCTGCTTTTTCCTTTTAGAACAACCTCAGCAATCCTCCAACACCACCATCATCACTTCCCCCAACTCCACCACCTTCGGTGCAGCACAAACTTCTAAATGGAGTGACACCTGTAGAGGAACTAGCAGAAGGTCAAAAAGGGACAGAGGCGTCAGAAGATACCATGGGTAAGACATTACATTGATTCAGATTTATTAGTGAGCCGTTATGACTTTAGTGGCTTATGACTCCCTACATTTTAATCTTTCCTTGTACTTGAAGGTTCTGTTCCAGAGGAAGTAAAGAGTGTAGACATACTAGCAGCTCTCCCCACTCCACCTCACAACCAAAACGAAGATATACGGTAAATTGCCAAAATTTATTGAAAAAATAATCTTAAGCTTGTGCATATGTCAGCACACTAATGGATTCTCTCAACTCAGGATGGAGAGCGATGATGACAGTGATGCTCCAGATAGCATTGTGCCTGCATCCTCACCTGAAAGCCAACTAGGTGATGAGACAACACGCTTCCCCCATCTATTGGATCCCAAAGAGGAGGAGGAGGAGAGGGCCATCTCTCCTGTTATCCCCATTATTCCTCGTTCTGCCATCCCCAGTATGTGGCACAGTTTGGAAATTAAATTAATTTGTTTACTTGAATCTTTCATGATGGACTGATCTTACCTATATACAGGTTTCTCAGAGACAAAACCATTCGAGTCAGTGGATGGAAAAGTTGAAGCCTCATCCAGCCAGTGGGACAAAACTAAAAGCAATGAAGTATCTGTAACCTTCATGCTTTCATCAGCTGCCGCAAAGGTATTTAATTCTCTAAATGTCTTAACCCAACCTTAACCTCAAAGGCATTGGATAATTTTGCGTGACAAGTTTTAAGTACTGCTTTCTTTTTAACAGAATCTCAACACAGTGATGCTGGCTGTTGCCCAACTGCTGCACATACGTATGCCAAGTTCTTACGAGGTGGCTTTTCCCCAGAGTCCTGGTAGAGCAGGTGTTGGACCCGGGAAAGTACCTGACTCCTCCAACTCGGGTAATGCACTCAATCTGTCTTTCAAAATTATTCTCAAAGGATCGGCTAAATGATTAGACTCTTGGTTTTGGTTTCTCTAAAGCTGTTTTAATGGGTTTTTTTTTATTAATTTTTTTATAGCTATGAAGACAGACCCTTCTGCAAGCAATGATGCAGAGTGGCTTAGGCAGTTTGATGTTTCCCTCCCAGGATGTACTCTGAGGAAACAAGTCGATATTCTAGCTCTTATCAAACAGGTGAGTTTCCTGAGAATTTCTCTTTTTTTGTTTTCTAAATGTCTTCTTTCTTTTGAGAGGTACCTTACATATCTGGCCTCTGACATGTTTACTCTTTTGCAGGAATGCCAAGATCAAGAAGATAGACCTGCTCAGCACTGTTACATGACAAATGTTTCAGACCTGGATGTGCGCCACCTGCCTGTTATTCCTGTTGAGGTATCTCCACCTCCATCACCATCCCCACCTCCACCACCACCATCTTCTGCTGTAGCTGAGCCAGAAAACATCACTCAACCTGAGCCCAAACCTGAACCGGATGCACCTGTTCAGACTACATCATCCCCTTCCGCAAGCCTGAGTGATCCTGTCAAAACCGACCCTATAGTTAAACTGGAAGCTCACAGCTCCCCTGTTACCGTGGAGTCTGAATCTCAGGAGCCAGTGGTTCTCCCCTTAGCTGCTCCATCAGAAGAACAACCTTCTGCTCCAGCCATTTCTCCTCCTCTAGACTCCCCCACAATAGAGATGTCCCTCAAACCTATCAAACACCGTAGTAGGACTCTTTCTGATGAAGAAGAAGAACGACCTAAGGTAAAAAAATGGAAGGGTCTGCGCTGGAAGCGTCTCCAGATAGTCATCACTATTCGCAAGGGTGGGTCTAAGAAAGAGAACAGCCGTGAAGTTTCTGAGCTCATGGAGCGCCTCCGCATTACCCTAAAACCAGACAAGCTGCCCAGAGACAAGCGCAAGTGCTGTTTCTGCCACGAGGAAGGAGATGGTGCCACAGATGGTCCTGCACGTCTACTTAACATCGATGTCGATCTGTGGGTGCATCTTAACTGTGCTCTGTGGTCCACTGAGGTGTATGAGACCCAGGGCGGTGCGCTTATTAATGTGGAGGTTGCTCTTCGGCGTGGACTGCGCACCCGCTGTGCTTACTGTCAGAAGACGGGTGCTACTAATAGCTGCAACCGTTTGCGCTGCCCGAATGTTTATCATTTTGCCTGTGCCATTCGGGCGCGTTGCATGTTTTTCAAAGACAAAACTATGCTCTGCACCCAGCACAAGCTTAAAGGCCCCAGTGAAGAGGAGCTCAGCAGTTTTGCTGTTTTTCGACGCGTGTACATTGAGCGAGATGAGGTGAAGCAGATTGCAAGCATTCTGCAACGTGGTGACCGCATTCACATGTTCCGTGTTGGCGGGCTCATCTTCCATGCTGTGGGCCAGCTCTTGCCCTCTCAGATGGCTGTGTTTCACTCACCCACTGCTATATTTCCAGTGGGCTACGAGGCCACACGAATTTACTGGAGCACTCGCGTGCCAAACCGCAGATGTCGCTACCGTTGTCGCATCAGTGAGCAGGATGGCAGGCCTCTGTTTGAAGCGCGTGTCCTAGAACACGGGTATGAAGACCTGCACTTCCGAGACGCCACACCAGATGGTATGTAAATCTAAGTTTATTTTCTGAAATGACTGTAAATGTAATCCTGATGGAATGATTTATCTTGCGGCATCATGCTAATGTCATGCCACTGCTCTTCAGGCATCTGGTCCAAGATTGTGCAGCAGGTTGCCAAGCTGCGTGATGAAGCAGCCATGCTGAAACTCTTCACAGAGCATGTCAAGGGAGAAGAGATGTATGGACTTACTGTCCATGCAGTGATGCGAATCACTGAATCGGTGAGAAATTAATAAGTATGGTTGAGAACCGAGAACTGGTATTTATTTGGAACTGCTAACAAAAATGAACATCATTCAGTTAATAAAACTGTAAAAAAATAAATAAACCTAAACCATATGATTAATTTTTGTTAACTATTCTTGCTCTGTTTTCTTCTGTTGATCAAATCAGCGATGATGCATGTAGTTAAAGATAAACAATGTTTTGTCAGTAATATGTAAAAAAATAAATGAATGAAATTCACATTTTTTTATCATCGTTTTTTTAGTATATAGTTACGGTCAATTATTGGATTACATTAATGCTGCCTCTAAAAAGTTTTTTTTTTTTTTATTTTATTTTTTTTTACATTTACTATTGAAATGATTTAATAATGTTCTATATTTACATGTATCTAGTGTTGAAAATATCTAATTTGTTTAATTGCATTTCTTTTTTCCAAATATTTATTCCTTAAGTCATAAAAAAATGAACTGGAACCATTGAGGAACTGGAACCAGGATGTTAAATTCCTGTGATTCCCATCCCTATTAAAAGCATTTTTCTTCAATATCTTGATTATAATTATTAACAATATAATATAATTTTCGCTGCTCAAAATTTGTCCTGCAGCTTCCTGGAGTGGAAAACTGCCAGAATTATACGTTCCGATATGGCCGCCATCCTCTCATGGAGCTTCCCCTCATGATAAATCCTACAGGCTGTGCACGATCTGAACCCAAAATTCTCACCCACTGCAAACGGTAATGAACAAAAGAAATGGAAGACTTTAGCTTTCTCATGTGTCAATTGATTTAAGACTCTAAGTATGGAAAGTGATTGTAAGAATCTAATGTAATTTTATCCTGCTTCTCAGGCCTCATACTCTGAACAGCACGAGTATGTCCAAAGCCTATCAGAGCACATTTACAGGGGAAATTAACACCCCGTACAGCAAGCAGTTTGTTCATTCCAAATCTTCTCAATACCGTCGACTGAAGACAGAGTGGAAAAACAATGTGTACCTGGCCCGTTCTCGCATTCAAGGACTGGGTCTCTACGCTGCTAAAGACCTTGAAAAACACACCATGGTCATAGAGTACATTGGCACCATCATTCGCAACGAGGTTGCAAATCGCAGAGAGAAGATTTACGAGGAGCAGGTTTGTAGATGTCAAGCTTCTGCTATATATTTTCTCTATTTTTCATTTTTTTAACCTCTTTGGTTTCTTCAATCAGAACCGCGGGATCTACATGTTTCGCATAAATAACGAGCATGTGATTGATGCCACCTTAACTGGCGGTCCTGCCCGGTAAGATCAAACTTTCTGTGCTGTTCTTGCAATACAAATGTTTGGTTTCAGTCTTAGTTTATGATTTCTTTGTCTCCCTAGTTATGTCAATCATTCTTGTGCACCCAACTGTGTCGCGGAAGTTGTGACATTTGATAAAGAGGACAAGATCATCATCATTTCTAGTCGCAGGATCCCGAAGGGTGAAGAGGTAGGTTCGAGTTACATTTTTCATTTGGCAGTGCCCTCAGTGCTGTTCCCCAGTATAATCCTTTGTATTCTCCTCTCTCAATCTGTTTTAGCTGACGTATGACTATCAGTTTGACTTCGAGGATGATCAGCACAAGATCCCCTGCCATTGTGGAGCCTGGAATTGCAGAAAGTGGATGAACTAACAGGGACAGAGGAAGAGTCCGACCCGTCTTTGCTCCCTGGTGCCAGAACACTCCTGCGCCAAAGCCTGTTATATTCTTACTATCCAGTTAATAAGCTGCTCTGAATCGAGTAAGAAAAGTTCACTCTCAGTCACCTGAAAGACAAGACTTTGTTATTCACAACAAGAGCCAAAGCTTTGAAGAGTAAACTTTTGAAGACACAACCTTTTACAGATGAGCTTGAAGGTATTGGACCTGCTTGAATCTTTCATGTTGATTAAAAAATTCACCTCTGCCAAAAGCACTTCCACTGTTTCCTCCTACAATAAGCTGACTCTGGCTACAACTGATCACTTCGACATCTACCAAAACAACTGAAGCTATAGCATATCAATACACTTAGACTAGAACTCAGTGAAGATGTTTGATTAAAGCCATGTAAGTTCTCAAAAATGAACTTGTACAATTTAGCTTGGACCTATCCTTTCCGCTACCATCCTTTCCATCACCCCAGACGAACGCTCTCCCATCAAATCATCAATGAAAATCGTGGACCTTGGCAAGACAATCCTGGAGTGGCTCTGCTTAGAACTGTGATGAGATATAACGTTGAGATACTATTGACCTGTGGCTCGAGAGGCACGAGATGTTTTATTATATTGATTTAAAAGGTGGGTTTATTTCACCCAGTCTACCTCATTGAGTTTGTGGGACGTCACTGCTTTGTATTAAACTGTTAAGTGCTACTGTGGAAAGGGGAAGGCAGGAATGTGTCCATGGCAATTGCCTTCTCGGGTAAGCAGGGAAACTTAAGCAGCAGGTTTGCTCCTATCTATATTTTGCTTTCGGATGATTACAATAGTGAGCCAGTGCAACTCTTTTTGATTTGATTACACAAATGAGATACAGTATATGACTTACAATATGATGATGCATTACTTAGAGCAATCAAAACTCAAACGGGTGTCTCGCAGGCCACCTTTTTCCGATTGTAGATATCATGTAGCTGCGTCAGCGCGTGCAGATCATGTTTTTAGTGTATAAACGCTCATCAGGATCCTCTCGCATTTTTAACGATGGAGCAAATAATGAGAAAGGGCCACAGTGCAGATCCACCTTGATGCAATTTGAAAGATTATAGGGCAAATAAAACTAGTGATGCAAGACTGCCACTGCATTTGACATGTTTTCCCATCTTGAATCCTTACATCCTGCCTTCATTAGATCTCCATTCGGATCTCATCACTCCAACCAGGACCCTTAGGTGTAAGCCTCTTCCCTTCTGTGATAGTGGACTGTTGTAAACTTACTGTAGTGAGTCTTTCTCTGCCTGCTGACGGCCGGTTGTATCTAATCTATGTATCGTGGTTTGATAGTGGTAGCACAGTCTACAGGCTTGATGCAGTGACGGAGGAAGACTTAAAAAGGGCATTTCTATTTTCTTTTATATTAAAGTAATTTAAAAGTTAAAAACAGTTGAATTTCAAAGAAGGGAGTTGAACAAAGTCTCCACAAAGCCCATGCTACTTTGTTCCTTTCTCCCCTTACATATGACCTCACGTAAGAATAAATGCAAGATGTATAAACTGTAAATAATAGGGGTCTAAACTCTTTATCCAGCCCCTTTTTAATCAAATTCAAAATTGTAGAGAAATAAAAATCATGAAAAAAAGCAACCACTGGATATCATTTTATCAGAAAACTTAATGTGTATATATCTATAAATATATGTAAAATGGCAAACTAAGTAATATCTTTATGTATATGAACCAGAGTGTTTTTGCATTTAACTTTCTTTTTTTTTTTTCTATCTGTTTTTTTTTTCCTACAAGACCATATACATATTAAAGGTGTGATGTTTCTCTTGTCTTCACCAATGAATTTTGGAAGAGTGGTTGCGGTGAATGAGACAAACATTTAAGATGGGATTCATGCAAAGTTCTTTATTGAAATAGATTGTTTTGTTTTGGAAAGAAACAGCAGTAAAATGGTGCATAGCATTTGTGTATTTATGTAATATTGTTCACGTATATTTCTTTTATTTATGCTACTGCTTGTGAATTACTGATCCCTGTCCTTGAATCAGTGACAGTTTAATTAGTATATTCAGTAAATGGAAAATCTTGAAGCTCCCAAGATGATACTGTTTTTGATTCGTGTCCAATTGTTCCCAAACCCCCTCCTCCTCCTCCCACCCCTCCCGGTAGAAGTGAATGTTTTATATGACTTCTGAAAAGGCTGCATAGTCGTAGAAAGGTATGACTTCATTAATCGAAAATATCTCCATTAATTACATGTGAATTGCACTCAGCATTTTTTTATTTATACATCCTCCGAACTAGCATTGGTTCTTTTAAGGGTAGTCTGTTATTAAAGACGCTCACTGGATTTTAGCCTGAGTAACTCTTGCCCCCCCTTTGTTCTTTTGAAATCTCTTAATTTAAGCTCTATACACATGATGTAATTAAATAAATAAATAGATCCTGATTTTGGTTTTCAACCTGATCTACTTTTTAAAAAAGATGCTGCAACTGTACAGCAGAGCTACTTTTAGGGATGATGAATAAAATGGTAATTTTTATTGTATGTGGCATGTTTTGTATGGATATAATTTTGAATTGTACATATTTTTTGACGTCAGAGGTTGCATCTCTTTATATACAGCTGTCCCCTTCCCTCCTAGCCCTCCATTTATTTCTTTGTCTCTGCTTTATTTCTTGTAAAGAAAAATAAAATGCATTTTAAATATAAATGTT
Organism: Leuciscus leuciscus; assembly: GCF_965113295.1. Classification (NCBI taxonomy): domain Eukaryota; kingdom Metazoa; phylum Chordata; class Actinopteri; order Cypriniformes; family Leuciscidae; genus Leuciscus; species Leuciscus leuciscus. The sequence goes on along the minus strand of NC_138742.1, from coordinate 14,306,771 downwards.
GTCAAATTTGAAGCTTTATAAACTTATTTTGCGTAGCATCTTTTATAGGCTATTATATATTCCAAATTAAGTTATTGGAAAGAGTCAATGAAACAGAAATAAGAAAAAGGATTTATTACTGTATACCATTTATGTACATTATATTAACTAACCCACAAGTGGATTTGTTTTTAACATGTTTAAAATACACATGGAATCTTAGATCAAGAACTCATATGCATCTGACTGAAAGCATCGTCTACCAAGTCTGAACTCTTATTATCAAGACTAAAATGGACAAACATGTCAGGGAATTTAGACTAAACTGCCTCTACAAAGCAGCAGTAACTACCGTCTGAAACGTGTCGTTCAGAATCATCCAAATGCCTTTCCTCAAGTCTTAAGCACAAGTTAAAGTAGATGTTTTACAAACAACTGCAAAATCCAAGTTGTGCGAAAAAGCAAGCACAATATAAATAGTGGAACGATTAGCCTTTACATTTCCAAGGACAGAATTCCCAGTGTATAATGTAGAGCACCATGGTATAACAAAATTCAGTCATAATTATAATTTTAGGCATTCTCAATGCCACCCAACTCAACTGAATCATGCTACTGTCATCAAACATATTCCAGCTACTTCCAGAGCAGATTCATATATGACCTTGAAAGTATAAAATGCATAGGTCAAACAGAAATGGACTGTAATAGAGCCTGCAATAGATTTCAAATGTTACACATAATACAAGACCCTTGTTCTCATCCAGCCATTCTACAAGCATTTCAGACCATTAATGCCAAAGCTAGTCTAGTCATTTTTCGCACCTACTATTATACATATCCCATAGATTCCAGTTAACCATTCTGAACATCTGCAGGTTTTTGACTGTGATCAAGACATTGGTGCAAGTTAATAAAGGATGGAGGAAGTAGTGAAGTTGGCTTTCTAGGGATGTGCTAGTGATACAATGTCGCCATGTCCAACACTTGGTCTTGGCAAACCCCAACTGTAAATATGAGAAGGAAATGTTTAGTTGTACTTTTAAATTAAACTGAATGACAACTCTTCAATGCAAGGCAAAGCAGAGCAATATAAATGTTATAATGCAGGCAAATAGAGAGATGCATTATTTTACTTCAATACTTTACATGTGTGTTTTCTGAAGTGGTACTAACTACTAAATCCCCAAAAGGACACTGACTGCAAACAAACAACAACAGTGCAGTTTAACATGCCAACATCCCAGAATAATAGGAATACAACATACTAAACGATCCCATTAAAATAACTGTTGAATTTTAACATACAAGTGGTAATGACTTTCCTTATGACAAAAATCGCTCATTTTCTCAAAATGCGGTCGGATAGCAGTACTAAACATGTGCAATCATTCTTATAATGCATTCAGCAATCACAACACTGATTTTATGAACCCAGTTAAATAAAACAAAAAAACATGCACACGCACGCACGCACACACACACACACACACACACACTCTCCCTGTGAAAATTTAAAAGCATTTGAATCCAAAACCACATTGATGGTTTTGACATTTTTAACAAACGCAGCCCGAAGAAAGATAAATAAGCAGGCTGATTTTTACACGAGTAAATGATCTGCACTCCTTCATTTCTTCCACAGGAACAAAGAACTGCAATGCCACTTGGTCACACGGTCGCGGTGTGTCCGCTTTGCTACACTTAGCTTTGTACATGAATTGCTAGTCATAACAGGAGACAGTGTTATCCACGTTTTTTTTTCACATTCTCACAACAGCAGTAGAGCACTATATATAATCATAGATTGACGCTGAAATATGACATATGATGTATTAGTGAATGAGGTTGAAAAAAAAAATCAAATCTAAACACATTCTTTCAAAAAGTCCATTTTGGACAAAAGTGGTGAAATAAAAACAATGATAAAATCAAAATGCCTGTCACAGTTCAATTGTCATTCCTGCCAAAAAAATAATAAAAATAATTCAACAACAGTAGGTCCATGGAGGGAGGTTGCGCTGATATCAGCGGTTGGAGGCTCATCCATGATTGGGAACGTTGATGTTGGAGAAATGGAAAAAGGCTGGGATGGACTCAGACTCAGTAGTTTCGTCTTAGATGGTGAGGTAGGCCTCGTCACAACTTTAGAAGGTTCAAAAAAGGGCTGAAACTGGCAGGCTGCTTTTGGCGCAAGTCTTTATTTGCTTCGTCGTCTCTGCGGGGATCTGCAGTGTCCCACGTGTTTCAGATCTTAACGTCTTCTTGGACGCTGAGTTGCGAGAGAGTCTTCTTTATCCGCAGAGCCGTAAGCCGCGCCGCTCCGTTGGCATACCAACACTCCCGCATGATCTTTCCCATCACTCTCAGCGCCTGTGGAGAGAAAACAAATCAAAATGAGTTTTCCAGGCTCTCTCACAAGTATGCCTGCGAATCACAGCTGAATTTAATTAAAAAGCTGTATTTTTACATGGAACAGTCTCAAGATGGCACGTGTGAAGCATATTGCACTCAAAAATGGCTTTTCAAATTGGCAAACATGTTTGTGGTGAATTTTGCAGAATTCTGTTTCTTATTATGGTCTACTATTATTATCATTTACTTAAAGTCAAGTATTGACGACAAACTGTGATTGGTCAATTACTGCAAATGCCAATTAGATGACCTTTTATATAAGTGGGATTGTCTTGGGCACAATACGCTAAAAAGAGTGTTATACCTCGTAGCTCTGCCACCAGTTGGGCACATTGGGCCGTAGTCTCTGGTCACAAACCACCTTCCTCATCTCTTCTATGGAGGGATCAGAGGGCACCAGATCATAGTAGGGAAGCTGGTAATCTTCATGAATGCCTGAGAAGATGGTCAAACCGTGAGCTTGTTTAGTGTTGAATGGCTGAATGCATATATATCTATATTATTTAGCGTTACTGATCATGTGTAACAAAATATATCAGAATTCCCAGTCCCAAGGGGAAAAAACATTGCATTTTAATTGCAATATGATACATTTTTAAATCTCTAAATAGAAAATATAGTGCCTTACACACCCGAATCATTCGTAGATGCATCGGATAAAAGTCCAATATAAACTCAAGAAAAAAAATGCAGGCCTATAAATCCCACACATGCTTTAATACGATAGTTTATTAGTAATGTTTCAGTCAATCGACCTTCCAAATATTTAATCTCTAACTGAGATAAAAAAAAAATTAATTTAATCTGTAAAGTTGCTAATATCAATAAGCAAGCGGTTATGCCAGTAGGAATGTTTATGTTTTTGCTCTCTTATGCTCACCAAGGATGCATTTATTTGATCCAAAATTATACAAATACAGAAACATTGTGAAATATTATTAAAATCTGAAATAACTTTTCTATTAGAATGTATTTTAAAAAGAAATTTATTCAAGCCATTACTACAGTCTTCAGTGTCGCACGATCCTTCAGAAATCAATCTAATGCTGATTTGTGACTCAAATAAACATTTTATTAGCAATGTTTAAAACTGTCGTGTTGCCTCATATTTTTGTGGCAACCGTGATACTTTTATCTTCAGGATTTATTGATGAATAGAAAGTCCAAGAGAACAGCATTTATTTGAAACTGAAATCTTTTGTAATATTATAAATGTCCTTTTGATTAATTGAATGCATCCTTGATGAATAGAAGTATTAAAATCTAACTGACCCTAAACTTTCATATGGCAGTTTCTAAACACTTTTTCACTCACAAATTTAATCATTTAAAAATATGTCATTGAAAAACCCATAATGACAGACCACTATTCAGGCACTGAAGTGAGACACGACCCCCAGAGCTCTATTGCACCTACAGCCTGTGAAAGCACTGATTGAAATTACTTGTGTTAAGATGCTGTGGGTGGATGATTAGTCAGGCTCTTTGCAAGCTTCTTTTTCCTCACCTCCAGCATTACACCGTCGTGCAATCTCCCAGTATACCAGTCCCAAAGCATAGATATCAGCACACTTGAAAGAATCAAAATGCTTCATGTTGATCGTTTCATCTAAAACCTCTGGGGCCATATATCTAAAAGGCAAAATAAATTCACATCAAGTAATGCAGACTTCATGGTTAAATTTACAGATAAGCAGCTGTTAACAGAATTTAGTAAGAGTGCCTGGTGGTAGATGTACCTTTTAGTGCCAACCCTCTGATTGGGGGCGATGTCTATAGTATCAGTGATGGACTCGTGCCGTACAGCGAGCCCCAGATCTGCTATGGCACAAGTACCATTCTTTTTCACCAGGATGTTTTTAGATTTCAGGTCACGATGTGCAATGCCTGGTTTCCCTGTGGGAGGAGACCATCTTGGTTTAGTTCGGTTTTGTGAGTACAGGATTTGAGAGATATTACAGCTCATATAACCGATGCATCAAAATGTATCCATTCATAATTACCCTGCGTTCCCAAGATCTCCATGTGCAGATGTGCCAAGCCACTGGCTGCCGAGAGTGATAACTTAATCATCCCCTCGATAGTGACGGAGTAGTGGTTGAGATAGTCAAATAATGAGCCATGTTCATGGTAGTCTGACACCAGCCACAACTGTGTCCATGTGCCATTGTCTAAGAAACGAAAAGTCAAAGCAAAGAGATTTAAGGGTTGGAACAAATCACTCTTAAATGTTTGATCAATTTGTGATAGATAGAGAGATAGAGAGATAGAGAGAGAGATAGATAGAGAGATAGATAGAATCTTACCTTTATTATCGGCAGCAATGAAGCCTAAGATGTTCTCATGACGGAGCATGATGGTCTGGTAAATCTCGGCCTCGCGGAACCAGGAGCGTTCCTCTCTGGATGAGAAGATCTTCACAGCCACATCCCCTCCTCTCCATCTCCCCCTCCATACTTCCCCAAAGCGACCTTTACCTATGATCTCCTGCAATACAATTGTCCTGGCCACTGTCCTCTGAACAAACAAGGGCAGACCTGCAATGAGAAAACACATTAGCACATGAACAAAACGCTTGTCAGATATGCTGGAGAAGGATAAAGACGCAGCTTACCGGATCCTGAACCAGAGGTGGACAGATCGAAGATGAGATCCTGTAAGGTCTTGTCTTTGGCCAAGTACAGATGATCACAGGACGGATCCTCAACGTCGAGTCGCTGCCGGTGGTTATAGTTCCGTTGGTGGTACTGGAAAACGAGCACTCCAACGATAAGCAGCAAGCAAAAGAGGAAGACCGGGCCTGCTATCACTGCCACCAGCTCTACTGGACCCCAACTTCCCCCTTTACCTTCAGGAATCCCTGAAAGAGACGAGGAAATGCACATTACAGGCTGGACCTGTAGAGATTAACTGATATTAAGATTCTGTACGATACTGAAATTAATTATTTTCATGTTGTAAATTAACTGCAACAGTAAGTGTTAGAGATGAAGGTAATGTAGATGAAAGAATAAGTGGAAAATGCATACACAATTACATATCCTATATTGAGCAGCAGAAAAACTTTAATTTTGGCAGTTAACTGAAAGAGTACATATATATTATACATAATTTTTAATGTTCTTGAAAGTAGCCTCTTATGCTCTCACCAAAGATGCAATAAAATAAAAATAAAAACTACAGCAAACCGGTAACATTGTGAAATATTAATAAAATAACTTTTCTATTCGAGTACATTTTGAAATATAATTTATTCCTCTGACGGCAAAGCTGAATTTTCAGCAGCCATTACTCCAGTGTCACATGATCCTTCAGAAATCATTCAAATATGTGGATTCATATTTCTTGTAAAAAAACATGATAAATGGATATCGTTGATGAATAGAACTTTTAAAAGAACGGCATTTATTTGAAATAAAAATATTTTGTAAAACTATACAGTCACTTTTGATCAATTGAATGCGTTCTTGCTGAATAAAAAGAAAAATCTTACTGAGCCCAAACTGTTGAACAGTAGTATATTTTAGCCTGTACTCCTACCGTTGGGAATCTGGAGGTTGATGCTGTTGCAGAAGTCTGTATAGCAGCAGTGCGTGTTGAGCAAGCCTTTGGCACTCAGACAGTAGACGGGCTGTCCAGGTGGAACCAGGCTGACCCTAGGGAGGCAGATCCGTACTTGCCGCTCCTCCTGACCATTGATGTGGGACGTAGAGGTCATGCAGGCCCCATCAGTCTCGCACACATATCCGGTGTTCTCACATGCCGTGCAATTACACTTAAGAGCTAGAGAGGAAGAGAGAGATTAAAGATTAAAATATGACTCTAACTGCAATATGTGTTCATTGTAATGTTAGGTCATAAATGAGGATGCATTCAATTTTTCCTTCAGCGGATGCTTTAAGTGAACTGTGCTAACTCAAAATATCCTCCAGAGGGCAAGCAAGACCAATTTAAGGAAAGGAAAACACTGAGTAAGGGAAGTCAGGCAAAAGCACTGCATGCAGAGTTCAGTTCGCAACTAAACTAAATAACATGAAACTGAATCCGCCACTGCAGATGAACCCAAACAGACTGTGTACAGCAGAAGCTGGCATGGGATGGCCTGACTTGGACCCCCCACTGCAGCACCTTTATATCAGCAGAACATATTCACAGACTGTTTTGCTTCATTGAACAGTCATAGAAACAAATAATGAGCAAGATGAGAGTTTATAAGTTAAAGCTTATTAGATTTGTAGTATTTTGAATCCAATCTTTCTTTGTAAAAGGCATTAAGTTAATCACACTGATTTCAAAGTTAAGGATTCATTAGTTTGAATATAAATTGAACCAAACACTATAATAACATCTTAGTTGAGAATTCAATATACTTTATTTTAGACAAAACATCCCATGTTTCGGTCGTGATGGTACATTTTCGGTAGTGACAGTAATGTTTTGGTAGCGACTACATTACATTACAGAATTTTAACTCACATACTAAAACACTACTAAAACAAACTAAGATACTAATGATTTGCATAAGTGTACAAAATATTTGTTTATTTCCCCCCAAATATATGATTATGTGTTCCCTACAATGATGACATGTTTCGGTAGTGAAGGTTTCGGAAGCCTTGCTCAAAGATGCTAATCAGCACATGGTTAACTAGCACAGTTCTGAACAGTTGTACACACACAAAAACAAAATTGTATCGAATAAAACTCAAAAAACCATGTCACAACCAAAACTTCACCACGTTTCGGTAGTGACAATTTAAGATACTTTTGAGCCTAGTTCAAAGATGATAACCAGCACATGGTTAGCTAGCACAGTTCTCAACAGTTGTACACACATAAAAACTACATTTTATGGAATAACACCCCAAAAAGATTGCTTAATTGCAGAAAAAATGTGTTTGGTAGTAACATTCCTTAAAGTTACACAGATTTGTGAACACATTTCCCTCAAAATTATGGTACCTAATACCAATCTACTATGAAAGAGAGGCTATGAGAGAGAGGGACACAGGAATATTTCCTGATCAAAAATGTAGGGGTGTGGACACATTTATTTTTTTTACAGAGTTTCATGATTTAAAAATAAAAATAATTTTAATATTTTCACAAGCTGAAATTTAGGGGTTAGGGTTCGGGACAGCCACCTCCCAATTGAAAGTACCCAATAAATTATGATTTTTAATATATAGTAAGCTTACTTATATTTTAAATATTATTGTGGAATTCAATAGATAATAGAAGGATCTTAGTAAACATCTAAAATCTGAATACTTTTTAAATGCACACACACACACACACACACACACACACACACACACACACACACACACACACACACACACACACACACCTCAAGTCTCTAGATATGGCTCGGGTGCTTCCTTCAGTGTCTACTGGTTTCTCAACAAGGGGTCTTAAAATGGTTTGTTAAAAAATATTTAACATTATTTATTTATATTGTAAATTAAAATACAACAAACATTTTTATAAAAATAAAAATAAAGAACTGACATCACATTTTGGAGTTAATTTGTATTACAACAGAAATAGCTTAGATAGGGAATTCGAATATTGTCTTGGACAACCATTGGTCTATTTGATTTTATCATCGGACTGCTTAGAAAAATATAAACACTTCTTTGACATATATAGCCTACTCTTTTCACTAATATATCTATAAATTAAAACTGTTTATCATCCATCGACAAGGCTGTTCGATTTTGATATTGACACTTTTGTTCAACAACCAGCTCGGCAAGGTTGAGTCGATACTGGAAAGATCAACATATCATCCAATTTATTAAAATGTTACTAACTAGAGACCACTAGATACATGTTTACATCAAATAATTTTAATCAATCGGAAAGAATCCAATCCGATTCCAGATTCTTACACATTACAGGACGTTATATCACCAGATGCGATCAAGGGCTACCTGTTTTATCTCATCATAAGAGCTACGTTGCCCATTACAGTTCAGTACAGGCATCAAAAAAGCCACCTATTTGCAACAGAGGAATTCCTGACGCTGTTTTGACTCCTTTACACATTTTCTCAGTTGGTCATAATGCCATCATATGTACACACATATAATGAGCGCATTTAGCCCAGCACACAGGCAGCATTGTTCTGGATGTTCGGTAAGTTACGTCACAAAAAACGTTTTATCTTTAGGTTGGGTCTTAGAAATGACAGTGTGAACGAACAGGACTAAATGTATTATTTTCTTCTTTTTTTTTGTTTGTCTGGACCAAAAGAACCAAACTCCAAATGTGAACACACCCAAAGACTACTGTGGTACCATGTACCTTTTTGTTTTCATTAGCAACAACATGATCTTAAAAGCCTGCGGGCATAAAGACAATTTATCTTCAGGGGCATTCAAATCGTCACCGTGACAGAGGACCATATTGCCTTTTGTAACATTTTAGATATGTCATCACTATTAGTTATATTTGTGTCTCTTCAGCAAGTCAGACAAACTAAGACAGGATATGATGACTGCTGGAACACAGACTGCCGAGGGTGACCGAGGTCATGACACGAGGGGTGGCATTCACACTTCACCGGCGCCCCTGATTTTATCCGAGCCGCATACAATGGCAGGCCACTTAAGACAAATTGCAGTGGTTTTAAAATAACAGGACTTCAGAAGCTTGACGCCTGATCACAACAGGGCCCACCGAGGGACAAACAGCACTTTAAAGCCCAGGCTTTTCTGGGCGTCCCTGTCAAGAATGTTCTATTCTAATCCTCTCATCTCAATGCTTTTCTTTCACCGGTCCCTCATGTTCAGGCCTCTGTTTGTACCTTGTGCTCCTACTGTCACTCATCTCACTCCAGAAACACTTAATTAATCTGACTCACTACACTTCCTCCCACAGTTTTTCACACACAGGTTTTATTGCACAACTCATGACATGCAAGTGGCTGAACCACACCCTTCTGAACAAGTGTCAACTTCGCTTTTTCCCCATGTGTATGTGTGTGGGGAGGGGTGTATGTGTCAAGTGTCATAGAGCAAAAGAGGGAGTGCGAGAGTGTGTTTGTGTACTCTTTATAAATCTTCTAAAGGCTGTGATCTAACAGACACCGAAGCGCACTGCCAGTAACCGTTAGTGGAGCGGATCCAAGTCAACTGAAGTTCACATGCACAAGGAATTTCCTGCAGATTACACGGAGGTAACCAGGCCCTGATAACAGGAGAAAAACAACCCAGTGCCATAATAACCCTCTAATGGAGCACACACGATATCATTAAATCATGGGGCAGCAAATAGAATGACTGTAATTGCCTCATAGTGTCTTGCTAAAGGGTTCTGACTGAAAACGCAGAGTAGTTATCACTTTAATCACAATCAGGATAACTATACTTACAGCTGAAGGGTGTCTTTTTATGTTAAAAAATATTCCAAGTTACGCTCAATCAACAGCACCAGAGGCAAAATGTTGATTAGGAGTAAAGTCACAAGACAAATAATATGAGCATTAACATGATTTTATTGTGAAAAAAAAAACACTAACCTTTTCTGTGTAATGTTCTGTGTAATAAACATATAATCACCCTAAACACAAGTTTTAACCGAAGACTTAATGTGAAGTGCTTTTAAATAATTTAAAGCTTCTCATTTCTGCTTTGAAATTCTCTTAAAAACAGCCCCATTCACTTCAATTGAAAGAGCTTCACCATAATGTAGATTTTTTTGGGGTAAACATTGTGCCATAAATCTAATATGCAGAGATAACTTTAAGTAACCATTTGTAGGGCCATCTGTTTTTTCGACCGATGGAAGATGATATTTTCTCTTCATGTTGTTAAGGGTCACGATGATACACATCAACAATAACTTTGTCAACAACATACTACACTAAATAATGTAATATGACACTATATGACAATCTATGTGCAAATTCATGTACTTTAAGAATAATTTCACTGAACAATGTAATGCTTGTTGTTAAATATACAATTTAAATGTACCTTGTAATTTTAAAACAAAAAGTCATAACTCGATCTTCCAGTGAAATGACAATTCTATCTGGTGATGTATGCTGGACTTTAATTAGTCAGCTTAAACCCCGCCCCTCAAAAAAATGACTGAAAAATCCAATTAAAATGATGTATAGCACCCACCCTACATTTTTTATTTTGCTGTTACACTCGGATATAGGAAACAATACAGAAGAAAATATCTGTCGCTATTTCCAATTCATCAGAAGACATTTTTTCTAGTAGAAGTACCTTACACAACAACCAAATTTATCAACTTTTGAAATCTGACAGCTAGGGAGGCCTGTTTCCACCTTACAGTAAAAAATAAGACTGTCACATTGTGAGATATAAAGTCATAAACCTGCATTTCTTGTTATTGCAACTTCAAATCTCACAATTGTGACTAACTTACTAAACTAATAAACCTTCCACAACATCATTACCAAACACCAAATCACTTGCACTATAGAAACCTGACACTTTCCACTCAAATTTCTGCAATATGGTCTGCAAAACTTCAAAAAGACCGATCAAACTTTATGCAAAGCCAGTTGACAGAACGGTGTGAGTGGCTCCAAACCTGCGGAAAGGGAGCTCGAGCGGTTCAAGCCAAGCGAGGTCTTGTATGTGCATAATTGGTAGCCTTACACTGGCTCTTTGTGTGGAGATTAAGGGGACATGAGGAGGGATTGGGCGGGCTGTGTCTGGACAAAGGATGGGAGTGGGCTGTGCGGTGGAGGATGGGGCAGTTACTGTTAGAGTGGCTGGGGGGTAGGGGACTCCCCTGACATGCTTTTAAGAGCTGCTGTTGAAACAGATACGCCAGGACAGAACACAGAGAGGTAACAGAGGGCGACTTACAGAACCCCCAGCTGTGATGGGATTTCGGCCGAGAGACTAGCTACGACAGACCTTAAAACCCTAGTCTAGACTTGGCTTAACCCAACAGAAAGAGGGGAATTCAGTGAAGGACAACATCAAAACCTCACTGCCAGTGTGAAGTTCCTATCATTCCATTCTTGTTTAGACAGGAAATGAAAACCATTGCGGCAAGACGTGAATGAAATCGTTGCCATTAACAGTGTGCTTGGTTGATCAGAGCCTGGCTCATGGAAAGTCTTTAGTCAACGGTGAAGCCACAAACAACTTCACATTACTGGTACTGTGACTAAATCCTTCACTATGGAACAAAAATTTCACAACCTCTCCTTCAAGAGTACCGACTTTCCACATTGGGGTCAAAGCAAGGATTAAGAGCTCACAGGGTTTGTGGTTTAAACACTCAGACGCAAATATTGCCCCCCACGACACAAGCAGTCCTCTCATATCTATTACAAATGGACGGCCAGAGCGGTGCTTGTCTCTCGATGGAGGCATTATCTCTTGCTTCACCTCCTCTGGATAATGAAAGCCCATCATCCTCCTCTTCTAGCAGGATGCCAGGGGCTACTGAGAGCGGGCAGACTGAGAGAGTGCAGTTACCCAAGATGCATAGAGCTGAAATGAGATCCATTGAGCACCCAGACAGGGAGCTGATTAAGACATGCCGACGCCACCAGACAGAGCGCGCACACACACTCACACAGACATGCACAGCGAACTACACTCACAAAATCAATGCAGTGAAAGGAAGGGGAGCTTCTTTAGAACCCTCATGGTCAAATTACTCATCTGGTCCAGAGGAACGAATGTCTCTCCCCCACCGAAAACATTCAGGGTTTTTTCTCTTTCAACGGGCAGCAGCCTCAAACCATTTCATGCAACAAAATAATACAGTTCTTCTGACAAATATTATAAGGAGTGCATTAGTTTTAAATTGGTACACTAGATTAAGATTTTTCAATGTTTTTGAAAGAAGTCTTATGCTCACCAAGGCTGCATTTATTTAATCAGAAATATAGTAAAACAGTAATATTACAAGTACAATTTAAAATAGCTGTTTTTGAATATATTTTAAAATGCAATTTATTTCTGTGATGGCAAAGCTTAATTTTTAGCAGCCAACTCCAGTCTTCAGTGTCACATGATCCTTCAGAAATCATTATAATATGCTGATTTGCTGCCTTGTTATTATTATTATTATCAATCTTGAAAACAGTCGTGCTGCCTAATATTTTTGTGGAAACAGTGACACAGTGACACAAACAAAAAGTTTTTTTTGTTTTTTTTTAAAGAACATTATATGTCATTTCTGACACGTTTGATCAATTCAATGCAGGACTAATAAAAGTAATAATTTCTTCTTTTTTTACTTGAACTTTTGGACAGTATAGCATAGTTTGGAATTGGATAGTCTATACACGGTTTATATGCCATATAATAAAAGTTAATTGTCGGTCTATTCTGGACACAAAACTATCGTAAAATATATAGTGCACAAGTCACCATAGTAAAATATGGTGCTTTTTTTTTTTTTTAACTGTTGAGCTACATAATGACTCTTCCAAAAAAAATGTCTACTATTCTGTCTGATGGAAAAAAGTAATGCTATACAGGTTTGGAATGACATGAGGGTGAGTAAACAATGGCACAATTATCCCTTTAAGCTTATAATACAAATGTCCCTTATTTTTAAGAAAATTATGAAAGATAATATTTTAATTAGTACTAAGGGGAAAAAAAAAGTCAATTAAATGTACTACTTCTAAACAAGCACTGTAATGTAGGTCACACAAAGGTCTATCTCTCTATGTAATCGGCACTGCCCGCCGGCCATTCAGGTCATTAGCAAGGTCATTAATGAAGCGGAGACCAGCTTCAGTCGGCTGTGACCGTGGACTCAACCCCACCAGCCGGCTTCCCCAGACACACACTCGCACGCGCACACACTCCCCATGAACCCACATATCTTTCTTTGCTACACTTTCCGTACTCTGATCTTATATACAAGCACACACATGCAAAATATGGCTCGATGTGCTCCCTTTCATTTACATAACAGCACTCTCACAGCACTGGAGGCCTCCTGTGATACAGGCTTCAAACGTCTGCTCCTTCCTGCCTGCACAACACAAGTTCAGGGCCTTTGTGATTCAGAACATCCATTATATTTTTATGCATTAACACACACTTAAAATTGCAAAAGTACTTTTGTTATAGAGAATTAACTCACTTTTTCCACTCTGGCACTGCAGTTATGAGGAGTGGGAACACATTAATGATCATTTCTTGTAAGCAAGTGAGTCACTCGATGTAATGCAAGTTTGAATGACTTAATTCACCATTCCTGGAGCGTTTTTCACCAAACGTAAATGTGGAGGAGCTGGGACTTGGAGCATGTTTAAAACTTAAGTTTGGTCTGTGTGAAGGGAAAAGAAAAACGTGGGAGAGAATGAAAGATGATTAAAGCGACGCACCCTGCCTCACGGCTGTCTGCCTAGCTCTCAGTGCCCATATCACATTGCTGTTGTTTTCTCACACAGGCCTGCGAGAAGCGTCACACGGACATCTAGAAGCTCGAAGACTTGCGACAAGCCAGTTTATCAAAAACAAACAAAAAACAGCATGCTAACTGAGAAACTAGGCAGTCATACTACAAGTCCAGAGCCTTAGAGCCTTAGAGCCCCCGGTTTCAACAGCACTACGGTGGAATAATTACCATAACACGGCTGGAATCTGTTTCATTTCCACTAGTTTGTGTCCAACTACCGGCAGCTGTGCAAACCCATCAGTGGCGGCCCGAAGGCGCCTCTCGCGCTACAATCCGCTCAGTGTAGAGTCTGACATTGAGGCGACCCTGTCAGACGTACTACAGGTGGGATCTGTTTGTTTAGCATTTCCTATCAAGTCCTATTGGAGCATTTGGCAGCATTTTGTGCAACACAACCGTTTGCGAACAGTGATGCTTCTTGGAAAAAGATGAGTCACCAATTAGAGATCACAGATTGCTTAACTTTTTTTTCATTTGTAGACGAAAATGGCCCCTGCTGCGATACATTTCATTACACAGTCTTCCTTGATATGTCTTGAGCACAGCAAGCCACAACAAGACATTTTTTCAACTCTTTAAAATGCATTAGTATTCTAGTTATGATCACCATACAAAAAAAAAAGGTGGCTAAGTATTCATACCATTTTGTTGGCTTCTCCGTATAATATAAAGAGCATCACACTGATTCACACAGTTTTGTCCTTCCAGAAAATCTCACCAGTGCATAGTTATCGTGCTGTGCCATGCAACCACAGACATGTTTATTTGTGCTGTGGATGTAACCACCATCAGTTTGGCCATACAAAAGAAAGGCAGACTCCCTTGACAGGCCACTGAATAGGGCTCATTGCCCACATTTCCATTACAAAGGACCAGACTCCAAATCTGACTTCAGTCTGAACTTGCTGAACGACTAGCTTCCCATCGTACTCTACGACAGAATTGTACTTGCCAGGGGTTATAAAGCACAAATTTTGTTTTCTAGAACCATTCATTTGTGAATACATTAAGAAATTAATACCCAAATTGTCAATATTTTAGGCCTTATGGCTTGGTAGTCATGGGGTCAATGAGGACTGTTTCACCAGTTGAAATATACAATGCTGATTATTGTTAAGAAACCACCAGACTGTTTTATAAACAGGGTATACCACAGCAAACGATGTACTAACAACATTTATGATATAATCTAACACATAACTACAAACAAGGTCCGTCATTTTTAAACAAATCACTGGAATTCATGTAGAGCTACATGTCACAACTAGCAATGGGAAGTCAGATTCATTTCTGTGAATCGGTAATTTTGAACATTCCACTGAACTGAAAATGTATCTTTGTAATTGAAACTGTATAAAGCAATAGAAACGTCAATCATCTAGCCTACACCACATGACAGTAATGAAAAAATAAAAAAAAGTTTTTTACCAACTCAATTTAATATACATTTTAAAAACTTTTATTATTAAGGTTCTTTAAAGGGGGAGGATCCGAATCAAGAGCACGGTTTACGAATAGAATGTGAACGCTCGTCACAACGTGCGACCAACCAGGGAAGGTTGGCGTTGCAAGTATAGGCCTATAATAAATGTAAGTTTTGCAACATCTGACGTCAGTTCTCTGAAGTCCTGTGAAATAGTGGAGGTCTGGTCATAAGCTACATGCCACAATTCACCTCACCAAAATTCGCCTTTGTGCAAATAATACTTTAGTATTTTAACGTAAGGTAAATATGCATTTTATTTGTAATGGACAGCAGGCCTGTATCTAAACAGAGGTTGGTTGTGTCAGTGTGTGTAGCGCATATATATTATATTATACATATAGCCTATATTACACACACACACACACACACACACACACACACACACAGAGAGAGAGAGAGAGAGAGAGAGAGAGAGAGAGAGAAAGAGAGACGCCTATTTAGACCTCTATACGAGTGTATTTGGTTAAATCAACAAGGGACAGCAAAACATACTCGCGTGGTTATATCTTACACGAATCTCTTAAATGATAAATACAATTACAAGTCATGCGCTTTAGAAAATATTAAACTAGTTCATTATAAGGAGGAATGATTTAGGCTACAGATGACTGGTTTACAGCGCCATGATGAGCGCCAGGCTGCCCCGTCCAGCACAGCACAGCCTGGCCACACTCTCTCCACACACCAGCAGCCTATCAAATAAATAAATACACACAGAGAGGTGACACACACACAAACACCCGACTCACCATCGCCGACCGCTATTAATCCACACAGGGCGAGCAGCGCTACAGCAGTTCGTCGTGGAAGCATGACTGCAAGATTCCCATCTCTTAGCATTAATGCATTCGTTTTGCGTGATATTGACAAGCGAGCGAGACTTCCAACACAACCACAAACCAACCGACCAACCAACCATACACCGCCTGCCAGGCTCGGCTAGACAATAGTGGGTTAAAGGGGTGTGCCTAGTTTTAAAGGGGAGGGCTACACGCCTGGGCTTCTTTGTTGTGGTGAAATGTCTCTTTACAAGGACTCATTTGTGAATTGGCCTGATGGTCCTGTCTGTAGTTAAGGTCTCATCAGGATTGTTTTTGATTGATTCCATGTCGTAGTTTAGTCATTTAAGTTGTGGCTTTAACATGGATGAAATTTAGGCAAATATTGATTTTTTTAAAGGTAGGCTACTGTGATAAAACGGATTACAAAACAAGAAAAAATGGTTTATGTAAGGAATTAATCTGTTCAGAATGTTCAGACGTAGCCTACTAATTTTCTCAAAAAAGGTGTGTTTTTCCAGCTCTTTAAATCAAAATATGGGTCAACACTCCCAGATGCAAAAACAATGTTTCCTATATTTTGTTTTAAACAAATAATGTTATAATTTTTTATAATATAATATTATTCTAAATAATCTTGATTTCAAATTGATTTTCCCTTTCATCTATTACATTGTAACCTTGTAAAATTGTAAATATGACCGAAAATCTAATATTGTTGATAAAATAACCATATTTGTGGTCAATTTGTGAACACACATGTGTATTAAATGCAGGAGACATTTTGTAATACTTAAATTTAAAATGAGAGAAATTAGTTAAAATGACAAAACATCTTTTAACAGTTGTGTGACGGAGTTGGCATATGGCCAACATAAAATATAGGCACAATCACATTAATAACGTTACAAAAACTTTGAAACTCTTAGAATTTTTTTTTTAAATGTAATATAAAAAATAAATAAATAATTTAATAAACCAAATTTAAAAATGTAAACAGTTAAATGGGGACAGTTAAAATTAAAATGCATAAAATAATTTGTAAAAAATGGAAGGTGCAAATGTATACATGTTTTGTCTCATGTTTCAAGAATGAGTTATAAAATAAATAAATCAAATATGTTTACTTTATTTGATTCAAACTGTCTAATGGAAAAATTACATCCAGGTCATGGGAATATTTCATGTAATTGTCTCTTACAAATAATATAATGTCCTTTTCACATATTCATTATCAGAGAATATACATATATATATATTAAATGGTGTGATGTCTGTGAAAGCTGACAGATTTGCAGGTCACGTCTTTGTTGTGGTCCAGCAGGAGGTGTTCGCTATTCTCCAGAGTCTCAGCATTAATAATATGACTCAGGAGCCAAAGTTACCTTTGTGAGTAGGACGTACATTGTGCGATGTGTGTGATCCAAAGGAGCTTACAGAACCCCTGTGAGCAGCATTCAGGACTCCCACAAAAACCACAGTATGGGTTAAGCTTTAGAGACCTCAGACCCTCAATAAAAAAAAAAATCACTGATTAGAAAGAAAAATAACATTAACAAAGTCCTTGACTTAGTATGAAAAAGGAAACTGTCTTCAGGGATAGAAGTCAAACATATTCCTATAGGAGCGCTCTTGCTTCTGCCAGGACCTCAGGATGTTTACTTCCTCTAAATAGCAAGGCAGATGGGAACTTGTGATTTTAATTTTGAGGAATAAAGAGACATTTGATGCACTCACTATTTGTCCTCTTAATGGCCACATGACATGAGGAGAGTCTCAGTTAGTGCATTAAGCCGTATGGGTACATAAAGAATGATGTACAAGATCTAATCTAATTACACTGAAATTCCTTTCAAGTTGTTCTCAATGCGAAGGTCAAATACAAAGCATTTAGAGTTGCGGCCTGCAGACTTAAACCTCTATTGTTACCATTAACCTCTTTGCTTTCGCTAGACTACATAGTAATCTGGTCCCTGACTGTCTATTGTCTGTAAAGTGGGGTCATATCTTTCAATTATCAATCGACATATTTCAGCTGGGCGTTCATATCCGATTTTTCCAAACAAAGACATCTGGAATGGGTCCATTCTGTGTAAAAATGTCACAGCTGATAGAGGGGCACCATTTCAGAGGAGTCTGGCCTACCAGAGCAGGGCATTGATACTCCACTCAGCCGATGTGCTCTGTTAAAAATAACCCTCTCTCCATCTGACCGGACAGGCAGAGTTGGGGGAATTATCTCCAGCAAAGCCCCCTCTCTGTACTCCTCCACAGATGGATATAGCGAGGGTGCAGATATAGATAAACAGGCAGACAGAAATCAATGCCCATCCTCTCACTCCGCCATACAGTCTGACAGCAAGACAAACACGACACGCCAAAGGGAAACTTTGGCTTGGGGAAAAAGCCGAGATAAACATCTTATAAATATCCATCAATCAGTGGAGCATCTGCTCTTTTGGCCTCCTCTGCATGTCAGTGTGCATAGGAAGGGATTTATACTGGAAAGGCACCCATTTGGCAGTCTCATTTCTGTGAATAAGATACGTGAGATATCTATTTTTGACGGGGTAAATATAGGTCTGTCTGAAACATGATCGTGAAGGATGCATTCAGTATTGTATCCGTGAAATGTTGTTCAACAACACTGAGGTGTGTCTTGGTAGCTCCCGAGGGGTATCAGGTCCTTTAGTGTCTCTTGTGACGAACAACAATTCTAACAATTGCGAGATTGCGTGGCTTGTAAGACAGTATACACATTGTTTATGGTTTACAAGAATTGGATTGAGGCAAAAGGAAATAGATCCAGTATATATCTCCTTTAGGGCTACTGAAGTGACGTTGTATTCATTAACCATATCAGGTTGTGGCACAGTTTGCTCAGATCAGTCTATGGGAAAGAGAAAGAGGCAAAAAGAACCTAATGGAAGACTTTCAGGGGAAAAAGAGCAATTAATGATTGCCCTCTAGTGGACAAATTGTTACTACTACATGTTAATGTTCAAAGATGCATTTAAGTCAAATGTATCTACTTGTTTGAGATCAAACAATACTTGGTGGACCCTCTATTGAAGACCCGTTTACTGTAGAAAAATTTTCACAGTCTGCTTCAGTATCCTGAAGTTTTATTAATACTTAAATACTATTATTTGGCGTGAGAAGAAATAGAGACATTTTGTGCAAAAAACTTGTATACACATTTTTGATTATAATTTCTTCAAAAAGCAAATATATTGTACATTTTCCTTACATCGTAAAAATGATATAGTACAGCTAGAGTAATGTGATGTAATTTTTTTTTTTACAAAAGTGCACTATACTAATATATCCTCTGTTTTGATAATTACTTGGTGCAAGCTGAAATGCAATTCTTGTTTTTAAAAAAGATGGACCATTTCAAATTCTGTCATGGAGCCAAAAAACAGGTACAAAAAAATAAGTGCAACAAACAGTCTAAAGCATGTGCCAACCTCTGTACGTAAGAGTCATGTTTAGGAAGTTCAGAATTTCAGGAAACAACGCAATTAGGAAGTCCAGAATGACCCACATCCTGACTGTAAAAACCCCTCTCACTCTCACTATTCTAAAAAGAATTTTGTGGGTTTATCAACTCTGTTTTACTTTCAGTAATAAATGAGTCACTGTGTTGAAATACGGAGGTCTTAGAAGAGCAGTCAAGAGGATATGTTTCAGGAGAAACATTTAACAGCACAGTTAAGGCCTCGACTTCCCACAGTGAATGTCATGATAAGATAAACCATGTTCAGTGAAGCCTTAAGACAAGAAGCTTGAAAGGCACATTAAAAGAGTTTAGATTATACTCAGATGGATGGATATGCAATGTGGGTCCATTAGAATTGAACTTTCTTGGAAATATGTGGTAGGAGGTTTATTCTAGAGGTCCAGTTTAAGCTTGTCAATGTCGTAGTCATGGTCCTGGTCCAGTTTGGAGAGGGTCTTTCGCACACGCAGAGCAGTGAGTCGAGCTGAAGGGCTTTGGAACCAGCACTCTTTCTTAATCTTCGCAATTGTAGACAGGATCTTGACAGAAAAACATACAGAAAGCGTAGATAATCATTTGTTTAGTCATTTCTGATGTCTCTCTTAGTGTGTAAATGTACAGTTGTATGGGTAGACCTATATGTTTATGTGAAGTGATTGCGCCTGGAGTTCATTTTCAAAAAGATTTCAGTGCATTTCAACTTCAATTCCAAATCCAAACTCAACAACTTCTGACACAAAACAATGAGATTTTGTGAGAATTCTGTTCATGTCACGCTAGCTTTGAAGTAGGTGTCAAACAATCATATTTGTCCTTCAAAACTGTTAGTTTTTTTTTTAGCATTCTGCTCTGAACAGATACATTGTAGGAGGGAGTGTGTGTTTGTGGCAGACATAAAACAGTCTAATATGGCAAAACAGTTTCAGCAAGATATATGGACTCAAAGGGGTAATTATTTTCAAGTGCAACACTTAAAAATAAAGTTTCTTTATTCTCATCTATGGTTCCATTAAGAACCTTTAACATTCAAGGAACCTTTCCATTGCATAAAAGGTCCTTTATAGTGGAAAAGCTTCTTTAGATTTAGAAACTAGTTCTTTTAACAACTGTTCTTTGTGGAACCCTTTTGTAACCTTTATTTTTAAGAGCGTAGCAACAAATCTAGCGACTAGCCTGCAAGTCTGCTACTCCTCAACACATGCTACCAAGCTGCTGCAGCTGCTTTTTGCATTAAGCAGGATAAATGTAAATTTCAATCCATTTTCTTTTGCAAAGCAAACCTAAAATTAAATCCTATAAGATATTTTCAGTGACATCATAGACGGATATTTTGTCCCACACGCATCTAATGCTTTCCTAACAATTTGCTCCAGATTGCAGCTGTCAAAGCAAATCCTTGTGTAGGGTCTGACTCAAGTAAGTCTTAAGTCTTCCAAGTCTGTATCTCTGGTATGTTTGAGTATCTTACCGGATGAGAGTGTAGTCGATTGTGGAGACTGGGCCTTTGCTGGTCAACACACACCACTTTCTTCATCTCCTCGAAACTGGGGTCAGAGGGCACCACGTCAAAGAACGGTGGTCTGTACTCCTCCACGATCCCTGAGGCAACCACAGATTTAAGGGATTTGTATGGGAGTTTTTGTCAACATTTGCTGACTGCATAGCATTTAAATGTTGACTGATAAAAATGCAGATTTATGCCAAGACTGAAAGTCTGTTCTGACCATATCTATAAAACAGTGGTTTGGGCGTTGAGGGAGGTTGGCAGTACTAATACTTCTGTGGGAGGATTGCTGGAAATTATCCAGGGAGCCTAACAGCATATGGCAGCTGACATTATGGGGAAAAAGCTACAGTGGAATCATTACAAATCTTCTATTTTGCATTTTTATAGTTATACACAGTATATACTGATGAGCCAAAACATTATGACCAGTCACAGGTGAAGGAGTTGATCATCTCCTAACAAGTGAGTAAAATAAATAAAATTATGTCATCATTTATTCACCTTCGTGTTGTTCCAAGCCCGTAGGATTTTCGTTCATCTTCGTAAGAATGAAGATATTTTTAATAAAATCTGAGCCAGTTCTGTACTCTGCATTGACAGCTATACGCAACTACCACTTTGGCGCTTCAAAAGGTTCATAAATAGATCGTAAAACTAATCCATATGAATTGAGTGGTTTAGTCCAAATTTTCTGAAGAGACACGATCGCTTTATTAGATTTAACAGATTCAATTTAGGCTTTTATTCACATATAAACATTGATCAGCGAACATAAACAGAAGCTCAACCAAGAACAAACCTAATTGGTTTATGTGGAAGATCAAACGTGCTGCGTAACACACGAGAATGAACCCCATTGGTTCTCGCACATCAAGCGAACGTGCTTGAGCTTCCATTTATCATAACTGATGTGTGCGTTGATGAATGTTTATAGTGATTTCTGTTTTTTAACTTGGATACCCGTTTTCTTTGTGAACTGTTGCCTGTGAACCACAATGTTTTAAATACTCCCAGATCCACTGGTCGAGGTAAGAGAGTGGCCACGCTCTTTAAGGACAGTTTTAAGTGTAGCTTACTATCAGTGGAGAAATACACAAGCTTCGAATTACAGCTGGTTAAACTGGAACTGACCTACACTGTTCATTGTACACTTATCTACCACCTCCCCCACAATAAATATGATAAGGACTTTATTCAGGATTCTTCTGATTTTCTTTCTTTTATTGTTCCGCCCACTTATAATGTTTTAATCATTGTGGACTTTAACATTCATGTATGTTGCCGGTCTAAACCAATGGTGAGGCAGTTCTCTGACATTGTTGACTCTTTTAACTTTACACAGTCAGTTTGTGATGCTACACGCACAGGCATGGTTACACTTGACCTGGTTTTATCCATGGGTTTGTCTACTAGTAATGTGGCTACAGAAGACAATTATATATCTGACCATAAACCTCTTTTAAAAAAAATCTTGATCTGCCTGCTTTTATATCTAAAAGCTGACCTTGCTGATTGTTAATGATATGACAGCAAAATAGTTTTGCTGATGCATATGCTGCAAGCCCAGTTTCTTCTATCATTGAGGCTTCTGGGCCCTCTAGACACAGAGGAGATGACTGCCTTTTTAATTCTGTAAGTCTGGGCATTATGAATGATGTTGCTCCACTCAGACTTAAAACGCCTAAACTTCAGTCTCAGCCATGGTATAACACTGAAACACGTGCTATTAAACAGGCTTTTAGGAAAGCTGAACGCAGATTCAGAAAAATTGCAGATTTCAAATGAAATGCTAAAGGATACTCTCAGTAGATACCAGTTAAAAGCTGCGGTTAAAGCTGCAAAATCTAAATATATTTCAGATTTAATAAGTAGAACTGCTCACTGCCCAGAGGTTTTGTTTAGCAGATTTACGTAGTTAAGCACATGAAATTGTCATCTACTCCGCTGGATCCTATTCCTCCTCTCGATTTTAAAAGATTTGTTTGCAACTATTGGCCCTAGTCTACAATCTATTGTGAATAGTTTTTTAATTAATGGTGCTGTTCCACCCTGTCTTAAACAAGCAGTGGCCTTGATTTTGCAGAGTTGAATAATTTTCTGCCAATATCTAAAGTTTTAGAGAAGGTTGTTTTATCTCAAATTACCCTGTTTTTATCAAAGAATGATATCCTGGATAAATTCCAATCTGGCTTCAGAGCTGTTTAGAGTACAGAGACCGCTCTGGTAAAAGTTGTGAACGATTTATTAATAGCGGATGATTCTGGGCTGGCAGTTGTTTTAATTACGTTGGATCTCAGAGCCGCATTCGACACTGTTGATAATTCGATTCTCTCAGATCGTTTGGCGTATGAGGTTGGCGTTTGTGGGACAGCTCTAAAATGGTTTCACTTATATCTACTGGATAGAACATTTTCTGTTAGTTTTACAAATACTTCATCGTCTGTGGTCCCCTTAAAATATGGTCTCCCTCAAGGCTCTATTTTGGGCCCTACGTTGATTTCATTGTATATGTGCCCTCTGGGATCCATCTGCCGTCGCTATGACATTTTTTATCATATGTGTGCAGATGACAGATATATTTACCGCTGAAAGTTGGGAATGAGTCTTGTTGGTCTATTTGAATAAGGTCAAAGCTTGGCTGTCTACAAATTTTCTCCAACTAAATGAAAGTCAGAGATTATAATATTTGGTCCACCAAAATTCAAAGAAAAGATGGCCAATACTCTTTCTCCCTTAGCAATAACTGGAGGACAGCGTGATACATTTTGGAGTCATAATCAACTCTTTGATTAAATCTGTTGTAAAATTAAGTTTTATCAGCTTAGAATGATATCTAGGTTAAAACCCTTCCTTAATTTGAAAGTTTTGGAGATCGTTGTTCATGCTTTTACTACCTCAAGACTGGACTATTGCAACTCCCTCTATGTAGGGATCTGTCAGTGGCAATTATCTAGTCTGCAGATTGTACAGAATGCCGCAGCCAGTCTTCTGGTTGGCACTAAAAAAATGGATCACAGTACTCCGGTTCTGTCCTCTTTCCCATTGGATGCTGGTTCAGTATAGGATTGATTTTATTACTGGTTTTTAAAGCTCTTCATAACATGTCCCCAAATTATATCAATAACCTTTTAGGGTTTTACACATCGGCTAGGACTCTAAGATTAACAAATCAAATTATGTTTGTTCCCCAATCCAAGAAGAATTCAAAACGTGATCGAGCTTTCTCAGTAGTAGCTCCAAAATTATGGAACAGTCTTCCCCTTTATATTCGGCAGGCTCAATCTATCGAGGTTTTTAGGTCTCAGCAGAAAACGCATCTTTTTAACTTTTTTCTAAACCAATCTCAATGGGAAGTTTCTATTTTGGTACGTTACAATGTTTACAAAGTGCTTCACCTCGAAACCTACAGGACTAAAAGGATCTGCTGCTAACTTCATGGTGCCAGATACCACAGACTCCATGCCTCGGCGGGCCGGCACAGTTTTGGCAGCACCAACATTCCCAACAGCATATTAGGCAGGTGGTCATAATGTTTTGGCTCATCGGTGTGTGTATAGAAGTGACAGTAAAGTAATTTATAATTATACAAAAAATTTCTAATTAAAATAAATTATGTTCTTTTGAACTTTCTATTCATCAAAGAATTCTGAAAAAAATTGCATCACGGTTTACACAAAAATATTAAGCAGCACAACTCTTTCAACATTGATAATAATAATAAATGTTTCTTGAGCACCAAATCAGCATGTTAGAATGATTCCTGAAGAATCATGAGACACTGAAGACTGGTGCCATTAGATCACATTCTGTAATAAATACTACATATAAATTATATATAAAGGGTTGATTAAGTGCTTCTTAAAAAGTATGTGTGTGTGTGTTTAAGAGAGAGAGAGAGAGAGAGAGAGAGAAAACAAGCGCATCTGGACTAAATGAGCAGGAGTGCTGACAGCAGATAAGATTGTTTATAATTATTGGGCCGCTAATCGTGGATAGAGACAGACACAGACATTGAGAAAAAACTGAGGGATCGAGGGAGGGGAAGTAAGACAAAGAAGCTTAAGAGAAAAAATAAATATAGAAGTCTATCACATCTATCAGCAGTGTGAAAATCATTGCTTAGTTACAGAAAACCGAAAGTTAGGTAGAACGTTGAGATCCTGCAATCACAGAACTTTTAATTTAAAGTTGTAATGTGCAATGAAACTTTAAGTAATTAATTATTTCTGTAAACATAAGTCTCAGCATATCAAAGTTTTTGGTATCAATACTGTATGTGACATTTTGAAACATATTTTAAAGTCACAAGAGCACAGAATAGCGGTAGTGGCACAAAAATTAAGTTGAATAACTATTCCATCTTACCATTTACATTAGTCCGACGAGTTATCTCCCACATGACGAGACCCAGGGCCCAGATGTCAGTTTGTTTATAGGACTCAAACACATCAACACGAATACTCTCGTCCAAAACCTCCGGTGCCATATAACGCTTGGTGCCCACTCTCGGGTTGTTGCCCACATCCAGATAGTCATTAGACTGAGAGTGAATGACAGCCAATCCTGAGAGTTCACACAGAGGACATTATGTTTGAGAAAAAACTATATTTTTAAGATCTCCATTAATAAAGTATATGATTTGCCAAAGTAAAAAAAGTATTGGAATGAGATACATTTCCTACTTAGACTCAGAGATTCTGTTCTACTTTCTCACCCAGGTCTGCAATGCAGCACTGCCCATTTCTCTTCACCAGAATGTTGCGGCTCTTCAGGTCTCGATGTGCGATGGCTGGTTTGCCCTGTGTACTGAGGATCTCTGTGTGGAGGTGCACAAGGCCGCTGGTGATGGACAGGCACATGCGCAGACAGCCCTCGGGGTCTAGTGTGCTGTCCTGAAGGAAGTCATAGAGGGAGCCCAACTCATGGAAGTGTGTGACCAGCCACAGCTGAGTGCTGGAGTTTTTAGACGTCATGTCTGATGCTATGAAGCCTGATGGACAGAGGACATTTGTAAGAGAAAAGTATTACATTTTAAATCAAAAGTTGTGTAACTCCTTCATTAGAAAAGTGATGTTTGGGTAAGTCAGAACATAGCATGGCTGCAGCAGAACTCTCAGAACGATCCCTTCCCACACAAGAAATGAAAAATGCAGTGTGGGTGGAAACCTACCCAAGATGTTTTCATGCCTTAGTTGGACTGTGTTGTAGATTTCAGTCTCTCTAAACCAGGACTGTTCATCACGAGAGGAGAAAATCTTGACAGCCACACTCTCTCCCATCCAGGTGCCTCTCCATACCTCTCCATAACGCCCTTTACCTGCCAGAAACATTCAGAGGGAAATGATAAACTGAAATGAGATGCATATATTATTATACTAAGATATAGCCATGATCAGTGCACTTTCATTATTTTTCCAAATGTTAAAACAAATAAAATTGTAATATATAACATATATAAATTAATACAAAGATTAAGTTTTATTCATTAGTACACTTATTACACACATTTAAATAATTTTTTGTTTAATAATAATAATAATTAAATTTTAAAATAAGTGTAATATATGGGTTCAAATATATTTATTCAATTATGGAAATATTAAAAACATATTAAGAGTACATTTAAATCAATATGTGACCACCCTTTCAATCAAACTCGATGTTGTACAGTATGTAGTAAAATGAAGAAATCTCTTTACAATAAAAAAGTATAAATATTACATGTATATAATTTTATTTAATAATAATTATAATAAATAATCATTTTTATATATATTTTTTAATTTAAATATAATTTTATTTGAAAACAAGTTTAGAGTACATTTATCGAACTCACAATGTTATACATTATCTAGTAAAAAGAAAAGAAAAAAGAACACATCTCCTCCTCTTAGACTTCATTGCTTCATCCTGCAGTTGTTTCACCCTCCGCCTATGCAGCATTGTGTAATGAGATATGAAAGTTTCACTCACCAACACACTGAGCCAGAGAGATCTGTCGGGCCATGGTCCTTTGCACCAGATAAGGTAGGCCGGTCCCACTGCCAGACGTACAAAACTCATCAAAGATATCCTAAAAAGGAGAATTACACACACTGACTTACTGTCAATGATAGGAATTTGAGTCACAACCCAGAGGAACATTTTGCTCAGAAGTTGCTCAAGAGACAGAAGTTTTCAGTTCTATTTCATTGACTAGCTCATTACAAATAAGACTGTGTCTGTATGTAACGAATTGAGGATAATGGGTTACACTTTATTTTACAGCACATTTACTTACAGTGTACTTACTCAAGAAAGCACTGGTTTTATATGGTAACTACATGGGTTAAGGTTACGTTTAAAGTTAGTACCTAGTTATAACACAGTTATTGTAATTGCTATAATAAGTACATAGTATCTAGGACTGTAAAATAAAGTGCTACCGAATAATGAGATCAAACAAAAAGCAGTGAATGTCACCCAGCAGTTGCGTTTTACCCCGTATGTGGCATCCCCTCCGCTGGGGACTTTGAGCATAGAGGTTTCGTGTTCCACCAGGGGGCGATGCTGTCGCTTTGTACGCAGCCACAACACGAACCCACAGACTGCCATGGACATCACCAACAGCACCAACAATGGCACTCCCACCAACAGAATCAGTTTGATGGGCTTTTCCACTGGAAACAGAGACAACATCACTGTACTACAGCAGCTGAAAATGTTTCATATTCAATTTTGTAATTAATTTCAGAAATTAATTGTAATTAATTGCCAAAATACATTACAAAATGTGCTTCAAAAGGCAAGAAAAATTCATTTCTAACCTTAAAATAAATGTAAGGACATTCATATTTTTATTTTTTTAGACAATACATTTCAATTCAAAATATATTACAAAGATATATGAAGATGGCAAAAAGATATATGACAAAAAAATAACTAAAACTATAACTAACTATAACTATAATTATGTCAATTATAAATTATTAGCAGTATTTTTTTCAATTTTTATATTGGCACAATATTTTTTTGTTGCTATTTTTGTATATTTTGAAATATATTTAAAAATATATCTGAAAATATATATTTTTTTCAATTTGGGAATTGTTTTAAGTTTCTATTTGAGCTACAGCAACATAAGCTTCAACAAGTTTTTTTTTTAAAGTTTTTTTAAAAAGTTTTTTTTAAGTATGACTTTCCAGGATATCCTTAATGTTTTGTTTTTTTTTATAAAAAAAACAAAAACATAACAGGCAAACAAGACATATATCATGGAAACAATACCAATAAAATAACCAGGATCTAGAGGGGAATAAAAATAAATAAACAAATACAAATTATACAAGATTAAACATCGAAAGCAATCTTGTGACTTTTCACAAAACATTTAAAATAAATAATGCCCATCAAAGACAAAACATAGGAATTATAAATCTACCAGTATAATTTACAGTAGTGGGATTTTACCCCAAAATTTGCATTTGTGAACAAAAAATTAACACTTTAAAAAGCAATGAAAGTTAAAACCGGTGAAACACCAATGTAACACTAGAAGGCAGCAGAGAGTAAACTTCTACCAAGGCAAACGACTCTCTCACTCTATGAGTGTTTTTAAAGAAATTACTGACCTGTTGTTTGAGGCATACTGAGGTTTGCATTGCACAAGTGTGTGAAGCAGCACTTAGTATACACTCTAGGAACATCAGGCACGTAGCACTGCTCGCTGGAGGGAAAACAACCCCTTTCTATCTTCTCATGGATCGAACTGTAGTAGCAAATCTGGCCCCAGCAGGTGTTGGTTACACAGTATGGGTTCTCACATGCGCACTGTAAATCTTCCTTCTCGCCTTTATCTATGGACATGTAAGTAAAAATGTAATGTTACTAATATTACACTATCTCAGTTGATATACTGTATAAAAGATGGCTAACTCACCATTCTCTGGTGGAGAGTCCACCACCACATCATTTAAAAAAAGAACTGTGTTTGAAAATATGTCAAAACAGAGTAGGAGGATACATACTTCCTCTTGCTTATTGTCTACTCAGGAAGCAACACTCTACATCACCCGGCTGGTTTTCATGCAACACTCAGACATATGCACACATAAACACTTTTATGACAGCAATTATGTAACCTCACCTGCGAGAGTTGCGTAGCTCCCTGAATACACCAAAACAAACAATACTGCGAACATCTCAGAAGCCTTCATGTCTAAGAAAGAGGGGATACAGGATGAGAGCGAGGCTTAGGAGGGAGCACTTTGACACAAAAAAAACCCACTTCCAGCTCCTTCCATTTAATCATATTCACATATCCCACGCTCCCTTGCATCATCCTTCACCGATCTGGCATTAACAAGGCACCGCTCCATGTGTGAATAATATAATGGCACAATCATACAATGACATAGTGTTGGAATCTCTTAATGGAAAAAAGCTCAATAACCCCTGTCCACGCTAAAGGAAGTCATGAGTTAAAGAACGACAGATGGAGAGGGTCCAGTCAGTCTGTCTGTGTTGCAATTATAGTGAGAGTGGGTGGGAGAGGACTTTAGGGGAGGCCTCGCTCTCCTCCTTGCAGACACTCTGGCTGCTGCACACGCAGAGTAAATATTGATGGCTATACTTCCTGCCATTCAGAGGCCGCGCCCGGCTAGCCGTCCAGATACTCCGGATTGCTTGTTCCTCAAGGTCTGGGAGTCGACTGGTCA